>NC_067424.1:37564491-37873078 GCF_009764475.1 Pristis pectinata
CCGTAAAATAAAATAAAATTACTGCCATTTCTGTAAGATTCTAAAAAGATACAATGCTGGAAGTACTTGGCACACGAAGCAACGTCTGCGAAAAGTGTAACAGACTCAATAGATCAGGACGAATAAGCTTCTTAAAAACTGACAAAGGAAAAACAGGTTGCTTTTTAAGTTGCAGATATTGCAGAAAGCCTCATATAGGACATAGCAAATACATATGATAAAGTGAGGTCAGGTTTACTATCGATGGAAGATGTATTGACGTCAGACGACGGGTCTGCGGCTCTGAAAGTTAAATCTGTTTGTCTATTGAAAGGCCAGCTGCCCAAGCTGCCGAATGTGCTAGCAGTTTGTTTTCTCATTCATTGTTAAACTCACTGCCACAGTTCTTCAGCTTGGTCTTTTTTTCCCATGGGATTTACTTCTGATTGTCATGTATTGTTCCAGATAAACTGCTGTAACATTGGGGAACTATCATTCTCTGTCTGCCTCAGAACTGGCCTGTCCAACTGTGGAATGGAATTACTTTTTCTCTCTGACTACGTCTCTGTCTCTGTCTCTGTCTCTGTCTATCTCTGTCTCTGTCTCTCTGTCTCTGTCTCTCTGTCTCTCTCTCTCTCTCTCACTCACTTTCCTTCTGAGCAAAGCCTGTCCTGCTGGACATACATGTCCTTCAGCACTGCATTTCATTACCTTTCAGATCCCTGAAATGTATTCTGGCAACATATTTGCACTCACGTCATGGCTTTAGTGTCATTTGCCTCATGTTCCTCTCCCCGCTTGGTCCCATTCCGCCACTTGAGTAGATGATTTCATTTACAATTTATCTCCACGAAAATCCAGACCACACCTTATCCGCCTTTGACCGATAGGCTGTTTCCATTCTCTCCGCAATATGAATCAACATATTTCGTCGCTGTTCCAGATCTGGCAAAGTATCTTCGATCAGGCACTTCAAATCTGTTCCTGCTTCCACAGATGCTACGCTACTTGTTTAAAGTTTTAGGCATTACCCATGCAAATGTAAGCCTCTCTCTTTTTATCTTTCAACTGATATCTTGGAGTGCGCAGTGTTAATGATTTTTGTTTACCATTTATGACCACGGACAATTAAGTTATTGTCCATCCACTTCTCAATTCTGTTGATTATTGAACGACAAGAAAAACGTTTTGTTTTGTTTTCCCGTTAGACTTTGTTTCATGTGCTGGCGGTTTCAGCTATTCTACTATTAGATCAAATATGATTCTTGACAACGATCATAAACTCAGAGACTCGCAGAGTAATATAGCACAGAAACATACTCTTCGGCCACCATGTGTGACCCTGGAGAACCCGTCAATACTAACCCCATATTTCTGCACTTGGCAAATGGCCTTCTACGCCGAGGCGATGGAAACACTTCCTCAATATTGCGAGATATTTGCCGCTTCTAAACCATTAGTCAATGCGATCCAAATCAGATTCCAAACACACTGTGGGTGAATGTCAAATATTCAGAAAAAATCTTCCGATCTCCTCTCCAGGATCACCCCTCCCCCCCCCCCCCCCCCCAGCTTTTACCTTAAACCCCTGGTCAAATGGTTTTAGGCATCTATTACACTGTTTGAAATTTATCAGTATTTAACAAAACTATGTCCCTCGTAAGTTCCAATGCCGTAGTCTATTCACTCCGGTGCTTTTCTCTGATTCAAGAAAAACAAACACAGGCTATTCAGTGTCTCGTCATAAAGGAAATGGTCCCTCGTGCGGAGCACAGTGATAAATATTCTGTACACACCATAATGTGCAAAATGTCCTTCGTAGAGTATGGCGAGCAGATTTGCACATAGTAGCACACAAAGGGCCTAAGGAATTTTGAACTTAATTTTTACGATATCTTTCCCTGCTCTTACAGCCTCTAATCTCATACCAAACATTATTATGGAGCAAAGCCCATTGACTACCCGCCCGTCAGTCAACAACACGAGCAATGTTTGGGTAATCTGCGAAATTACTCCTCCAAGATTCACATTCACGTCGTTCGTCTTTAAAACGAATCGTGTAGTGCCCCACCCTAACCCCGTGGTAGATCGTTGGTCTTAAGTTTCCGCACACAAAACTGCTCTCCATCATCTGTTATAACGAATTTGCAAAGGTACCTGGAATACCTTGGGCTCCAACCTTTTTAAACCATATATTTGCTGCTTATTCCAATTTTCACTAAATATTGCTCAAAGCGGATGTCCCCCAGGAAATGATAACTATCTTTAGTTAACCTATGTTCATCTGTGTCCTTCGGAGTTTTCTTCCCCTGTAACTTCGCTAGCACTAACTTTGTACTCACTTCCCTTCCCCTCGTGCCCTTCTTGGAAAAAGTAACACGTATGCTGTACTCCTCCTATCTGACAAACAAATACATAAAAATATCTATCACAGCCCTTGATACTTGATCCCTACCCTCCTATCACATCACGGGAAACATGTTATCAATCTCTGGGGATTTATCTAACTTCACGACGCTGAGATAACTAATGCTTCTTCCTTCTGGAGAATGACATGTTGCAGCAACTAATCTTCTCCCCGCCGGAATGTTCAAACATAATTTTATTTTTCTCTGTGAATACAGATGAGAGGTATCCATTTAGGACCACGCCCGTGTCCACTTGCTGCACGATCATATTGCCACTTTGCCCCGAATACGCCAGACCATTTCCTTTGTTTCCCCTTGCCTCCTGGCTTACCACTGATATGCTTATAATATGCTTCGGTATTTCCTTAATTTTTCCCACCAGTGATATGTTGTGCTCTGTCGTTTCTCTCCTAATTTCAGAGTTGACTACTGCACCGCCCTAAGATTTATATATTTCTTCTTGGGGCATTCTCACCTCCGTTCTCAGTTCTTTAGATCTTCCATGACAGGACGTGTTATTCCTGAATTCTCACAGTTTCACTTTCAGTGACCCTATTTGCCGTTTGTAGACCGAAACGCTACTTTGTTTGGTCCACACTTAGGATATTGAAATCGCCATACCCCAATCCTGGACATAATTTCCGCTTCACAGTTATATATTTCTTATTCTGCTTTGAAACATGCAGATTTAATGTCACTGTCTCCAAAATGCTTTCCCACTGTCATTCCAACAAATTGACCAGTTAAATTTCCTGATAATACGTGCAGTGCTGACTGTTTCTTGGTCGAATACCTATGTACAGGCATACAATGTTCTTCTGGGTGCACGCTGAAGATCCACCCGTTTTAACTCATTCATACAAAGCCGATACCATTACTATCTGGGATGATTCCCTGTTAATATCTCTTTATTATTCTTACGACTCTTGTCATCACTCTGCCTATCTGCTCATTTATCTACCAATGAATTTTGAAAGGCCAAGAATAGAACCTGGCAAAGTGAGCCCCTAATTTTGATTCCAAACTCTACTCATAGAGTTTAATTTGCTTAAGCTTCCAAAAAATCTTCCTCCATTTATACAGTGACGTACTCCTTCATTCATGTTGCAATGCCAGCTTCTCTTTTGAATTCCTCCCTGACAAGCCTGAAGATAGAATACCATGACATTATGTATTGCCGGTGTTGCTGAAGTTATGTTTTTTTCTCTATATGGAAACAATATCGCATTCACATGTTCTGAAGAAACCTTTCCTTTCATATGCCTGGCAATTCAGACTCATTGCATTAAACTAGATGAAGTTTAGCCTCACATTTGCTCCCTTATGCATTTTAGTGCGCATATGCTCTGAACAATGAACTGACTTTATAATTTCCTTCTTCCATTAACTGCATCATCAATTGAAATGTACAATGACCCTGTGTCACTTGCCCTGGCGCATTCCATTTAGATCCAATAGAAAGGAACGAGCAAGCATCCCCCAAAGTATATTGGACCTCTTCCCGCACAGATGAAACGCTTACAAGTTACGCAGTTCCCTTCTTCCCCCAAAATCGTCCCAACAACCCGGAGGTACGAGCCATTCTTTTGGTACACCCCATAGCCACGTACTCAGCTGACCGATCTCCCAATTCCTACGTTAACTAGAATGCTATGAGACCCTTCTTTTCAGTCTGCTGCTCGTTCCCTCGATTCATAGAACAAGACATCATCTTTCTTTTTTCCGTTAATGCCAATACGATCGTGATACACGGCCTCTAGCAGTTCACCCTTTCCCTTTGGAATGTATTGCAGCTACACATTGACATCCTAGATCCTTGCATAATTGGGGGGGGGGCGGCAAAACACTACATCCTGGATTCAGATCTATGACCGCAAAGTGCCTATGTACTTTCTTTACTGTTGAGTCACCTGCAACTCTTGTCATTGAACTCGTAACTCCCTCTACATTCCTTTCTCTGGGTCGCATCATTGAATTTTTCGGACTTCTTTCCTTCAGCTGAACGTGACCACCTCGAAAATCCTGCAGTCCACGTAACTCCAGCCACACTTAAGTAATGTAGAAAATATCGTAACCAGGTGATATTTTTCCTGTGCATTGTTTAAATACTTTTCTTGCATACAAAGCACACGCAATTGATAATGACATACATTACATGACATAATTGGTAATGCAATGACATACGCAAATTTTGACCGTCTTTACACTTCAAAGTAGCACAAATTCCTAAATGAAAAAAACATCGTTTTCTAAAACAAATAAGAACATCATCATATCCACTAATAATAATAATGATAATAACAATAATGCAGGTGTTTCCTTACGCAAAACACTTATAGCATCTTTCAAGGTTTTTATTTCTGGAATGAAAATAAATCGGTTTTGTTAGCACTCGGCAGGTACAAATGTAGAGTTACACATGTGATAACAGGATATTAAACGGCACAAAACATGTCGATAAAAGAACGGCATAAAAGATGCAGTGGAAGGTTACACAATGTATTCATCGAGATGGTATCAAAACAAGGAAAGGAAGAGTGAAGTTAAGAAATGAAGTGTGTGCCAAAATTATTAATCAGATGAAAATAGATTGCTCTACATTGCAGTTGTTTGGAGTGAGTCTTTGGAGAGGACACGGGGAGGCTTTTGTTTCCGAAAATGACAGAGCTGCAGGTTATCTGCCCTGACAAGTCAAATGCATACTTCAGCCCGAATCTTTCTTCTGAATATATCCGTGGGTAAGTCGAGGGGAATTTCAACATCAGATAAGGGGGTATATGTCCTCATTCCTCACTCTCAGATTGTGCACCTAGTTCAAAGACTTCAATAATCTTCTGAAAGGAGGAACTGGATTTAATTGTCGCTCTACTCATGTATACACCTGTCTACCTTCGGGTAGTCTAGAATGATCCCAATCAATTTAATGGTACACTGTCTTGCATGAAATTTATAAATTTATTTTTATTTCGATATAATTTATGGTTAAAGTTTGGTATATTTTAATTAATATAGATGCTAATTATTTCCGTCAGTTAAACATGTTTGACATAAGATTGACAGTATCATTTAATCAAAATGTGATTGTCTATTTGATTTGCAAATGCTCCACCGCAAAAGTATTCAGGAAAGGTTCCTTTCAGCAGTGCGTGAAAGAAGGTACAATGGCCACAAAGGATCTCCATGAGCTCAGCCATTGCAATCACCATCTGCAGCTGGCCAACACTCAAGGGACTCGCTCTTTTGCAGCTGCATACGGTAAGCAGAACTACGGAACCGGGCTTTGCTAGAGTACGACTAGACTAAGCCCCATCCGGCAAAACAAATTAAAACATTTACTTTCCAACAACAATTATGCCTTCCTACTGAAGCATACTCGTATAACATTTAAAATACATTGTGGTTGCTTAGTCTTAAAGAAAATATCTTTTATTTATTGTTAGCGGAAGTCCGATAATTAATTTTCCATTGTAGATAAAGAATTCATAGTTGCTGTCAATGAGGAACACCAGATTTTTTTCAAGTCTGATGCAAGATTTCAACATCAATCAATGATGTGAGGGGGATAAAAGAAGTAAAAAAACTGCTGGGGAACAGAATTGTAACATCGCATGATACGTTCACAACATTTTTAAAGGAGGTTACAACACGGCAAGAAGGTAAGGCATCGGTTATGATCTGGCTGGTTCAGTCCGTCGGCTGTAAGTGCTTCTCCAAGGGCCGGGAGTACTCACCTGGTCTTACGTGCATTTTAAGCACCGAGCTGTGGAACGACATTTTTATCAGAATGGTGCTACTTTCCTGACTCCGCAGGGCGCAACAACATGAATGGTCGTTTTTGTGCCACGTTACTGGCGCCCATTTTCCTGTCGAAGAATTAGGGAGCACAGGAGATCTTTCCATGTACCCTCCCGTGAGTGTTTTTGCTAACTCACCTCCCTCTAAAAATACTGCAGTAAGTCCTTTTCTGATGTTCCATTCTACTGTCCTCATTCCTGACAGCCTTGCGCGGTGTAAGTATATGTTCAGACATTTGATCTTGGCTGAAGGTCCATTTCTTAGTTGTAATAGTGCTTGTAATATTAAAAGTAACTACCATGAAAATAGTGAAAAAAAAGGACTGAAGAAAGGAGTGAGAAAATAAAAAAAAATGAAAGCAGTGATGTCACATGGTTAGGAGAAGATTCCTTTTATAACATTTGTGGTGGCAATTTTGTGAGAACTTCAATTCTGTTGTCACTGCACTTTGTTTCTGTCTATTGGAAATAAAAATACTCAAAGAAACTCTTAATCTGTGATGTTGAATTTACCGATACACGTTATAAATTGAATAATTACCTTTATCTTTTGCAATAAGTGACCTGGCTGTAAATAATAAACGAAACATTACTAAAATATACTTGATAATACAACGTGGCCCGTGGTTCGGCCCTGAAAATCAGCATTGCTTATTGAGCGATCCGGATATGTCATCATTACTTTTAAACAATTTAATCCTCGTGTCAAAACAAGATTCAATTAATTTAATTATCAATAGCAAGGACATGGTGTTATCAAACGTACTGTTATTTCGTAATGACACTTAGAAAATATAAACCTTCAGCAATACGATCGCAAAAAGGGGGCAACGTTTTTTTTATTAGAGTTGTAGTTTATTAATGCTTGAGAGCATTTGTAAAAACAATCAAAGAATCTTCAGAATTATGCTTGTCTTAATTATTACATTTTGACTTGTTAAATTTCAAGGTGATAATAGTGAAATTATTTGGAAAAAGTAAATAGGCATGACCGTTTAATTACAGAGTGGAGTCTATTCACAGAGTGGATATGATAACAAACTGGGAATCTTTACAATGGCAGTTAGAGAAAACTCGAATTGCCAAGATTAATTTATTATTGTCATATATCTCCTTCAGCTGCTTTTTTGAAATCTCCGCGTCGGATGGCTGCTGACGTAATAAATGTAAAAATTTGTCAAACAACAAAATATACACGAGAATTTCAAATGCTTCACTCGGCGAAATATTGGGAATTATAATGAACTTCGTAAATGAACTAACAACCGATTAGATTGCAACTTCGAAATATAACGGTGCCATCACTGAATGTTTATAATCTGGGAGAAAGGTGTAAAGAGGGAAACAAGACAAAATAAATGACTATTTTAATTAACAGGAAACACAGACGCATCAAATGCCTCTGTATTAACTTCTGTTATGTTATATTAGGAAGGCAGTGGGTGCTTTTAGAGAGTAAGTATAAAAAATGACATTGAATCAGGTGTCTCTTTTTAATATTGCACCATATATTGCTATGAACGAATACATTACCGACGCCAACGAATGACACTTGGTAGAGAATATACTATTTTCTTGTGTTCTAGTGCTCAACGCGATTTATATTTCATTTGACTGTTTTGTCCATGTTCCTCTTGGGATGTAAAAACACTGACTATTTCAAACATTTATACATTTAACCAGGACAAGTTTTCCTCGGCATTTGTGGATTGCATTGTGCGCAGTGGGTCAACCCTGAGAAAAACGATTAATTTGTCAGAATTCGAAACTTGTTTGGCGCCGGCGGCGTAGAAAATAATGTTCCTAAATTAAAAGGAATTAAACAACAGGATGAGAAAAGATCGTTTTGACCCGAAATATTGTAATCCCAGACCAGTCCTTATGGAAATTTGTACAGTAAGTTTCACACAAATATTGAGCTTCTCGAAATATGTAATCCCAGACCAGTCCTTATGGAAATTTGTACAGTAAGTTTCACACGCATATTTCGAGAAGCTCAACATTTACACAAGATTCACTGCAATCCACTTCGAAACAATCAAAAACAATAAAAAATTTCAATCGTTTCTCGTTTCATAATGTAACGAGGTGAAAGAACTAGGTTACATCGTTGCGACGACAGAACTGTTTTCACGGAAATTGGGATGCACATACCATATAACAGGACGTGTTACCGCTTTTCCTTACCTGTGTCCCGGAGTACTTTGTCGATCTCTTCAAATGTAAATGGAAATTCTTGTCAAATACCCTCAAAATGCCGAATAATTAATTCACAAACGTTCTGTCAGTTATGGTTGCAACTGTGGTGTCCACTGCTGAGTTTAACTTTGAGGAAGGTCAGTTTCCAATGAACATGTGCATCAGTCGTTTTATGACACTTTTATTTAGTTGAGCAGTTCTCAACCCGTATGCTAATGTCTATTGCTATCAATCAACTGAAAGGAGAATCAACTTTATTTGCACATGAATTTATTGAAGCCAATTTGGTTTTCTTCAAGGAAATAAATACGTTTCTTTTCTTTAAGCATACCAAAGTATGTCGCTCTCACTGCAACATATCCTGCAGCAGTTTACGAATTACATTTACAAGGCAGGTTTTAAAGAAAGTTTTAATGTTGTACTAATGTTGAAATATGGATATCTAGAAATTATTTTTCCAGTCCCGGCATGTCAACGAAGGGAGATTGAAATCCAGTTGATCAAAAATCTCGATATTCCTTCAAAAATATACTTTCAGGAATTGAGATCGTTAACAGTTTGAACTGAAACCCAACCTTTTCTTTAGTGTCCTTTCAGGCTGGTATCTCGCTGGTCTGATCTGTTAATGACATTAGGCCTACAATATGCACTTTACTTTTAAGAACACCTTGAAGTGAGTATTGAAGCACTTTGTTCAAACATAGCGTTCCAATAATTGGCAGCTAATGTTCAGTGAACTGGTTGACCACGTTGTAAATGGAAATTATGGATGGATATTAAATTCTTGCAAACATTACTTTGGTCAGAAAGCGATTGCAAAATGTGAATACATTTGAAAGGAAAACTGAGTTTACTCCATACCCTGCAGCACTTTGAAAGATCCAAAAGCATCATCCATCCCTAAGAGCCATTATAAATTTGTAACTGAGGCTGCTCTTTGTGGACAAGCGGAGAAACAACACTTCAATGCCTCAGAAATGGCAAGCTACAATTTGTCCTGTCATCTATTCCTGAAATTATCTCAAAAATTTGGTATCATCCACTCAGATAAACAACTGTTCACAGCGGAACAGAAATAAATCAGAACAAAGGCATTTCGTTGGATTAAGCATCCCTGGTGTATAAATTCATATCCTAAAAGGGTTGCCGGGGAGGTAGAATTTAGCCCTGCCACTTTTTGTTTCCAGATATTCTGCCTGATGTAGGCAGTGGTTTTCTTTCAATTTATTAAATCTGCTCAGGAACTCCGTACCAATTTAAACGAAAACGTCCCAGACAATCACATAGATCGCAAGTGACCAGAAATGGCCACGTGAAAGCAGAGATGAAACAACAATGTTCCATCTGTCTCAATAATGGGAAAGAGTTATTGGCTTCACCTGGGTCGTGTGAACTTTTTCTTTCTCCTGTTTTCCGAAAAAAATGAAAGTAATTGTTCATTATTTGCAGAAAATACAATAAACATTTAATACAACGGTCAATGGATGGCTTAAGTATTAATGTTTTTATTCACCATGAGTTGTCCATATGGCTGTTTGAGCATAACTGCCTCGTCTTTCGCCTTCAATCACGGATAAAAATCAACCTTTAACAGCGCTTGGCAATTGTTCCTTTAAAAGCTATTGACAGAACATCAAAAATGCTTCAGAAGCCCTTAAATGTAGCCTATCTTTGTGAAGTAAACGAAATATCACGATGCTTATAACTGTTTTGGTTTGTATTCATTCGATATTTTAGTATTTTTACAGTGTTTGGTTTCTTCAGTGCATGGTAGACCTTATTATGATACTGCGCCGTCGTCAACTAAATTGGACGAAATCCATTTTATTGGTGTTTCCTCTGGAAATAGTGTTTGATAGCTGGTCATAGGACTTAAAGACGTGAAATGCAAATGTTATATGTTTAAGCTCTGTAGCTGTTTCGAAAGATGATTTGAAAAATAGACCGCAATTTGTTGAAACGAAGAGCCGACCATCCGGATACTTCTGAACGCTAAACCTCATATGATTCTGAAACAATGTTGGAAGCATCTATTTATATGGAGGATAATACAAATACGTTGTAAGTGGTGGGGTGGAACGTAAGAAATCAGAGGATTTATTTCATTTTACTTATTTGTAGGATAGGAATGAGGGCCGGGCGAATAATTATTGTAACTGAAAATCAACATTTGGCTGATGGACAAGAATTGGAAGCAGGTAGGGTGCAAACATTAGAGCGCCGGAATACAGATTAACGAAAGTGTCCTGAGCAGGAGTGAATGAGGAAAAATTCCACGTAACACACAACGGGATCGGAAAAGCATGGTACTACAGAAGCCCCCACCAGAATATATTTGATTCGAATAAAGCGAATTGTGTTAGGTGTGACGCTGTTCAGTGTGACAACAGATTCACAAATAACAAATTGATGGAGTAACAATATCTCGTTTCCTTGACATGTGTATATTAGCATAGTACCAGGCGGAGAGTTGAGTTGAACGTGAATTCTAAAACATGGTGTGGATGAATTATAACTCACGCATGCGACACTAGACAAAGAAGGACCTTCCTCGTTAAAGCAGAATGAGCCATGAGTCATGACCCTTGAGTCATGCCCGATTGTTTACTCTTGTAAGAACACTGGGATTTTACTTCCCTCCTCAGCACACAAAATACTTGGAAGGCTTTGCCGAAGCCGACGCATACATTTTCAAAGTGAGGGATATGTAATGACGTGTCAGAGCATATTGCGGTGAAAATTAGCAGTAAATCGGCTCCAAATAAAACAGCTTGGCAAAAAGACAAAATAAATGTTCTTCAACAGATTGCGGGAAGTATCAGTACCAATATAAATCATTTGTACGCAGAGATACATCGACATGATTTATGATCAGCGTTGCCACGTTGTTGCAAGCACAAGAAGAAGCATTTTCTAAGCAAGACCCGAGGAAAATGATTGAAAATGTTGATAAGCAATGGAGATGTATATGCTTCACTGAAACAACAACTGTGAGGAAAGACTTGATGTAAATCTTCAACTAACGAAGCAAAACAATTAGGAAATTATTTTGGAGAAACAGATTGTAACTTTTTACGGCTTCCTGGCTGCAAAATTACAGAAGTTAAGAAGTTAATTTGAACAAGGAATTGCTTTTTAGGACATTTATTGATTCTGACAACAGAATATGATTGTACTGAGATCTTTTTCTAGGTCTAAAATTAGGCAATGCAATTAGATTGGGAGGAAATAAGAAATATGATACCTAAGATTTTTTTTTAGTATTGGACCACTGGCCCCCATAGCGAAGCGTTAGTGAAACGATAAAGAAAGCTTGCAACATGGTTAATGTAATGACCGTGGATGTTTGGAATTTTCATATCGATTAGTAAAATACAATGTTCACAGGTCAACTTGGGCAAAAGTAGATGAATATGCCGAAAACTGCATTCTGTAATAGTATGTTTTATTTTAATCCCAACAGGGAACAAATCATTTCATTTATCCGGTATATATCGAATAAGGCTGGTTTATCCATTAATCTCACCGGAAAAAAAAACGAGATTTATGATCAGCGTTGCCACGTTGTTGCAAGCGCAAGGAGAAGAATTTTCTAAGCAAGACCCGAGGAAAGTGATTGAAATTTTTGAACAGCAATGGAGATGCATATGCTTCACTGAAACAACAATTGTGAGGAAAGACTTGATGTATATCTTCAACTAAAGAAGCAAAACAATTAGGAAATTATTTTTGAGAAAATGACTGTAACTTCACGACTAAATATTGTTCAAAGTATGCTAAAATGGATAAATGATATCTCAGAATGCATTATAGTTGTGAAAAGCTGAATGTAAACAGATTGTCCAGATTCCAAATATATGGCAGAACAAATTGAGTGACAGCCGTCAATGTTGTCCAATTAGAATCATTAAATAGGAATTCAGAATTAAGATTATGGGATATATGAAACTGTCCACACGGTAAGTAATATATTAATCAAAGGAATGTAATAGGACCAGTACGTATGATATGGATGATGAAAGGTACATCAATGAGTATCAGAAGGGACGTTTCAAAGGACTAAATGTTGAGAAAAATATCTCTTGAAACGGTAGTGAGTGTGATATAGATTTAGAATGAGTGATCAAAGAGATAGCGAAGATATTGATGGAGAAGTTACAAAAATCCCTACAAGGCAGAACAGTCCCAACTGACTGGAAATCCAAAACTGTAGCACAGCTGTTCAAGCAACTTGGGAGTCGGAGAAAGCAGGGTGCAGCAAGCTAATCAGACGATGTTTTGTTTTAAAGACGCAACCACAATATGTTTAGAACACTTAATACAATTAGACAGAGTAGAAATGGCTATGAAATTGAAATTAACGAATTTATTAAAGGACCATATATCCAGCAGGATATGAAAAGTGGAGTCATTGGACACATGGTGCTTGGAGTTTCGAGGACTTTAATAAGATGTCATTCAAAAATGTGCATCATGGGTGCTCATTCTGATGAAGTTAGTATTTTGGTAAGGATATAGATGTTGTTAAGTGTAAGAAAACCGAGAGTAGAAAAAAGCTAGTCGTTTTCACAAAGGTAAAAGATAAATGAAGATAGGCCATTGGATTAATTCTTGCTGCGTCAACTGCGTACAATATGTTTTACTGACTGGGCGAATGGGTAACATACAGTGACAGCGCAAATTTATTGACATAAAAAGATAAGGGGGAAACTACATTATAAGTTGTCATTAAAGCGTGGAATATATCAAGCGGGTCCATCGCATTAGTGAAATTAGAATAGATAGCGTTGGAGGTGTGCAATATTTAAAGTAATTCTAGTCGAAGAATTGAAAAGAAAACATTTCCTGTGGATAGTTAATGCGGATGTATACTCTTCCGTGAACTTGTGCACGACTAACCGAATACTATGAGCAGGTGCAGAAAATAATTGCAAAATGCCTATTTCTTCATAAAACAATGGAGTGCAAAAGAGGCGCCATATTTCTACAGCTGTACTTCGTTTACATGAGATCAAATCTACCGACAGTTTTGATCTCCTTATTTAAGCAACCTTAAATTTGCCTTAGACCTGTACCAAGTCGTTTGCCAATACCATTATTATATTTCATAGATTGGCTTATCAAGAAGAATTGTTTGGATTTCGCCTTTGTTCTTGGATTTTAGAAGAAATAGTGGTGCTCAAATGAGAACATGTGATTCTAAGTGGTATCACAGAATGTTGCTATGAGGATATTCACCGAAGTGGAGGAAACCAAATCCATGGACATAGTTTCAGTATGAAGAGGCATTGACTTAAATCAGAGATGAACAAGGACTTCCTGTTTCAAACGTTTATGAACGTTTGGAATTCTTACACTTCTAACTCTGTGGGTGGTGATCCTGGTCTCAGATGGAAATATATTTTTACTTTAAATTGGAATTATGTTTGTGGGAGATGAGGTAGTTTAAGCCAACACTCAAGTCACGATCCCATGGAAAAGTGAAACATGCTCGATTGTCGTTTTCAAAAACGAAGCCGTTCTGATGGGCCAAATGAACATTTTCTTTTTCATGTTCTTACTTCTATATGCCATTATAGACGAAATAAAAGTATTTTTTCATAAACCCTGTCACATTCAAACAACATTTCAAATCAGTGACATTTCTATATTTTTAAAAATCAATCAGGGTTATTTTTCTACTCTTGAAGCAATATTGTTTCAAATTAACATTACTGCTTCACGGCTGCTATTCAGGTACTAATGTAAACATGAAGTGTTTTTTAAATGATATTACCCTTGCTATCTCCACTTCTCAGTTCTTCGCTGAATAGGTTCATGACTGCTCCAAACAATCGGCATGTCCACCTTCCTGCACTTTGCAAATAAGCCTTGATTTCCATCCGTTATCTCTGCACCAATGTGATTGATCCCATGTTAGAACGTGGCAAGAAATTCTCACAATTCCTTGTCCGCTGAGAAGAAATTATTCCTGATCTCATTCTAAAGTTAGCGCTATCTTACGTTGAGAGCAGTCATTTTCTTATGGAGTCTCAATTGTCAGTAATCATCCTCTCAGCATTTATCTGAGCAAGCCCTATGAGAAACTTACATGTTGTCAAAAATCGCCACATATTCTCCTAAACTCAACCGAGTAAAATCTCAACATGGCTATTTTTTTCACGTGGGAAAAATCCCTACCGGCCCAATAGTAAGGTTCTTCCAAATTACACGAACGAATAAAAAAAAACACAAACCCTCTCTTTTGCATTTCTCTTGAAGTTCTAAAGATACGGTAAATAAAGCGTAAGAACGTTAATTTTCTTAACAGAATCCTGAGCTAAAAATTAATTTATCGAATGGCAGGTTGTATGGAATTCAACCATCTGCTCCTACCTTTCTGGCACTTCAGTAGTTTTTGTTCTGGTAAAATAAACATTGTTAGTTCCGTTGCAAACACGGCAGTTAACGCTTTTATAGCCGCACTTAGATAATTGGGCGTTTTGTAACATTTTCTCAAATTGACCAGACAAAGATGAAGACACTAGAATGAGGTGATACGACGTGGAATCATGCTGTTTCAGCTGATCGTGGTCGACCCTACACTGTTATTATGTCCCCACCTTCCTTAACCTCCACCACAGGACAGAGTATGCAATGCAGACGGAGACAACTTTTTCTGATGTAGTACGGCTCAGGTCCCGTCAGCTTCTTTGTCTCTGCTGCTCCGGAAGGCTAAGCGGACCGCAAGAGCTGAATCATTCGCAGATAGCGAAAGGTAGGCTGGACCCCTAAATTCCTTGATCGGTGGATGTAAGCTTCTTATATCAGACACCGTTTATATTTTTCCGAGATATGATCATAAATCAGCGTAGAATCAATTGTAACGTGGTGGGGTGGAGTGGAGGAGGGGTTTCAATTAATGAAAGGTGGAGTATTTTTGATCACTTCCCTTCACTTACCTTTCCATCGCGATTCCATTCAAATAAACTGAACCACGATATATTGTCGGTGTGACGCTGAGGAGCTGAAGACTAAATCCATCCAACCCCTCAGCTAAAGTAATTCGGAAACGTCAGTTGATGCAGCAGCGAGTATGTGTGATAAAATCCAGAACGCCTTATTTGCTGTTATCTGCGAAATTGCAGGCAATAAAGTCAAAATGAGCTGTAAATGTTTTGCCTTACAAACTGCTCCCTGAATTTTGCAAGGATATAATGGGGGTATCCTGGCTGCTGAAGGTTCACAGAGAGCTCAACTGAACGATCATAGCACAATACGATGGGCAGTTGGACTCCAGTAATGGAGTGGTGTGACAGGCGCGCTTTCCGGAGTATATGCTAAATCTAGAATTTACTTCTCCCGAAATGGCAGACGGTCAATATTTTAATACGAAACCACTGGTCAGAGCCAGGACGATACAGATTTGCCCTACACCAGAGAATAAAGAGCGGAATGGGCCATAGCTTTTTATGATTAAGTAGCTGTGGGCTGAAGTTAGTAGTGGGAGGATGGATCTATTAGATTCATGAAGGAATAGCTACCAATGTTATGGATACAAAGGAAATCCAGCCATATGTCAATGGAATTATCGACCTAAAATAGACTGAACCAAGTTCAACATGCATACAATTCAATCCCCAATTTCTGCATGAAGTACCATTCACGTTTTATATCTACAGAATAATTTAAGTTTGTCGTGGAAAATATTTTTGGTCTGTAGGACCAAGAATGGATTGTCCACATTCAATATTTGTTTCCCCAGTCCATGATGCATCTAGTAAAATGAACGACAGCGACTTTCACTACATTAGGGTATTGCAACATGCTTCCGTCCAAGATGTTGCAATGACACATAAAGTATGCTCGCAAAAACACTGATGATGAACCCTAATAAAATGAGTTCGCCAATAAACAACAGTGCACCGCATTATATGGAAGGTTTAAATGCTCTAGAATGGGTGAAAATCATATTTACTATCATTGAATCTACTCCACTGTAGCCCTGCAGTGTATTACAAATTCTAACCGCTTACAATCTAATCATCATTATTATCATCATTATTATCACGATAAGAGGCATCTTAATGTCACTTTCCATTACTTCTCTGCCAAAATGTCTCTTTAGGTTTTTTCCCCTGCTCTGTGTGTAACCATCTTAATGTAATATACCTCTATCACATCTCAATTCCTACCATCTATATTGAAATAAAGCCGTCGCAACCGTTTTTCGTCTCTAAATATAAACGAAATACTCGTCCATAGATTCCTACTTATCCATCAGATAGAAAGAAGCCATTCGTCCAACGAGTTCATGCGGGATCTCAGAGCAATAGGACCTGAAGTTTACTCGACAAATCATGTTTTACAGAGGAACACAATCAGAGAATGCGTAGAATCCATTCTGTCCTTCGCCGTTCTGGCTCCAACTATCAGGAAACCAGCTGTTTCCCACTCCTGTTCCAGGATTGTTTGACATTTGTTAGAGGGACCGAATGTGGAAGCTGCAATTATTTTCCTTGAAACATGTTTGTTTTGGAAATAAATAGTGAACAGTTCGGTTTCAATGGGAACTTTAAAGTAAAACTGGATTCGCATCGATAAGGGAATATTTTGGAGACTATGAGAAGAGGATGAGGGCATCTGGTAATAATTTCTCTGTACAGAAGAACACACGGAATCCAATAGAGATATTTAGCATTCTGACTGATGGAAAGTAAACAGCTGTTGTCGTGAGCGAGATGTTCAAGAACCAAGGGCAGCTATTGAGAGTAACTGTTAAAGCGTAAATAAAATGGACACGAGAAAGCTGTATTGAATTGGAACCACGCGGTAGAATGAATACGAAAAACAACAGGAAAAAAGAGCTGGGATATATCTGAAATGGAAGAATTTACATGGTCGTGGTATAGAGGATAGGCGAATACAACTATAAGGATAGCTCCACTGCAGACTAGGGTAAGGATTGGGTGATCCGAATGACCTCCTCCAACGCTGAATAGTACTATGGATTTGAATGTAACTGTTTTTGCCAAATTGTCAAAGAATCCACCAAAATATACTTTATTTTCATTTATAAATAACCATTGCTCTAATGGTGGTGTCCTGGGATTCATTTAATTGACTCGGCATTTCATGCCTCAAATATTCAAGAAGACGTGCAGACGATTCTGTTTTAAAGATGAATAAACGCTCAAGCAACTACGGAACTGCAGTTTGAAATTATTAGGCCGGAATTATCTGTATGCCTCTGAATAGAAAGTTTTGTTTTGTTCGATATATTGAGGATTAGACACAACAAGTGCTGTAACCTTACTCTAAATATAATATGACTCTGATTTATAGAATACTGCAGCAATATATCCAATAATTTCCGTGGTCATCCATGACAGATAATGGACATAGCAAAACTAGTTGGTTGAAAGATCACGTATCAAAGTTCCAATTTTTAGATCACATGTGGTTGGCAGCTCAGTTTAGATTGCACTTATGGTCGGTATGTGCAGAAATCCGAATGATCTGGAAATTAAATCCTGGCCTAATCCTAATCTCCGCTCATATGAGGCAAATTCCATTCCTGCTGAAGCTGAGACAGGCCGCGATTCGATGTTGATTTCCGATCGTAATAAGCCTACCAACAACTGATCAGACACTTGATGTTGTGCTCAATTTGTGGTACTGCTTCCATTCGTCCCAAACTGTATCACAGCCTCTGCAGTCAAGTTCCAGCCCGTGACTATAATATTTCTTAAATTTACATACGGCATTCTGTGTAGAGTCTGTGTCGGATCTGATCTATCTCATGGAAGTCTTATTTCGTTGTAATACCTTGTCTCTGACCAAGCCATCAACTGCCTACCATCACCACCACGATCTTCATATCACCTGCCGTTTGACTGAAGAAACCATGAGGATATGAAGTCAATGGATATCGAGGTGGGAAACAAAGGCTGGAATGAAAACTAGACATTTAAAGTCGTTGGATTTTAATTATCATAGAACTTCAGTGCAAGATATTCCATCGCAGTATTCCAAAAATTCCAGTTTTTGATTATTAATCAATGACTTTCCTAATCATAAAGTGCGAATGTTAAAAGATGTGTTGTTCAGTTTTATGTACTCGTATATTCCACCGCCCAGTAGACATCTTATCTCGCGGAAGAACTTCACCCGACTGACAGGCTGCTCTCCCTGAGACCTGTGTTTTGAGAAGATACATCTCCCCCATATCCTCAGAAATTAACGTAAGTAGTTATTTGGCAGATGAGTATTTCGTCGGGGTCCAGGGTGTGAAGCCTTCTGGTATGCTGTTGTATTTTAGTTTGAATCACTTTAAATCATTGTAGCGGGCAATGAGGACGCATGTGCGCTCTTGCACGGGGTGAGGGTGAGTCGGGAGTCAACCCCACACTTTACCAACAAGGAGTCGAATGCTAAAGGAAGCACGATAAGTCTTCCAGGGCAGAATGCATCCAAACTGATTATCTAAGACCTGGCTAACAAGAACCGTCACAAATTTATCAAGTTTGGTAAGAACAGGACAAGCAATGGATGCTCGGATATGCTTCAAAAGTAGACTGATTGAAGAAAAAAGAGAGCATCTGCTTGTGCCAAGTAGGGATGTGAGCCACTGTCGTCTATCATTGGAAACGCTTTGCTACAACGGTGTGCAAGAGTCTCAGTGGCTGCATTGTTCTGAGAATAAGACTCCCATCATCTGGAGGCACGATGGGCATAATCTTCACCGAGTGTCAATTCCGGTTGAAATACAAAGAACAGCATCGACAACTATTCTTCGCCTTTCAGTAGAGTTGACACTGAAATATGAAAGAGCCCGCAGAGTATATTTGTCAAATCTTGATGTCCACAGAAATCATTACCGATATTCGGATACATGCAAGCCATGATCTCTGAAATGTGAAGTCCACCACACTTCACATCTCAGTGCAATGTAATGCCAAGAGGGCTGCATTATAAGTCCGAAGCCTCTCTCAACTTTTCCTGCCCTGAAGTTGAGCTTCAGTGCTACCTAAATTCCAACTGAATTGTCGATAATCTATCGGCAAATGGTAGTGTTCAAACTACGTCACACACTGCAACAGACATATCACCTCAACCTTACTAACCGAGCTGCAGTTTTCATTCGACATTTTACCATCGACTCTTTTGTTGATGCACACAAGAAAATGTGCATATAATATAGTAAAATAAACTTTCCCACTCTATGGGTATGGTCCACACCAGCCTGATAATGTGGTTGCGTCAAAGGTATCAAACATACACCACTTCCCGAATCTTCAGAAACAACGATGAATGGTGAAATTTCGTATCGCTAAAGTGTTCCAGTACCATTTTTGGGTGTCGGGTAAAGGAATGTTTTATTATCAGAATCCTTAGTCTGCCAAAATGCTCAGGATCTATTGGGCAGTACCGTCCTCCTGCCTTCATGTAAGCCTCGAATACACAGTTTAACCTCAAATTATTTAGAGAGATCGCCAACGCTCTGTCTACGAAACATTCGAAACTCTGAGCAGGGCAAGTCAGACAAAGTTACTGCCCTCTATAGAAAACAATTCAGGACCCAATGACACTCCACTCAGTAGGTTCCGATGGACGAAGCGTTGTTTCCACTTCCAAAACAACATTGACGATTCAAGAATTCTAATTAGAGATCAGTTGTCGTAATCGATATCTAGATGGATAAAGGAAAATACTTTCGTTCAAACTGTGTGTCATTCCGTCTGAACTTGGTTATCCTTTGGCCAAGGCCGATGAAAATGAATCAACATTCGGGATGTTGTTGACTTACCTCGCACCCTTTCATGGAAATCACACAATTACCTTCAGCTAAATAGAGGAATCAACATTGCACGGCCCAAGCTACCAACATCAGCGCACCACAAAATAACTTCAGCCGCATATGTGAGTTGCACATTGCCCATTATGCCTCACCTCATTACCGAAAGCATGCTACATCTGACCTGCGCGATGATTGAAAATAGAAAATTAATATTCTCTCCCTTTGTGATTCTTCAGATGACGAGCTGTATCACGCTGTCATAGGGGAATAGTAACTTTAAAACGAGGCTGATAAATGTCAAGTAACATTTGATCCACGCAAATGGCAAGCAATGAACATCTAGAACATGCGAGTTGACATTCGGTCGTTTTCCTACTGTGAAGTATACTATCATGAATATACTGGGGAAATGAATGTAGGTGGTGAAGTTTATGAGCGCTGGTATTTACGAACAACGCAACTAAACAATCCATCAACATAGCTGTCCTCACTCAAAGCCAGTGAAAAACTAATGCACTTTCGTCGATCATCTATCGAAAATGCTGCGCATAAATGCCAAGTCGAATCTGAAAGTACGTTCAAAACACGCAAAAAAATTCACAAAAATGCACCGATAGCCTGCATATGGAAACACTGCCACTTACAATTTCCCCTTGAGGTAACACTCAATACCCTTTTTCAAATATATTAACTTTCTTTCTTCGTGACTGAGTCTAAACTCCCTGCTCAGCAGCATTCTGGGATGGTTTCCCTAGAAATGCTACAGTGAATCATCAACATGAGTCAACAGCATCTTCACAAAGGGAACAGAATATGAACAATACCTGTCGAATTTGGCAGCGATATTCACTCTTCAAACTGCCATAACTTGTCTCACTTCGTTTATCAACCGAAAAGAGAAATCGATGAAATATAGGAATTGATTGGGTATGATTGGATGTCTGGCGCCTGAAGAAGGAGAAACTGGAGAATTCCGAAAGACAATGTTGCTGCAACAGAGGCACATCATGATAAATACTGCGATGTGCTGAACATCAGAGATGCTGGGTCTGGGATTGAATGAACCTCCATGCATCGGGGAAAATAAGACACCATTGTTGGTCAGGTCAAGAATGTATTATTTATCAATTACTTTACATTTTTAGAGAATGCCGTTAATTTGAATCAGAAGCTGCAACACTCTTGCTTAGACGTTTCTTGTTTCCTTCATATTATGTACCAACGTTCCTTAAAATTGTGATACACTTTTCTTACCTGTGTCTCTTAGTTTTCTTTCCAATGAGTCCATTTCTATAACAAAGAAGCATATCACATTTTCCTCCTTCTGTTCTGCAGGATGATAGTACTTTTATTATATCATCGCTGATTTATGCCACAAATCTCACCGTTGATTCACAACATTGTGAGCATCGTCGGGAATTTCAATGCGCAATGTAAAATACCGCTATTTACAGAGCTAATGTATCAGTGGGGAGAGCTCTGTCTAATATGGTTGTCTGTTCATAAAGTGAAGTGTTGGACTGAATATTTTTTCACGAATAATGTGAAACTAAATTATTTACGAGAGCCAGAATATTTTAACAAGCGATCTGTTATTTATCAATTCCTTTTTGCCGAGTGCATCTCGGAAGTTCTACCTCCGGACCTATTTCCCGTATGTAAAATGTTGTGGATGATCCGGAAATGCTGATCCATATTGTTTCAATATAATGGCTTTTCATGCCTGGTTTAGTTTAGATTACAGCAAAATTCTGTGACATTTTAATATTTCCCTCAGTCCAACAAATTCCCGTTGCCTGTTTGGACACAACACCTTCTAATTTTCCAATACTCTCTGTACCCTAGCTTGATCTCGGGGCTATATATTTCCTTTACTTGCTTAATGCAATAAACTCTGGAAAAGTGCATTGTGTTTGAAGGCGAACTGCAATGTAACCCCACAGCCCCATCACTCAATGTTCTGCTGTGTTTTTCAAACTCTGTTAACATTGTCTGTATTTTTAATATTTGAAACGTATGGACTGGTTTGTCCAGCAGTGTGGTAAAGAGAATGTCAACGAATACGCAAACAAATTAAGGCGATTTTAATAACCTGGATATCTTTGAAGACGTCTCAGTATCAATTTTTTTCTACGGGATTTTTCTCAGTGATAATCAGGATATCATAGAAAGTTCCAAGATTAAAACAACAATCATACACCATTCCTTTAAAAAATGTAAAACCATGGAAATGGGGATATGGCTTCTTATGGCATTGAATGAAATTTAGCGGATTCGGACGCTGTGTTCCAAGGGAACCTATACCTGTTAACAACTCACGTTTAACTAGAGCTGTTATTTCATTGAAGGCACATTGAAACTACAATTCTTTGAATTCAAAAGCATTTATCCTGGTGACCTCAATATGATGACATTTCACCAGATCTGTAACCCCCCCCCCGAAAAAAGCATTTATCCTGGTGACCTCAATATGATGACATTTCACCAGATCTGTAACCCCCCCCCGAAAAAAGAACGTATAATTCACATAATGTAACATCACATCTAACACATTTCAAATGGAACCAACAATTTACCCATTCTTTTTTCGAAATTGCTAATAATCCAGAATGAAGAAAATTAAACGAGATGAGCATTTAATTGACGGTAAATCAGGATAATAAATAGGAAATTAAAGGGATATGTATATTTATACCAAAGTTAGAATTCGCGCAGTAATAATTTCAATTGTATCATCTAGATGATACAGTGCTAGTTAATTGTGTTATCCATATCAACGGAAGTCCTGAAACACAGATCAAACAATTTTCAATTGGCTGGGTGTGCATAGGGTAGGGATTTGGTTAGTTTTAAAAAAATATTTGTAAGTCGTTGCATTCAATCGAAAAGTCTATCAGCAGACGTGCAATATATTGTTTGTTATTCTATCCTTGTCCATCCATTCCAATTGTACCATTCGCGCAAAATCTACTGAAATTGATATTGCAGTAGGTGCCCTGCTTAAAGACTATGCATTCTTTTCGAAACTATGATGCAGGAATGAGCCGTGGAATTTAGCAATTATGTTCCATGTAACTGAATGATACTGGGTTACATAAAACAGTGTTCTGGCAGATGCGGAATCGTTTTATTTCGGACATCACGCAGGTGCACACCTTCTATTGAAAAGCTTTTTCAGTAGTAAAATTTTGTTCGCAATGAATCCAATTTCTCGGAAATTCATGCACATGTGCTGTAAACTCTGGAAACCTACCTACCACGACTTCCGACGTCCCGTGTCGTTAACTTAGGTTAATCCTTAACTTCTACCATTTTGACCAAGCGCATTGTGTCCGCATTGATTGTCTGTTCCTGTTTGGATCGATGCTGAATTTTGTCAATGCAAATATTCCTTTTGATGTACCAGTGAATTAATGTCGATTTATAATTATAGTTGTCATGCTTCGTATTCAGATTTGATAGCAGGTCTCTGGATTAGTTCATTTCATTTCGAGTCATTAGTGATGGCGCACTAGGAAGTATATTTATTTCCCATATTATCGTACTTCGGCGGTATTACTTAAATCTTCCGTTAATTCAAGCATGCATCGTTATGCAAGTCTGGGTGGAAATTTTGAAATATTTCTCCAATGAGCACATTTACTCTTGAACTGATATTTTCTTTGGCTTCGACATATTCTTCCAAATTTGTGGTAGGCACATTTCTTTTTCTTTGGTCTATTTTAAGATTTATCTTTGACGAGCGTTAATAACCAATCCCTCAAAGTCACGCCAAGAAATCTCACGTACTCATCGACAGTTTCCGATTCGTGTTGTTCCAAAATACATTGAGCTGACATTTAGATTGCAGACTAACAATATGTAGCAGTTGTTCTATTTAAAGATGATTGTAGCATAAGTTTTCAAGTGTGGCTGATTTATCAGTTGAAAGGATGACTGTGTTGTACACCATCTGCCGAATGTTGCAATTTAATTGCGAATGCTGTATTTTCCAAGTGGACTGGATGCAGACCAGTACTACACCAGACATAGGGAGCATAGGGATGATTATTTTACGTTATGAGGGAAATATATGAACCATAATACGGAGGCCCACAGTCTTACATCTTTGATGATCGGAAAGGGGATTATATTGAATTAGCACGAGTCGATTTTCAGAAATACGACAAGGATAGCTGATCTGCCATAGAACCTTTTAAATATTGTGGATAATTTTGAAACCAACAACCCTTGAGTAAATAAGCTGCAGAACTACTCGAGTGGGAAAGATCTACATTGCAATGAAGGAGTTACCACACGATTCGGGTTGCATTCACGCAAGAGCCCAGGACAGATAATGCGACTTCTGAGTCTCATCTCAAATATAAAACGGCTATGTTGGCATGCGAGGACCTTATTTTGCTAGAGTTACCCCCTCTGCCCATAATACATTTGACCGACGCTTTAGGATTCGTATAGATAAAACACGGAGCTTCTGCTTTAATCTTTCGAGGAAAAGTTGAGGTAAACTCCTCATTGCTTTCATCGACAATGATCATTAAAACCGCATGTCAGAAAGATAATTTGCTTATTACATCATAGCCAATTTCAATGTTTATAATAGAGAATCCCTCTTGTATACAAGTTTATTTAGTTATGTACATTTCAGTCTTCAGGAAGCTTTTGATCCACCACAGTGAATACCGAATTTGTTACTGTACACCAGAATGTTTTGGCAAAACGATTATAAAAATACAAAATGTCATATCTTGTCGGTAAATTCTTGTCGGTATTGCATGACTGGTTCGGTAGACATCCTGACAGATATACAAAGAAGGAAATACAGCAGCCACGGAAAATCCTGCGTAAAGCACGATAGAAGTCAGAAGAAGGTTTTCCTACCGAATGTTTCGTGGATCAACTGGATCTGTAAAATCGATCTGCCGCAGAGGATCTGCCACAACCATGCAGTGACAGAGTGGGCCTGAGGAATTCCGGGACCTATTCTTCTATCCGTTATATTCTTGATTTCTTGCGTTGCTCAGAGTCAAATCTAACAATGATAAAATCTCTGAAGATGGCGAATGTAGGGAAATAACGATACCATATTTCTTGAGCAGCAGCAATTTTGAAATTGCAAGTCCGTTTCTTTTATCTCATATCTGCATCTTTGCGCAGGACATGGGTGTACTTAGATCAGCCAATGCGAAACGACGTTGTGGCTCAACGGCTGAACTGCAAGTTATGATTCGGGAAGCGATACATGGACGTAGTTCAATCATTGGATATCTGAAATCAGGATGTAGGTGCAATTAAAAGAAACAAACCTGCATTACTCAAAAAATCATTATGAGTGTTTTACCCTTTGATGAGATGGCGGCGATGCTGTTTTGAAAGAATGGTTCTGTACATAACATAACAGCATTTGAACAGACGATCGCGTCAGCAAATAAAGAACGTTACCATGGACGCAAACGGTTGACCTTTCCTTTCCTGAATATGAAGAGGCATAAATTAACTGACGATTTGACAAATTTCGTGGCAGAACGCTATCAATCGCCATTGTCTTTCCAATATTACGCACATGAAATTCTTTCTCATTTTACGGGTTTGTTGGGTAAACACCATCGAAACTATGTTATTTCAATAGCTAAAATGAACAACTAAAACGTATATTGGTGTGCTGATCTAGAACGCATGAGATCAAACGTAATCCCGCATGATCTTATGACATGCCACAACGAGTTGCACAGTGTCATGGATGTACCTTGCCTTCTATTACTAATTCCATTGATAATCCTGGAAATCAAATTGAAATTGATATCCTGAGCAAGTATAGCCTGTACCTGAATTGGATGCCTGTCATGCTTTCAATCCAAAATGAAAGAATGAGTCTGTGACATCAGACAGAATGCAATGAATGCAAGACGCGGGATTCTACATCGCTTTGTGTTTCTAACAACTATGAAAATAGCGGATTCAATCATATGTTGAGCAACTGTTGTTAAAACCATACTCATCATGCACCTTGCACATCTAAACCTGTCCGGTTCTGCAATCCAACAACTAGCTCGTATTACAGCGCATGTTTAACTGTGGTACCAATTGCAAAGTCATAAGTCTACGAGTGCACCTCTGAATTCAGCTACATTTCTTGTCCAATACAGCTCCACAGCACTGCATCTCCCATTTCTTAAATGGTAAAGAGAATTAGACAACGTAAGACATTAAACTTATTGTGCCAACTGTATTGACATTTCTATGATAAGGTTTACATATTATCACATCGTATAGCTGAAGATTCTTGATAAAATGCAGTTCTCCAATATTATACCCATTACATTGCAAACTTTTAGTGGTTGTAATTATATCTGAAAATTCAGTAGGCATCTTTAAAGGGAACTGGACTTATACTTGAAGGGAGTTACAGTTTGAAGAATTCGATCCAGAATGATTTTCTTAAATGAACTAGTCTTTCATAAATGCAGCATATAAAGACTATTCATTTGCAAGAAACAACACATCACACCATTTACAGCCTTCCCCAAAACACGATCTCCAACATCACTCCCAGCAGTTTTGTTGGTTCTTCTTTTGTTGTAGGGCTCTGTTATCAAAAAGTAATAAAATGTAATAATCTTATTGTCAACTCTCTCTTATTGATGTTTCGTAATTCAGCAGAGTTATCAATGTTAAACACTTGTAATAATATCACATTCTTAATTGAAATCAACCGTGGGAATCACGACACGGTAAGTGTTTAAACTTTATTAATATTTAATGAAGTCCAATTGTAAAACAATGTCCATAATTATAACTGTTAAAATACTAGAATTAGTTGACGATCTTGCAAGCTCCTGAGTAAAAGGGAACGGGAGGTGTTTTCCATTTGACTTTCTTGATGAACTATCATCAAGTGCCACGTATAAAGCAACTGCACTAAATTAGAGAGCACGGGATTAGCAGAGGTATGCTGGATGGGCAGGTATCATCAAACTGGCATAAAACAGAGGATTGGAATGCGAGGGTCATTTTCCAATTTGGAACCTGAAATTTATTGGGCGCTTTAGAGATTAATGCTGGGGTTTCTACTATTTTTAACATATATTCATGACTTTGATTAACGTGCAGAATGTTCTGCAGTAAAATTTGCTGATGGCATCCAGAAAGATTATTAACATGTTTTAAGGGGGGTCCAGATAGACTTTGATGTTATACAGATCGTTAACGTGGGTAGGAAAATGTGAGGTTTACTGTGGGAAAATATAATAAATAAATCTACGTTGGTAAGGTGAAGGAAACTCTACTTTCTTAAATTGAAATTAGTTCAGCATGTTGTTATACAAAGGGAACAGAGGGGTCCAGTATAAATTTATCATGACATCAATTTATCATGCAAATACAGCGATTCACTCAGCACGCTAAATAGAATAGTGACATTAATTTCTAGCAGTATGGCATAAAAGTAGGAAAAGCTTCGTGCAACGTTTCACGGTGTTGATGCTTGCATATTTACGATCGAATTTTGATGTGATATTTAAGGAATGATCTGCTCGGATTACAGTCCATGAAAAAAGCTTTACATGGATGAAGAGGCTGGCGCATGAAGAATGGTCGTTCCGGGTTATTATGTTTTTAAATATTTAATGCAGTTTAAGAGAAGGAGGGGACATTGTAATGAATTAATTAAGATTCCGAGGGTATTTGAGAGCTGGGATGCTGATCAGATGCGTAACACAGTGTGAGTACCAAAAACGATGGAAGTTGTTGTTAGAAAAGGAAAGGCATCAATTTAGCAGTGCTGTGAAGGGGAATTTTATCCCTCCGGGTGCCGTTAATATTTGGAATGTTCTACCACATGCATTTGTGGAACTGGATTTATTCAACGGATTCATGATGGCGATTGATATACATTTAAACTACAAGGGGTTCAAAGGATATGATGGAGAGTGGAAAGCGATTGAGGACAGGACTGAATGTTGGAGCAAGCTGCAGGGGCTATTCCAGAGCCGACTTCTTCTGTTCCACTTACGTATATATGAGTTAAAATATACCTTGAAACGAGCGCAAATCCACCTTGAAAGGGTGGGTGAGTGTGCAATTGACATCCCCCGGCGGAAAAGGACAGCTAAAGTAGCTGCAGATTGGAAATACCTGAACAGAAGAATAACACTAAGTATCAATAACGTGTTATAGGTCAGGAAATTTCCTATTATTAATTCTGATGTTCATAAAAATAAATTGACAAATCAAAAGAGAGAAAGTTGGAACAAAACTGCGGGAGATAACTAACGGGTAAGAAGTACGTTCGTTTTAATGCTCTCTCTCTCTCTCTCTCTCTCTCTCTCTCTCTCTTTCTCTCTGTATGCGCGCGAGCTTGTGTGTGTATGCGCGCGCATGTGTGTGTCTGTATATGTTGTCTTCGTAACTGAATGATTAATATTTGTTAAAAGTCGGATAATGGAGAACTAATGCTAAAATAAAACAATTGAATATACTGGAACATGAATTTGCTTTGTTGAGAGAAAATGGCGACGGGACAGAATCACTGTTGGAACAAAAGAATTGATTGGCATGTTCTTTGCATGAACATCAGTGGCAATAACAAAAATAATGTCCAGTGTAATCTGATGTTGATTTTCTGCATTAACTTTAAGTACTTCAACCCTGTTCCTGGCTTTATATCTCTACTCACCTGGTACTTGTCAATTACATATTATTGTGGCTGATATATTAAATGCATCTTTCATTAATTTATGCGTGATTTTGAAAAACGTTACATTGGACTTCAAGCTTTGCAATTTTATTATGTTATTAAATAACAGGTTAAATAACAAGTAAAACAATTTCATTTAAATTAAGCATGACCATTGGTTGCTTAAATCAACAGATTAAAAATGTTGGCACAACAACAGTCATTTACAATTTTTTTCTATATTGTGTGCTATATCCATATATTAAACTATAAATGTCTGATAACAGAAATTAAATCCATGTTCCAGAAGGGAGAACCCGCATGTACCGAGACACATGATTCTTCACTCCAAGTGCGAAGCAGTGAAAAATTTGATTACCTGCTAAATTTGCACAAGCAAATCAGCATGTAAGCACTGATATTAACACAAGATTCAACGTCTGTATTTAACTGCACAGCATCGCATAGCTCCTTCAAATACTTAAAGATAGAACTAAAATAGTGTCAAAACTTCAGGAAGTAATGTATCCAGTTTTGCCAAAGGCGTCTGTTACAATTTCACAGAGGGGATCGATAAGGAATGCCAGAGAAAGCTTCTTAACAGAATATGTATCGAAGTGCCTTCAGACCACAAAATAGAAATCACCAGCATGCATGTGGAAAACAGCATACCATAACCCACGCACATTGACTGTATGGAACCCCCTCCACATGCATAT
The DNA here is from genome assembly GCF_009764475.1 of Pristis pectinata. Lineage (NCBI taxonomy): Eukaryota > Metazoa > Chordata > Chondrichthyes > Rhinopristiformes > Pristidae > Pristis > Pristis pectinata. The sequence continues at coordinate 37,594,044 of NC_067424.1, forward strand.
ACTGATATTGTCTCATTTATTTCCTTCCTTCGCAAGAATACGTGTCCACTCATACCTGCTCAGGAATGCGTGCAAAACGACACAAGCGCGTACACACAGCGCTCTTTTCCTCTACTTCTGTCACGCAAACGAATGACTGTATAATCAACCAGTATATGGCCATTAGCCTACTTGAGTCATTAAACAGAGCATTTTTAAGCAAAACGCATATTTGCTGCAATTAATACAGTACATATGGTGCAGATTCAATTAAATTACTCTATTTTAAGAGCACATCAATGGCCGACATTTTCAATAACTTTATGCAGTTATCATAAACCCCAAGACATATAACCCAGGCGGACATCTAATTTTAAATAATGATAATACCTTCCCGTTGTCAGAACCTATTGATCAACGAAGCAAGCACATGTGTAAACCTGTATATAGTTTACTAATTTATAGCAGCACATTATTCATCCACGCACCCCTCCCTCTACTTAAACCATTAAGCATAGTGCCTAACTCCGAATCTTCCATTGATAAACAAACAAAACAATGCAGACGGCGGAAATCGGATATCGAAACAGGACATGCTGGAGATACTCACCCTCTATCTTTGGAGGGAGAAAAACAAAGTTGAATTTAAATATAAGAGGCTTTCAGGAGAACAAAACTGAATAGAAAACGAACACCTATTATATTACAGAAGAGGAAAAAGTGCGGTGGAAATAAAAATATATTTAAGATAAGGCAGCAATCAGAATAAAAGTGATAGACAAAAGTTGCAGTTTTTGCCTGATTTTCCAGATTATTACCAAACCATAGTGAGTATAAGAAGTCAAATCAATGTAGGGATCAAACAATTATATAAGTTTTGAATGAAAACTGTGGCGCATCATGGACGGAAAATAATTTCGTTTCCAACAGATCTTGAGATTCAAAAGAAACACCGAAACATTTAAATAACTCTTCTTGCATTATGCCATTTATAGTATAGAGTCATAGTCATACAGCACGAAAGTAGGACCTTCGTCCCAGCTGGTCCATGCCGATTAAGATGCCTATCCAAGATTGTCCAATTTGCGAGCGTTTGGCACATTACCTAAATATTTCCTATCCATTTACGTCCAACTGACTTTTATATGTCTTTCTTGTTACGAAACAATATTTTTTTATGTCATGTTGTCTAAACTTCAAAATAGTACTGCAGATATCCTCGGCCCAAGGAATTTTACCTTTGTAATCAATGTCCTTTCTTCACTCATGTGGTTTAAAGTCGGATATTCATTGATGATTGAACAGTATTCAGTTTGGTTCTCATCTCCTCTCCATATCACGCACTTCATATCTAAAAACGACAATACCTGTACAATATTTAGCACGGGATGATAAACGACAAGTGGCATTCGTGCTAGAAAAGAGGTAGACTTCGGCGATCCCCAACAAGAGAGAATCTAATCACCCGTGTCGAATTTAATGGTTTTAACATTTCCACGGTAGACCGATAGTTATGCAGGTGTGCTGACGTATGTGCTGCGTGGTTGTGGGGGTACTGGATGCGATGGGCGTTGGCAGTCAGATTTAATCAGAAACTTTTAACCTTGTTCAATTCATCTTCTGTGCCTGAATAAAGTATGCGTTTAGAATCCTGACATGATAAAGCATTTCTGCTATCAGCTCTGCACAATCTCTGTGATTCATGAGATGGATCCAACTCCAACCCAAGTGTCACAGTAAAGTTTATCGAAGCCATCCAGGACGAAATAGCCCGTTTATTTTACGTGATTCTTTCATCATCGGACCATGCATTGCTGTCAGCATCGGTACACATGGGCTGCAGTGCCTGTCATCTGCAAAATGCACTGTAGATTATATGAAAGCTGTGCGGGCAACTCCTATTGAGTCTAGATCAAGTCTAATATCAAAAAAGTCAAGAGCTTTAGGCACATGGGAGCATCATCATATTCATTCTCCCCCTCCCTCCCATCATGTGCACAATTTTGAGCTGCCAATATATTATGGCACATTGCCTGCAGGTCTAAATTCTGGAATCTTTTCCGCAATACCACATTGAGAGTACCAGCAAAAAGGAGGTGAATCAGCGTCACAAGAGCAAATTAATGTCATTAATCATCCTCTATTCTCAAACCAACGACTAGGTAGTCAATCATGTCACTTATCTTCAGTGAATCAAAAGTTTCAGTGGTGTTTGTCAGTCAAATTAATTCTGACAAGCTCATACCGCTTTCTTTGTGTACATACCATAGATAGTCATCCATAGAAGCGATCGGAAATTGTAACAGAACGGCGGGCAATTTGCCACGACTCATACATGAACAATACGCTCTGTGCAAAATCCATGCCCTTGAAAACCAAGATTTGCGAAGTCAGCAAATACCAGAACAGTATGTTAAGCAATTTTGTAATCAGTGCCTGAGCGTTCTCGTGTGAGAGTGGCAAGGAATAAAATTACAGAAGAAATACCGCTTGCCCACCTGAATGCTTTTCATAAAACAAGACAGGCAGATTGGTCGTCGTGGCAAATCTTATCGAGTAAGTGTGACTAAAGTGAGTGGATGTAATGCTTTAATCGTGTTTAAGAGTTACCACGCTGACATTCTGGATTTTATTTAATATTTTATGCTGCCGCCCAAGATATCTTTGCATGGATTGAACTTCTCGCACTAGAGACACCTTTTGTTTCACAGTCAGGGAAGATGCAAAACGGAATTCTCATTCGCAATCAGTTGCTTTATTTCTCGAAAAAATTTCTGTGTGTGTGTGTGTGTTTGTGTGTGTGTGTCTGTGTGTGTGTTCGATCTACCTTTTTTGTTTCTGATGAACAGAGTTCATTGGAAGCAGTAGGAAATACGCTTCTGAGTCAATAATATGTTGCGCCTAGTAGTGGAGAGGACCAGATAAACAACAAGTGAAAATGCAGACGCTCTCAATTTGATTAAAACCAAAATTATTTGGCAATGTGTTGAAGAAGCAAAGTGGACTAGAACCAGGTGTTTGAGTGTTAGTCATTCGTCCAAATGTCGATCCATTTTATTCAGCGTAAAAATGGCTCAAAGAAATAAAGTCTCTAAAATCAAATATCGTACACTTCAATGATAAGGGAACATTAAGACAGATATCGAGAAGTCATTGTTGTAGAATGAAATGTCGAATATATGGTAGTGCATTTGAAGATAAATCAGCAAAGGATAGAAGAGTACTGAAAATAACATTCTGATATTTAATATTACCGACACGTATGGTGCATATGTCCAAACCAAGCAAACAGGTCATGAAAGTGCAGCGTCATGTGGGAATCAACATTTAATATGTGTACGAAGCTGAAAGGTATGTGTAATGTTCTTTATTGATATTTTAGCACTGCCTCGTGAAAGCAGAGACATTATGCAAATGCTGTTTTTTCACAAAGAGGGTGAATTATTTAATACGATAATAGAAGAGAAAGTAAAAAAAAAGATCTGAAAGAAAAGCAACTGCAGGATATTTGTGATGAAAATCTCAGCCAATTGCCGGAACTAATAGTGGATATTAAAACGATTTTGACCATTATTTTTTCAAATAATCCGGACATCAGTCGTGCAGCTGAAGACTTTGAGAAATCCATCGTTATACAGTAGCTAATAAAAGATGGAATTATCTGCACAGTTACAAACTAAATTTGATGATGGGCTTTATCAGAATCAATTCCAGTAACATTATCTGCACATGGAACATAGAACAGTACAGTACTGGACAGGCCATTCGGCCCATGATATTGTGCCGATCTTGGTGCCAATTTATACTAAATGACCTCCTCTTGTGTATCATCCATTTTCCTCCATTCCCTTCATATTCCTATGTCTAACAAAAACCCTCTTAAACTCCACGAAACTGCCTGCCTCCACGACTACCCCTGGTAAACCATGGCAACCCACTCCAGGCACCTACCACTCTCTGCTGTAAAAACTTGCTTCTTACGTCGCCTTTAAACTTACCCTCCTCTAACCGCAACATCATGTCCTCTGGTGCTTGACATTTGTGCCAGTGCGAAAGAACTTTTGACTGTCTACTCTATGCCTTTCATAATTTTAACAACCTCCACCAGGTCTTCCCTCAGACCCCGACGCTCTAGGGAGAAGAACGCAAGTTTGTTCAATCTTTCCTTTTCACTTATACCTTCTAATCCAGGCAGAATCCTGATAAACCTCTTCTACACCTTCTCAATAGTCTTCTCATCCTTCTTATATTGGGCGACCAGAACTGCGTGCAATACTCCAAGAGCAGTCTTACTAAAGTTAGAAATAGCTGCAACATGACTTCCTTACTCTTATACTTAACACCCTAATCAAGGAAGGCAGGTACGCGATATGCCTTCTTTGCCACCTTATCTGCTTGCACAGCCACTTACAGTATACTCTGGACATGGACCCTAAGATCACCCCGTACCTCAAAGCTACTGAGGGGCCTACCATTAACTGTATTCTCTCTCCTTTCCTTTGACCTCGCAAAGTGCAGCACTTCACATTTGCCAGGATTAAACTCCATCTGCCACTTCTCTGCCCACATCAGTGAGTGATCTATATCCCGCTGTATTCTTTTATATTCCTTTACACTGACCATGACTCCACCAATCATCGTGTCTTCTGCAAACTTGCTAATCTACCTATCCACTTTTTCATCCAAATCATTGATATATATCGCAAACAACAGAGGGTCCAGCACCGATCCTAGCGGAACACAGATGGCCGCGGACTACCAGCCAGAATAACAGCACTTCACCCTTTTTTTCTGTCTTCTATGTTCAAGTCAGTTCTGAATCCATACTTGCAATTCACCCTGTATCCCATGCATCTTTAGTTCTGAATCCGCCTACCATGAGGGACCTTATCAAATGTCTTACTGAAGTCCAGGTAGGTAACGTACACTGCCCTTCCCTCACAAGGTCATTTGTCACTTCCTCAAAGAATTAGATTGAGTTTGTCAGGCATGAGCTGTCCTAAGCATGTCATGCCTTCCCAAATGCGCATAAATCCAATTACCCTCAGTCCGATAGATTCTCTGCCACTGACGCGAGGTTCACTGGCCGACAATTACTTGGATTATCCCTATTTCTCTTTTTGGAGTACTATCCAGTCCTCTGGGATCTCGCTTTCTGCTAATGAGGACACAAGTATCTCTGTCAAAGCCCCAGGAATATCAAGTGAGGATAGTATTCTGGGATAAATGCCTTCAAGCTCTGGAAGCTTATCCAACTTAAGAACTCTCAGAAGATCCAGCACTACCTCCTCCTTAATCTCAAAATGTCCCGGCACATTAGCATGCCGCACTCTGCCTTCACTATCCTCCAAATCCTTCTCCTCGGGAAATACCGATACAAAGTACTAATTTATTAGGTCAGCCATGCACTCTGACTCCAAGCACAGATTCCCTCCTATATCATTTAGTGGACCTATCAATGGATATAGTCTTTTTCTTAATATGTATACAATTCTTTTGTGAGTATCCTTGATCCTGCTCTCCAAGGATATTTCGTGGACACCTTTGGCCTTCCTAATCGACTGCTTGAGTACATCACTGCTATCTTTATATTCCACAAGGTCCACTCTGATTTTAGCTTCCTCAACCTTACGTATGCTTCCTTTTTCTTTTTAATTAAATTTATGATCTGTTGGATCATTCAAGGTTCCCTGACGTTGCCATCCTTGTTATACTCCTTACTGGAGCAGCTGCTATTTAAACAACTCCCACATGTCAGATTTCGACTGGTCCGACAGCAGCTGCCTCCAATCAACACCCCTTAGCCCCTGTTTTAACCTGTCTAATTTGCCCTCCACCAATTTAGTACCGTTCCGCAAGATCCGATGTTATTCTTACTCATAGCTGTCTTAAAACATAATGAGTTGTGTTTACTAACCCAAAGTGTAGAAGGATAGAATCATCGTAGAAAGTCAGCAGAGGTGGGTTGCGGTACGATCATACTTTTTGAAGATACAACAGTGGATTTCGTCAAAGGCTTATGTTTCACTTAGTCCACATGGATCTTCAGAAGTCCTTTTATTGGAGGCTAAATAGTGGCACTTAAAATACAACGATTAGCAAATACAATCCGCAAATTATCAGTAACATAAGGAGACTATTGTGATAAATTTATGTTTACACGATTGAAAGGCTCGTACCAGGAATGTCAGCAGTATACAGAATGTCTTTCTGCTTAAGTTGTATGTTATCCTGATTTGGCATTGATGTGATGATATCAAGGACGTGATCGAGCTGGCTCCGTTTAATTCAGTTTGTTGAAAACTTCTATTTGATTTGAATTATTGCAATGATTTAACTATTTTTTCATATTTTCCATATGCCTGTGACTGTCAAAGTAATTATATATTTTTAAATTTCCTTGAACATTCACCAATTTACCCGAAGATGCAAGGCAGTGTAAACAAGTATGTGTGTATGCATGTATGTATGTGTGTGTGATGGTTGCAGTTAAATTGGTGCGTGTACTGCCAGCGTACTGTTGCAATGAACCTCTAGGATTTATACCGACGAAAAGTCTGGGTACTGTGAGACGTGCATGTTTACTGTACACATCTGTCTTGTTGAGAATATCAGTATCTTTACAATGTTTTCTCGGGAGCGACCTTGCAACAATCTGTAATGTATTTCGCTCGCATGTACTGAATATGGTAAGTGGTCGCCGAATTAGTCATGCAAATTGTTATCTTCTTGATTCTGCCAAGTTTTCTGAGAGCATACCGCCAGTTATGTGGATATTACCCATCACACTCCTCACCCATGCGTTGTCGGTGTTGTGAATTCTTCTGTTATCAGAGCACGGAACCATCATCACATATTATAGGCCGTCTTATTTTGACAGGGATTCCAATCACGATGAAGGGCCGCAGGGTATAGAGCAAGGCAATACTATCGAATGCCAAACTCTTTAAAAAAAAGATTGTTCTCAGGGGACCGAGACCATTGTTTATTATTTATCACATCACAATTAAATGTTGGCTCCATCTGGCTTAATATTCCCGAGTAATTAAGATTTTTTTTTTCAAAATTCGTTGATCATAAGCAAGCATCAACATTTCTGAATTGAGAAAACTAAAAAGGCGATTGAAGGCGTTTATATGCAGGGCACTGCATCAAGAAAATTCCGCTACGAGCTTGATTTCGTTATCATCCTGGGTTCAAATTAGTTTTCTGCAGCAAAACAAACCATCTTTTGTCGAAGGAAAGCCCCAATACCCGTGGCTTTTCAACAAAATAGTTAATGAAAAGTATTCGCGTTTATGCTAGAAAGTACAAGAGAACACTGAGTAAACCACATGTTGGCAGCAAATGATAGAACAATACAAGTAGCTAAACATAAATAAAAAAATGTAAACGCATCAGGAAAGCAAGAAAGCACAGCGAATTAAAGCAATGTGAAAAAAAGGAAAAAGAGGAAAAGCGGAAAAAGCAAGGGAGGAGAAAGGTAGGAATGAATAAATGGAAGAAGGGAAGGAAGGAGCAAGGGCAGAAAAAATAGACAGAGAGAAAGGAGGAGAGAAATAAAGAGAAAGAAAGAAATAGAGAAAAAAGAACAAACGAGAAAAGAAAGATAGAAAGAAAAATAAAGGGAAAAAGAAAGAACGGAAGAAAGAAAATCACAGTGAGAGTGAAAAGACAATTCCGTGTGAAGCTGGAGACATAACTGTGGCAGTGTTTGCATTGCATTATTTCCTTTGATGAGAAGCCTAACAGCATAAACTGCAGTGATGCTTCACTCCACGATGACCTTCAGGCCTTTTATGCACGCTTTGAAAGTGTCACAAACCAGCAACAAAAGAAACACACTGAGCATGATTCAGTGTTAAAAACTATTTTATTAATCACTACTTATGATAATACGTAAAATAAAAATGTTAGTATGTTAGAATTCAAAAATGTTAAACCTCGAACGTTAACCCCAAAACTAAACTCGTCGTGTGTGTGTGAGACAAAGTCCAAAACTCCAAGTTCCGGAATGGTTCTTAAAGTTCAGTTCCGCAAGCCATAAGGTGAAACATGAGCAAGGGCTTCTTCAACAACCACCGTTGTCTGAAGATAAGACGTAGACGTAGAGAAACATAGAGAGAGTAAATACGAAATCCAAATGTTCCACAATGGAACCCAAACGACACTTCAGTGTTTACTCGGTAGTGACTTCCTCACCCCGAAAAGCATCCGAACCGTGGTCGTCCACACACAAATACCTGTTTCCTTCTACAGGTCAGCAACAAAGTGAACTCCACCGGATTACTTCCAACTTGCATACGTGGATTTCAGTGGCAAACACAGTTATTGTTTCTCATCCATCGATAGAGAACACTAGCAGGCTGGTGTCTCTCTCCCTTCTCTCTCCCTCTCTCTCCTTCTTCTTCTTCTAACTCCTTCAACAACGTCATTACGTCCTTTATCTTCTATTGACGTAAGCACGCCCCACACACACAAACACACACACTCTCTAAAAGGGACTTTCACTGAGTCCGTAACAAAAGGGAGAATAACACCACACCTGTGCGGATCCCCACAACATCCGGACCCTGTGATCTCGTTCTCGGAGGCCGATGTCAGAACATCTTTCAAGATGGTGCTACACGGCAAGGTGTCAGACCCGACGGTGTATCTGGCTGGGTACTAAAAGTCCGTGCCAGCCAACTGGCTAGAGTATTCAAAGACATCTTTGAACTCTCACTGCTACGGCCTGAGTTTCCCACCTGCTTCAAAGGGGCACCAAAAGGAACAGATGAGCTATCTCAAAGAGTATAACCCTGCAGCACTCAGGAGTACTCTGATTAAGCTCTTTGAGATGTTGGTTATGGCTAGAATTAACTCCTGCCTGATCAATGACCTGGAACCCGTGAAAACTTGCCTACCGCCAAAACAGGTATACAACGGATGCAATCTCACTGTCTTTCCACACTGCTTTGCAGCACCCTCACAACAAACAAAATACGTAAGGTTGCAGTTTATCGATTACAAGTCGGCATTCAACACCATCATTTCCTCTGTATTCGTCAATAAACTTCAAAACCTGGGCTCCTGTACCTTCCTCTGCAGCTGGATCCTCGACCTCCTTCCCCGGAGACCACAGTTAGTACGGATCAGTAACAACATCTCCTCCTCGCTGACAATCAACACAAGCACACGTCAAGCATGCATACTTATCCCACTGCTCTATTCTCTCTCACTCATGACTGTGTGGCCAAGCACAGCTCAAATGCGATCCATGAATTCGCCTATGATACCACAGTTGTTGGTGAAATCTCAGATGGCGACGAGGAGGCGTGCAGGAGCGAAAAAGATCAGCTGGTTGAGTGGTATCGCAACAACCTCGCAGTCAACGTCAGCAAGACTAAGGAATTGATTGTGGACTTTAGGATGGGGAAGTCCTCATTGAGGGGTCAGGTAAGGGAAGGGTTAGCAACTTCAAGTTCCTGGGCGTCAAAATCTCGGAGGATCTATCCTGGGCCCAACACATTGATGCAATCACGAGAAGGCATGCCAGAGGCTCTGCTTCGTTGGAAGTTTCAGAGGATTCTCTATGTCACCAGAGACTCTTGCAACTTTGTATAGATGTACGGTGGAGAACATTCTAACTGGTTGTATCAAAGCCTTGTATGGGGGCGCGAATGCACATGATCGCAAGAGGCTGCAGAGCGTTGCACTCAGCTAGCTCCATCACAGGCACAACTCTTCCGACTATCGAGGACATCTTCAAGAGGCAATGCCTAAAGAAGGCGGCATCCATCATTAAGGGCCCTCACAATCCAAGACAAGCAATCTTATCAGTACAGCCATCGGAGAGGAGGTACAGGAGCCTGAAGACTCACACTCAGCCATTTAGGAACAGCTTCTTGCCCTCCGTCATCACATTTCTGAAAGATACATGACTCCATGAACACTAACTCGTTATTCTTTTTTTTGCACCGTACTGCTGCCACGAAACAAGATATTTCACGACATACAAGTTATTGACAATAAAACTGATTCTGGGTACTAGGGATTATTCTGGAGTTATGGAATTATAGAGAGCAGATATTAAATAAATTGAGAGCTAGTCCTTTGGAAATAAAACCTGTTCACAATTTAACTTCAACTGATGTTTTAAGGGTATTGAATCCAATCATTGGGCGTGGGAAATTCTGATTCTGTAGCATTGGAACTACTCAGGCTCAGAAAATAGATGAATGTTCCTGTTAATTAGTGGTTAGTGGAAAATTAAGGATGAGATCAGGGAAGTGGACATCACCGTTAAAGGCGCATCCCTGCCACTGAATGGGCAGTTCATGACAAGTCTGTTTTGTCACAATATTCCGGCCAGTTGTATATTCAGGGAGCCATCCGTCAACACTGTATCAAAATAGGTATGAAAAACACTGTGATGCTGGAGGAACTCAGCAGGCCAGGTAGCATGCGTGGAGAAAACCAGGCGGAGAATGTTTCAGGTCAGGACCCTTCTTCAGGACTAAATATAGGAAAAGGGGAAGCCCAATATATAACAGGGGAGAGCAGAACAGTGATAGGTCGACAAAAGAGCGGAAGGCGGGGTGGGTACAATGAGGTAATAGGTAGATGCAGGTAAGAGATAGTGAGAGGCAGTTACAGGGGAGGAGGGGAGAACAGATCGACCAGGGGATGTGTCAAAACAATGGGGATAAAAGGTAGAAAAAGGAGATTAGGCTGGGAAAGGGAAGAAAAGCAGAGACATGGTTGGGAGGGGTTGGGTGGGCAGGATGATTTAAAGTGCAAGATTTCAATGTTCAATTCTCCCACTTCAGGTAACCCTTCAATCTCCGCCACACCCCCTTCAACCATGCCTCTTAATTTCTTCCCTTTCCCGGCCTACCTCTATTTTTCTACCCTTTTTTCTTCTTACCTTTCACCCATCCCCCCGTGTATCTGGTCTCCCCTCCTCCCTCTCAGTTTCCTCTCACTATCTCTTACCTGAACTTACCTATCACCTCATTGTGCCCTTCCAGCCTTCCCCTCTTTTGTCCTCTTATCACCTTTCTGCATTTCCCTCTTATACATAGGGTTTCTCCTTTTCCTATCTTTCGTCCTGAAGAAGGGTCCCGTCCCGAAACGTTGACCGCCTACCTTTCTCCATGGATGCTGCCTGGCCTGCTGAGTTCCTCCAGCATCACGGTGTCTTTCATGCAGATATCCCAGCATCTGCAGTCCTTTATTTCTCAAAATATGTGTATTTTGTGTGTCTGAAGTGTGTGCTCGGAATCTTTTGGACCAGTTGCCAGTATTTGAATATTATTGATTATTCAATATGTTTCTGTGAGTTGGGATGGTCATCAATTGCAGATGTATAATTCTGCAAATTACTTGTCTGCATTCAAAATGTTAAAGTTGAGTGGGCAACTATAGCAATTGAACCTGCAATTAATCACTGATTGCTATCTTTGTGGGTAAAAGATACACAACATTGTGTGAAGAGAGAACGAGATTCTTTCCAGAAGATCTGCTGTGTTGAATAAATACCTTTATATTACCATTGTCTGTGTGTCTACATTGACTTGGTCACAACAGAAATAAATTAATAAGCAAACACATAAGGAAAGAAGGAAAGAACTAAAGAAAGAAAGAAAGTAAGAAAGGTAAAGAAAGAAACAAAGAGAAATAAAGAGAGAAAGAAAAAAATCTAACTGCTTGTAATTGTCTCTGACCCGTTCCAGTGTTACATTTCAGAAAGATCTGCATTTCTCCACTATTACGTTCCCCTCTCTGTGCGCACGCTCTTTCTCTCTCTCTCCTTCTCCATTTGGCTTCATTTCACAGCGGTTTCGTTCCTTGAAATCATAATTTAAGGCCCAGTCAAGTACTACGCCCGGAAACTTAGCACAATAGTAGAAAAAATGGATTCACTCCATGAGAAATGTTCTCTTTTCCAATCAAGTGCTACCCACACACGCGGTGGGATAAACTTAATTTTGTTTCGTCTATCGATCTTTTTCCCACATCAAAAGCTACCTCTATATTCATGTTTCCATAAATGTTGCCTGACGTGCTAAGTGCGTCAGCATTTTCTGTTTTCACGATCCTGTCTTGAAGAAAGATTCTCCTTCAGACTAGGCTATTGATTTCATTTCTCTGTGCTCTATGATATGCCATGCGGTCAAAAGGCTCCATTTATATATCGTTGATAAGGTCGGTTGGATTGTATATCAATGGCAATATATTTCTATTTTATTAAAACATATAGTTTCTTCACGGTCCCCAGAACTCGCGTTTTATGTTTCCACTTTGATTTAGACTGCCAAGGCTAAGTTCTCTTTTAAGGATATTTCCCTTTCTTTTCACAGACATCAGTGGCTGCAGTTTGGACGATTTGTCTCGATGAAAAAAGTGGAATTTCACGACATTGTCGTTGATTTGTGAAGGAAGACTGCCCAGGTATGCTGTAGGCTTGATCTAATATTCAGCTTCACTCCACTGTTCACACATTGCGAATAACCCCTCTTTTTCATTTTGAACTACTTGCCCAATTTTACATTTATGCTTAGTGTGTAAAACAATGCTACTTTTTTTTAGTTGGTGAATTTCCGGTCATGACGATCCCACGATAAAAAAAATATAACTATCTTCATTATGATGGCTTCTAATTTTAAGCCGGTTTCGCTCTTTCGGAATCTCATTCAGCAGGCTTCTTCTTCGCTTGATCGACATTTCCAGTAAAAGTCAATGTGACAACTGCATCTTTTTTAGAACCATAGAGCCATAGAACAAAACAGCACAATACAGGCTCTTCGGCCCACCTTGTTGTGCCGAAATTTAAGCCACGCCTAGGACTAGCTAACCCCTTCCTCCAACATATCCCCCTATTTTAAATTTCTCCACATGCTTATCTAACAATCTGTTGAATTTGACCAATGTATCTGCCTCCACCACTACCCAAGGCAGCGTATTCCATGCACCAACCACTCTCTGGGTGAAAAACCTCCCTCTGATATCTCCTTTGAACTTCCCACCCATTACGTTAAAGCCATGCCCTCTTGTATTGAGCATTGGTGCCATGGGAAAGAGGCGTTGGCTGTCTGCTATATCTATTCCTCTTAATATTTCGCATACATCTATCATGTCTCCTCTCATCCTCCTCTCCAAAGAGTAAAGCCCGAGCTTCTTTAGTCTCTCCTCATAATCCATTCTCTCCAATCCAGGCAGCATCCTGGTAAATACCCTCTGCACCCTTTTCAATGCTTCCACATCCTTCCTACAATGAGGCGACCAGAAGTGGACACAGTACTCCAAGTGTAGTGTAACCAGAGTTTTGTAGGGCTGCATCATTACCTCGCGGCTCTTAAGCTCAATCCCACGATTTATGAAAGCTAACATTCCATAAGCTTTCTTAACTACCCTATCCACCTGTGTGGCAAATTTCAGTGATCTGTGGATATGAACCTCCAGATCCCTCTACTCCTCCAAACTACGCAGAATCCTGCCATTAACCTTGTACTCCGACTTGGAGTTTGTCCTACCAAAGTGTACCACCTCACTCTTCTCCGGATTGATATCCATCTGCCACTTCTCAGCCCAGCTCTGCATCCTGTCAATATCCCTCTGCAAGCTTCGACAGTCCTCAATACTATCCACAATATCATTAACCTCTGTGTCGTCTGCAAACATGCTAACCCACCCTTCTACCCCCTCATCCAAGTCATTAATAAATATCACAAGAAGTAGAGCTCCCAGAACCGATGCTTATAGGACACCACTCGTCACAACCCTCCAATCTGAATGCACTCCCTCCACCACAACCCTCTGCTTTCTACAGGCAAGCCAGTTCTGAATCCACACGGCCAAGTCTCCTTGGATCCCATGTCTTCTGAATCTTTTTTGCGGCTCATTCGTCTCTTCCCATATTCCCCTCAGGTGCCATTCAAGTAACATCGAAATATCGTTTGCAATTGTTTTCAGGGTCTTAATATTCATTGCATGTGAACTGAGCTTTATGGAACTGCGATTCATTCGGTGGAGGGGAGATTCAAATTGGGACCGATTGCCTCTTGACTCACGATAGACTCAGATATAATGATTCTTATGTTCTCTTATGTCTCAGAACTGACAACGATGTCAAGACGTCTCGAATATGAAGGTAAGACTCAAACCTCTATTTACCTTCCATTCCGATTTGCATTGAAATGTATTGATGCAATGTTCATTCGATTAAAGCAATGGAATGCTGGTGGCAATATAACAATTGTTGATGTTTAAGCAGTTCTGTGCACTATATTGGCCCTGTCTTCAATACTTGCAGTGGTAAAACATTACTGGAATTGTGACATCATTCATCAATCGCAGACGTGGGCGAAGCGAAGAACAATTTGATCTTTCGGTAAAACCTAAACAATTTTATGGCCTTGTTTCTGGGATAGGGAAAAATAAAAACATGTGGAGTTCTATATACCAACAAACATTGGTAATTTAAATGCACAGATACGTAGTTTTCCAACGCTGCATCGCAAGGATAATCAAACTGAACGGTAGCCTGTCGCAAATAGAATATCTGCTGATGTGCACGTTCAAGCCAAGTGCATAATTTGTTGGTCTATTCATAAATAAATAAGCAGTAGCATTTGGGCTGAAATCATGTCAAATAATAACGTTGACTTTTGTTTAGTAGTAGTGAAGTGAGCGTGCAAGGTGAAAGCATGCCCAAGAATACACCAATGATACATCGGCTCCATCAAATACCCGATGAGAGGAAGTAACTGGTCTATTTTGTGGATTATATTTCTTTTAATTTTTACGAAAATTGAAAATATGATTATAATCAGAATCAAATTTAATATCATTGTCCTGTATGTCGTGAAATGCGGAGATTATCTTTCAGGTTGTCGACTAGATCCAACTGATTAGCCATGAAATAACAATCTATTTGGCGGCTCACCTTTCCTGAAGAATAAGGCATTTTTCCAGAGTGATGTCAATGCCTCTGGGTGTTTTCCGTTCAACTGTACGCACCACGTTTTATGAATAATGTGGAGTAATTCCTTTGGCTGATATGTGAATGTGAATCTCAGGAGGTAGTCGATTTGACTCTGTCATGTATGGCTGATGATCATTTTAAACACTGCAGGTTTGTGTTTGCCCTCACACGCTGAGCCTCACAGTTATCGACAATTGCTCACCTGGCCTGATCAATTCGTTTCTTATTTATTTGTCCACTGATGTTAATAACTGGAAGTATCACGGCACAAACTTGTCAGTTAAAAGTTTGGAAAATTGTTGAGCAGAATGAACACGATTATGCTTCCTGACACAGTATGCATTCCAAATATTTGTAACGGGATGTAGATGTAGCTAAAATGATTTTCAAACAATAACTATCTGAAGCAGACGATGTTGAACTACTTTTATCAAGCTCGGAAACCCATTTCTTGATGGTCTTCTCAACATTGTGTTGAGTTTGAAAAAACATAATCTAGTTCTATTGAATTTACGATTGAAGGGGTCATTTCATCGTCACAAACTATGGAACTGAGATGAGATCGACGTCTTTGCCGTGCTTCATTGCCCACGATTCAAATTTGCTAGGTAAGTGCTTGAGTAACTGCAGTGTATTTTGTAGGGTGTATATATTGTACAATCGTTCGAACGTGATGAAAGAAATTAATACTTAATATGGTGGATTTAAAAGCGGACAGGGAAACGGGCTTCCAACCTTATCCGAACTGATATTGCAGCAGTAAGATTCATGTAGTTGTTTCAGGAGGCTCTATGACGAGTGTTCGTCTAGCGAAACTAATAGAAGGAATTTAGACGATGGGAATGCCGTTCACTGTCACCTTTACACGGATCGACGCTTGGTTTGTATGGTTATTGCTTCTCTATTCCGAATATGACTTCCTGAAACTCAGCTCATTTGAGTGCAATCTAAATATCGCGGCATGCTAATAGCGATTGGTACATTTTCTGAGAAACAGTAAATAAACTTTGTATTGAAAAATCAACAAGAAAGATCTGCCTTTCTGGTCATAAGATAATGGAAAAAAGGAAATAGTTGCCGGTGTGTTCGGCGTACAGCACAGTGGCGATATATTTCTGCATTGCTGACCTGCGGTTGGGATAATTGGCTACTAAGCAGAGGCAATTTCATTTGTGTACTATGTATTCAACAACTGAACTGTCCCCATGGTTCCATTTCTCCATCAAAGCACGTAAGACGTACGAGATAGAGATTGTCCTTTCACAGATATGCTCCTTTAAGCTCTCTAGACGTAATCCTGACTTTAATAAATCATATAACCAGCTTTTCAAAGTGTATAGCTAGATATTTCACCTGAAAGGTCAACAATCGGATGAGTCAATTCACTTTCTTATTTAATGAATGTTAGAATTGATATATTACCAATATTCCCTGTTCAAACCTTTGTAGTGTTTTCTGTCTGTCAGGTTCAGCATTGTTGCTTTCCCTGTCTTTATATTCCGGTCTCATTCATCTTCTGTTTCATTGTTCAATCAGTTAAATCAGATGTGATTAATGTGCAATTACATCCACACTCTGTCAGGCATCAAAAGCAGCTGTTGTGGCATTCTTTCTCCCACTTCCCATCCAACCTGTCAGAGCTATCTCCTTTTATTCTAGTAACCCCTTCATTTTCCGTACAAATCAAAGTATATATGGAAAAACTGTAATCAAAAGCAACTTCGTTCTGCTCATGTACGATCAGAAGCCCTTGTATTCCTCTCAAATTAGTTATTTTTACGTGTATTTTATTCCCTGTTGTACAAGCTGTATCGATATCTCTGGAAACTTTCATCATCATGTCATGGTGCAAAATGAATATTGCAATATTTGCCCACAATTATCTCATCCAAAGGCTGGATTATTTTCTAAACGTCAAATTGAAAATGGTTATCCAGATGTATTTTATACTCTTTATCATGGAGTGAAGGCTGCAGGGCAACACCTGGTTTTAACCTGGCGTGATAAACAATGCGCAGAACATTTTGTTTTCCATATTCTCAGGCCTGGATGTTAACTCTAAAATCGATAATGAGCATTTTATAGGGAACGCCGATGACTACTTGAAGTGCTGCAGCGAAATTTCGGGGAAAATCTATATTGGAGATTGCTGCGTTATCCTGTTCAATTATTTACTTACATCACGACAAAACGAACACTCGATGCTTCACTTGAAAATTATATTTTATACGCATTAGTACAGGAAATACAGCAGCGTTAATCAATCATTTTATTTATTTGTTATCTGATTCTTCATTCTTCATTCTTATCTGAATGCGAAATTTGAAGCTTATTTCATTTCTTTTAAGTATGAAGGTTCATCTGTCGTGGAATGGAGCTATATTACTGAAGTGCAACTGCTCAATGAATGTTATCTTCGTATTTGAATACGTTTTAACTCATTGTTTTTTTTACATTCAACTTGCATATATTTGTATATGTTGGACATAAGTAAACTTGAAGATGATTGGTCAGTGACTGCGACATGCACAATCAAACTCTGACAATTTGTTAATATGTACAACAAAATCAGAAATGAAAGCGATTGTTTTGTAACCACTGTGATACCCTATCAATGTGAGAAAAGAAGGAATCCTGGGGTACAACATCAGAACATTCAGAAGCAAATAACATAAAATCAATTCGCTTTTTTTTTTGAAAGCTGGAAATGTCATGCTCCATTTTCAATTCATTTTGCCATGACATATTTTAACTCCAATGAGAAATATTGTTTCATTACAATGAGCCTGACATTTGAAGAATGTTGTCCTCCTCAAATTAATTCAATTTTACGTTATATTATTTCCTCAACTATCTGGATTCAGTTTGTCTTATGATAAAGTCCCACATCAGCATATTGATCCGCAAATATCAAAAACACTCAGGAGACAATAGTAATTGCGAAACGAATAATAAGATCGTGTTATGTCTGGTTACAAAAATAAATGCACAAACACGTTCCTAACATTTGGAACAAGACAGGACATCATTTTATAAACTAATTTAGAAGATTTGGCTATTAGGTGACCTGTGACGATTCCATCCGGGTTGAAAGTTTTTTTTTAATCTTTAAACGTTTAAATGTTATGTAAATACATAAAACAAGTATTCGGATGCTACTCCAGATAGACGGCCTAATTACGCAACAAGATAGACGGTGTGTTCATTGCATGATCACAATGATATCACGTCATCAATATTTCTTACAATTTCACGTCGGATAATTTGACCAGTGTATAGCACGTTCCACAAAACTCTCTGATCATATAATAAAACTTTCTGTGTGTTAATTTACTGCAATATACAAATTATATTGTGCTCTTCTCGCAAGAAATTTAAATATTTTTGTCTGTGTTATATGTTCCCGTTTCCAATCACCCAGTCGGTCGGCGTAATACATTACATTCAATGTGATGGATCCCTGTGTGAAATGCAACCATGACAGGACATCATTAATACACTCAACAAGTGAGAAAACAACTGTGAAATCAGAAATGGAGTTAATGATTCAAATCAGAGACCCAATGACAGATTTCCACTTCTCTTCCAGGAATGTTTATATTTCAGATCTCCAGTATCAGTTGAACTGCAGATCAATGACTGACACAAAACATAGGCAACCCTGCTGTAGTAAATTATGGATGCTTACACTCTCCAGACGATCTGATAATTAGATTTCATAATGTAGTTCATGGAAAGGTGTATTCGAATTGGACCCCAACTAGATTTGGAGGAAATAACTACCAATTTATTCATTTAGACATTTATTCACTTGATCACTTGATAAATAAATATTAGAGACAAACTTGAATTTCATTCTCAGCAAAAGGTGTATTTTTGACCATCTTGACGGAACAATTAATGTAATGTAAATTCATGTGAAAGATCAGTAAGGTGATAACTCTATTTTGCACCAATCTCACAGAGAGTAGCGCAATACCATATGGGTTTCTTTAGGCAATGCTGAAAATTTAAAAAAATCATACAGACAAAAAAGTGTTTCTTTTTCCTTAATGAATATACAAACAAGGATTCCTTTGATCGTTCAAAAAAAACGTGATTGCCGAATAGTATTCCGCCAAACCGATCACGATTTTGTCGTGGAATGGAGCTATATTACTGAAATGCAACTGTTCAATGAATGTTACCATCTGATTTGAATGTGGTTTAACTCATTGTTTTTACTTTCAACTTGCATATATTTGTGCATGTTGGACATAAGTAAACTAAAAGATGAGTGATCAGTGACTGAAACAAATTTGCATCGTCATTGAACGAATAAAATATACTGTAAACCACAAATGAAGGCATAATCACACGTCTGTAAATTTAGTCATTGTGTCATCGCATTGTGGGTAACAATGAGTTATTAGGTATCCCACCATACCACATTATTACTGTAACAATATGTCTTTGAAATATAGTCTCATATTTTGCTGACTAAGTTATCGGATAATTCCCAGTGAAATTCACTTTGTTAATTCGTAATTAAAATCCGTTGAAAGTTTCCATTTCAAATAAATGAGTTTTGCTTTATCAGAACGTGGAATCTCACGTTGGCCTTTTCATCAGGGAATGATACTATGTAGAATCATTCATTTTAGCAGTTAAGTAGATGGACTGCGCACCTGTTTATTGTACCACGCAAACCATTTCAAATCCTGTCGCTGAGTAAAAACAAAGTCCAACCTGTGATTTTTTTGAGATCACGTTGACTTAAATATACTTACCCCTCTCCTTTACGAACAGTGCAAAATGGCGTCAGTTATGGGTTAAAAACTCTGTTATGTATGTAAATATTGCGTGGTTTCTTAAATAATATGTCCACAAAATTATGGAAGAATAATAAGTAATTAATACAAACGAACCACTGTCCTTGATGCCCGTGTTTCTTTTGTGATCATCACGATCTTTCTTCATTTTTACCGAATTCTGCTTCGGTCCCTTCGATTAATTCTCAATTCTGTCAAGTGCAGTGGTATCTGAATTCAGATCTGCATCGACCTGTTATGGACTCGGTGAATGTTCCTTTAAGATAGAGCATAGTGGTGTGTGTGTGTGTGTGTGTGTGTGTGTGTGTGTGTGTGTGTGTGTGTGTGTGTGTGTGTGTGTGTGTGTGTGTGTGGCGTGCTTACGTCAACGGAAGAAAAAAAGGACGTAATGACTTTGTTGAAGAAGTCAGTCGAAGTCAGTCAGAGGATAGAGAGAGAGAAAAGAGAGAGAGACACCAGCTTGATAGTTTTCTCTATCGATGGATGAGAAACAATAATTGTGTCTGTTACTACAATCCATGTATGGAAATTGGGAGTAATCCTGTGGAGTTCACTTTGTTGCTGACCTGTAGAGGGAAACAGGTATTTGTATGGACGGCCACGATACGGATGCTTTTCGGGGTGAGGAATTCACTACCGAGTAAACACTGAGGTGTCGTTTGGGTTCCATAGTGGAACATTTGGATTTCGTAATTACTCTCTATGTTCTCTACATATACATCTTATCTTCAGACAACGGTGGTTGTTGAAGAAACCTTTGCTCATGTTTCACCTTATGGCTTACGGAACTGAGCTTCAATAACTAACCTGGACTTGGAATTTGGGACTTTGCCACAAACACACGACGAGTTTAGTTTTGGGGTTAATGTTCAAGGTTTAACGTTTTTACTTCTAATATTCTAACATATTTACTTTTATTTTTCTTATTATCATAAGTAGTGATTAATAAAATAGTTTTTAACACTGAATCATGACTCAGTGTGTTTCTTTTGTTGCTGGTTCGTAACAGACCCAACAAAAAGTAATTTAGATAGTGTAACGTAAGAAGTTTAATTGAAGTTCCGCGCGCCTGAAAAATATGAATGCAGATTAGCACATACGTTTTCTTTATTTTAGTTTATTTTAATGGTTTAGGTAATCCTTTCCTTCATCTGAAATGATTAACGTGTTTAATAACTCAACCTTCCCTGCGCTATTTTCAATTACCTTTAAAGCAATTCACACGCTTTGGATCGGCACTAGGTGGCACCGTCCTCACAACATGTTGTCCGAGGCCAAATGTCTACCCCGGCCGGGTTTCCCATAAGCGTGAATGATTTCATTTTTCAAAAATTGAAAAATATAAATACATGCAACATTTCGAGCTACATGGTGTAGTCAAGATTATTTGCGCTAAAAATAACATGAGGAATCTTGCAATGGAATGGGAACTATGTATGAATGTGGCAGAATATTGTTGCCTGACAAAGCATAACATATTTCATTGATTGAACAGACTTCGTTTTTCTTACAAACAGAGAAACAATATGTTAGGCCGAAATTATGTACGTACCTGTATCTTTCAACATCTTACTGCTATTGTACATTTATCTACTTCTCAATCACAATTTCAAAGGAATTGATTATTCGATATGAAAATGCAGCAAGATTGTTGTACGACTAATATAGCACTGTGTTCCATTGGTCACTGTGATGAAGCTAGATCCATTTTAGCTCTTCTGTATCAGGAAGGAAAATGTGCAAAATAATACAATTTTAATCTTAAAACCATCCTAAAAATTCTTAACAGAAAGATTGCACCCATAACATTAGACAACCTGTTATCTGCAAATTAGAAGTTTTGCTAAAATCTCTTGAACAATGCATGGGTATGTAGCTTGTGAAGCACAGAAGATTGAATTTATAAACGAACAATGGCAGTCAGTGAAATGAATTGCAGATAAGTAGTCCAGGTATTATTCATCATTTCGATATCCCACCGTATTATTGTCAAAAGAGAGGAAGATTTCGCGATACTTAAATGAATCGTTCAATGGAATTTTTCACCACAACTAAAAGTTGTTCATCTTCGATGCACTCAGTCCTTGCCCTCTGAAATAACATTGATGCCTTCGCGGAATCTGAACCAAATAATTTCTAAAAGATATTGTGATGAACCCAACATTGGCATCCAGAAATGCGAGACGCAATTTAAAACCTCAGGGTGAATCCATGAGAAACTTTTTCTTAATCCAAGGTTGGATAGAACACAAAACGTGCATATTGTGGAACTGAGATGAAATGGCAAAGTCTCATAAAGGATTATTACGAAAGAGGCCTAAGGATCGAAGGATATATCGTTTCGATGCAACGATCTTGATGAAGATTAAATACTTGAAATAATTAACTCGATTTTAAATGATTTGGATTCTTTGTTAGTCGTGTTAAACGTTCAGCCCGAGCCAATTAATTCAAAAAGTAGCGCGTTGTCCTGATATCCCGACATTGCACACCATGGACATCAACAATTATGTCAGAGCGTGTGATAATCAGTGAAGCCAGTGTCCAGGTTTTTGTTTTACTGATGCATATTACAGCTACGAATCGTTTGAGTAATTGACTTTTTTATTTCGTTCTTCTTCAATCTTTTCATTAATTTTCAAATTAGTACTATATATAATACACACACACACACACACACACAATATATATATAACATTAGTAATTATACATATAGTGCAGATTGGTCAGGATAACTAACATAACAGTTAATATATATAATCACAAGGAGTAAAAAAAGAAGTAATCTGGACCTCCCGCTCTCTTATTAAGTGACAAATACAAAAGGAAAGTTTGAAAAGAAATGAAATTTAATTATATGAAAGAAGAACTCCATAATAAAAGAAAAATATTGATAAATAACCAAAAAAAAAACAAAGAAAAAACTGGACTAATATTTCTTCAATTAAAAAGAAATAAAAAAAAATTATTATGTCGTCAACTCCGCTCCTCTGTATTTAAGGGTTATTGAATGGGATCTGAGAAAGGTCAGTTTATATCATATGGAAGTATTGAATAAATGGACTCCAAACTTCCTCAAATTCAAGCCAAGGATCAACAGTACCACTCCTCATTTTTTCTAAGTTTAACCATGCTATAGTTTGACAAAACTACTGAAAAGTGGTGGGAAGTATTGGATCCTTCCATTTGAACAAAATGGATCTCTTGGTCATTAATGTGACAAAGGCCATCATACGACGAGCAGGCGCAGATATATGGCGAGATTCCATCATTGGCAACCCAAGAATTACAGCAATAGGATTAGGCTGTAAGTCAATGTTTAATACAGATGAAATAATGTTAATATGCCTTTCCAATATTTTTCCAAAATGCTGTCAGGACCAAAACATATGAGTCAGGGAAACCACCTTCGAATTACAGCTGTCACATCTCGGATTTGTATGATGATAAAAACTGGTTAACTTGTCCTTGGACATATGGGCCCTGTGACCACCTTAACCTATATCAATGAGTGTTCATCACACATTGCAAATGTATTAACTAATTGAAGAATTTTCTTCCATGTCTCTGTAGATAAAAGTATCTGGAGTTCTATTTCCCATTCATTCTTAATTTTATCAAGTTCCTCTGAATGTATTTTCAAATCCGATCATAGATTATTGATATCAGGCCATTCTGGTACGGATTAAAACCTAATTATTTTCCATATTTTCGATTTTATATGGTGTCGGAAAAGAAGGAAAAGTAACTTTAAAAAAATTCTAAACTGTAAATATCGAAAAAAATGTGATCTAGGCAGATTGTATTTATTAGACAACTGTTCAAAAGATAAAAAAAAAATCAATGATTAAATTTGAAAGCATGTTATCCCCTTCATTCTGCATAAGGTAAAAGCTGAGTCAATTCTAGATTGTTGAAAGAAAAAAAACAGATTGAATAGGACTTGATAAATTAAATGTATTCAATCAAAAAAAAAACGAAATTGAAACCATATCCGTATTGTATGTTTAACTATTGGATTAGTCATTTGTTTACTCAATTTAGTAAATGCAAAAGGGAATGAAGCTCCTAAAATAAAAACTAATGAAAATCCTTGCACTGATTCACATTCAAGGTTTACCCAACAGGGAAAATTAATTGCTTCTAAATGTTGTGCCCGGAAAATTAAGTATCTAATATTATTTGCCCAATAGTAAAACCTAAAATTAAGCAAAGCCATACCACCATCCTTTTTTAATTTTTGTAAATATTACTTACTTAACCTTGATTTTTTATTCTGCCATATATATGAAAGAATTTTGGAATCAATTGTGTCGAAAAAGGATTTTGAATTAAAGTAGGAATCGCCTGAAATAGATACAAAAAAATTTGGTAAAATATTCATCTTAACTGCATTAATTCAGCCAATCAATGATAAATAGAATGGGGACTGTTACGAACCAGCAACAAAAGAAAAACACTGCGCTGTATCTTAAAGGGACATTCACCAATAATAACCTAGTTTGTAACAGGACCATTTAGTATATAATTGTTTAAGGTAATTAATTAACGGTAAAAAGTTCACTTTAAATAAGTCCTTGTGTTTCTTGGTAATTTTAACACCCAGGTACGTAAAGTAATCAGTCATTAATCTAAATGGTAATTGCATATAAATTGGTACTTGCATGTTTAATTGGAAAAAAATCACTCTTATTAAGATTTAATCTATAACCAGAGAAAACACTAAACTGAGTAAGTAGTGATAATACTGCAGGGATAGATTTCTTCTGGTTAGATATATAAAGTAACAGATCACCTGCATAAGGAGATATTTTATGAGTCCCGTTTTCACGAGTAATACCACCTATATTAGAAGAATCCCGAATGGCAATTGTCAAAGGTTCCAAAGCAATATTAAATAACAAAGGACTTAGAGGGCAACCCTGTCATGTGCCTCGAAAAAGCCTGAACATGGGAGATCTCTGATTATTAGTAAGTATTGAAGCCATAGGTGTGTGGTAAATCAATTTGATCGCGGATATGAATTTGAACTAAAGTTAAATTTCTCAAGCGTGTTGAGTAAATATTCCCATTCGACTCTATCAAACGCCGTCTCGACATCTAACGAAATAACACATTCTGGAATTACAGATGAAGGGGTATATATAATATTCATGACCCTCCTAACATTAAAATGCAAATAACGATTCTTAATGAATCCTGTATGGTCATCAGAAATAATTTTTGGTAGTATCTTTTCCAGTCTAGAAGCCAATATTTTGGGAAAAAAACGAATCCACATTCAATAAAGTAATAAGTCCATAAGATGTAGATTCAGTGGGATCTTTATCCTTTTTCAGAATTAAATAAATAGTTGCTTCATAAAAGGATTGTGGTAACTTACCCACTGATAGAGTGTCTTTAAAAAAATACCTAACTAGGGAGAGAGAAGGTCAGAAAAGGATTGTCAAAGTCATAAGCATTTTGTAGTTTAAACGATGATTACCTGTCATTTTACGTAATTGAAAAGATTGTTGTTCTCGTTTGCTTAATCTCTTCTGATGCTGCAATCTGCTGAACACACAAGAAGTCAACCCGGTACACCTAGGTTGCATTCCGTCCATCGCAAGTATATGTCTGAATTTGGGCAAGATGATCACATTTGTCGGCATCTCATTCAATTGAGAGACCTTTACAACTGTAATAATATCCACTTGCCAGAAATGCAAACGCACCATTTTGTTTCCAAATTGTATGCAGAGCCTCGAGGTTAATTTTCAGTAGGAAATGCGCACGAATCAAAGGCCCCTCTCCACAGCAATACTTACCAATATCTCGTAATAAAAAAATGTTCTGGATCAGTACAAAAACGAATGAACTTCAGACTTTTCACGATATATTTCCCCTGACGTTTTACGCAGCATATCCATATTTCACGAAACCGCCCTCTCCACACCGTCAGAGCACGTGAATACAGCAAATCATCTAAACAATTTATAGTGACTGTGAACCGCGACACGCCTAACAACAATTCCTGTGGCATCCAATCGCAAGTGAGCCGTTCATTCCTAATTTCGCAGTTCGTTCAAACATTCCTCAACATTCTCCTTTAATTGGGTTATGTGGAGAAATTGGGCATGCTTGGAATTTGGTCCCCGGAGTGTAGGATACTGAGAGATGATGTTAAAGAGGTGTATAAAATAATGAGTGGCAAAGACAGGGTGAATGCACTTTGTATTTTTTCCCAGGGTTGGGAAATCTAGAGCTAGGGGGCAGATGCTTACTGTGATATTTAAAGATCTAATAGGAACCTGAGGGGCAACTGCTTTACGCAAGTGGCAGTATGTATATGAAATGAGCTGCCAGAGGACGTAGTTTCGGCAGGGACAATAACAACTTCTGAAAGGCGGATGGACATGAACATGGATAGAAAACATAAAGACATTTATCGGCCAAATTCCAGCAAATGGAACTTGCTTGGATGGGCCACTTGGTCGGTATGGACCAGTGGTGCTGAATGGCCTTTTTCCATGCTATGCTACACTCTATTGTTGCATCTGTGGTTCTACTCAGTAACCCCCATACATGTATTCTAATGGTTTGTAATCTTTTCTTACCTGACACATGTTCAACATTCGAAACCTTCAACGTCTCAAGGTATTCGCCGACTTCTCAAGGTATTCTCCGATGTATTCTGCTACTTCAACTCTTGGAGATTTGTGAAAAATGTCATTATTTCTTAAATCTGAAGCAGTTCTGCGCAATCCTAATACATTCTGCACGTCCCTGGTGAAATATATTTTTTTGTTTTTTTTTGCATCCTTGTCTTAGCAAGATATGGTTCTTCATCGTCTTTTATTTTGTTCATGGTTGGCCTATAATTGGGACAGAATTAGGACCTTCCAACCTGTGGTATGTCTAATACATTCTATAGAATCCCTGAACAATCATATGTACCTTAGATGACAGGGTAGCAGATCCCGGGGATTATTAGTTTTTCATTTTATTGCTCTTTTCCAATATATTCCTGTTTATCAATTCTAATTTCTGTAGAGGGCTGTTGCTCTTCGAAATTATCATGAAGTATTGATGTCTTATTTCGGACAGGTGGATGTAAGATATTTATTTCTTCTGCCGTTTCTTTCCTCCACAACGTGTCCTTTTCCCGTCTGTGAAGAAAAGTCACATCAACCTTCATTCATCTCTCCTTTCAATGTGTGTGTATACAGAGAATTTATTATTTTAATATTTCTTGGTAACCTGTTTTTATATCCTATTTCTGATTTACTGATCAATGTCTTCGTGATCGATTGCTGCTTTTTTTTTAAAAAAAACGTAGCTCTGCTCTATTTTCCTGTTCATGGATAAAATTATGCATTTACCTTTCTTCCAGATTTACGTTTTCTAATTTTATTATTATTATCGGCTGCTTATCAGCTTTTACAGATAGTTGCTGTACCAATTATTAGCATTTACTTTCTGCGTCCTAACAGAATTCTTTTTTGTTTTGCTCTAAATATACTACATTGCTGGTAAATTGTTATCCTTTTGAGCTAGTTTACCAACCTGCCATAAGAACGGATGTCTCGTTCCTTGGTCATATCTCTGGTCAGCAGTAGTAGGATCCTGGCTTTGGAATTAATAGAATTCACGTTATATCTTAATGTACATTTTATCATAATATTTCGCTCAAAGCACATAATTAAGATGCTTAAATAATCCTTTCTTCATCGTTAATATGATACACTTGCGATACTTATTCTGATATCATTGACGAGAATAACGTATGAAAACAAAATTGAAACAGGTATAGACCATTCAGACCCTCATAACTGTTTTGTCTCTCAATCGGACCAACTCCGATTTATTTTTTGTTTATGGTTGTTGCTGCAGAAAATACATGGCTGTTTTAGGGATGACGTGGTTAAATTAGAAAGAGTGCAGAAAATACTTACGAGGATGTTGCCGGGATTAGAGGGCCTCAGGTACAGGAAGATTTGGCCAGGCGACGTTTTTATTCCTTGGAACATTGGGGAATGAGGTGCGACCGTTTAGAAATATCTAACGTTATGAGAGGCATAGATATGTTAGAAGGCAAGAGTCTTATTCCACAGGAGAGAGGAGTTCAAGACTAGGGCGCATATATTTAGGGTGTGAGGGGAAAGATTTAAACGCCACTTGCAGAGCTATGTGTTTCACGCAGAAGTTGATAAGTATAGGGAAAGAGCTGCTCCAGGAAGTGGTTGAGGCAGATACAATAGTTATCACTTAATAAGCACTTGGATAGGTACACGGAGGGGAGGGTCATGGAGGGATATGGGCCGAACGATGGAAATTGGTACTTGCTGAGTGGGCAACGTGTTCCGCGTGGATTCGTTGGACTGAAGGGCCTGTATCCGTGCTGTATTGTTCTATCACTCTATTTTTGAGTGCAGATGACATCGTATTTCGTTTCCGAGATGACTGAGATGGATATTACATATTACGAACACTGGGGCTTCCAAGGTTCCCATTGGTCACTTCGTTTTGCGATCAGTTGCACATTCTCTGTGAAGCATAGCAAACATATGAGAGTCTGATCTACGAGATATACTCGTGGGTAATCAAACCGTTAAGAAGGACTCTCAGAATTTTCAAGAGGCAACTCATGCACAAGCTCATCTTTTTTTGTGTGTGTTGAGACATTATTACGCTGCGAACTATGGTATCCTCCGCGCACCGTTTCTTTCTCTTGCGCCATGGTTCTTGGGATGAATGGTGCTAAAATCCGGCCAGGAATTGTCAGCTGATGAATGTATTTTCCTAAAACAACTTATGTTGATTCAACATCTGGACTAAGATCACAAGGTATATTTTGTGGTTAGACATCGTACCCATATCAGGCAAATACAATCGATGCTGAAGTATATAGGTATTGATATTGGTATTGGTTTATTATTGTCAATTGTACCAAGGTACAGTGAAAAATTTGTCTTGCATACCGATCGTACAGGTCAATTCATTACAGAGTGCAGTTCATTCAGTTAGTACAGAGTGTTTTGAGGTAGAACAGGGTGAAAACAATAATAGTGTCACATCGACAGAGAAAGTGCAGTGCAAGTAGAAAATAAGGTGCAAAGTCACAAAAAGGCAGCGAGAGGTATAGACAGAGTCCATGGAGGGGGGGCTGGTTTCCATGATGCGCTCGGCTGTGTCCACAAACTCTCTGCAGTTTCTTACGATCCTGGGCAGAGCAGTTGCCGTACCAAGCCGTGGTACATCCAGATAGGATGCTTTCTCTGGTGCATAGAAACAGTTGGTGAGAGTCAAAGCGGACAAACCGAATTTCTTTAGCCTCCTGAGGAAGGTGAGGCGCTGGTGAGCTTTCTTCGTCGTGGAATCCACGTGATTTGACGAGGAAAGTCTGTTGGTGATGTTCACTCCCACGAAATTGAAGCTATCAACCCTCTCGACCTCAGCACCATGGTTGTAGATAGTTGCATAAACACCGACCGCTCTCCTGAAGTCAATGACCAGTTCTTTTGTTTTGTTGACATTGAGGGCAAGGTTGTTGTCATGACACCATGAGACTAAGCTTTTTATCTTCTTCCTGTAATCCGACTCATCATTATTAGACAGACGGCCCACCAGTACTTCGTATCATATGCAAGTTGGGTGGTGGTAGATGGTAATGCAGGATTAACGTAGTATTAGTGTAAGTGGGTGGTGGATGGTCGGCACGAACTCGATGAGCCAAAAAGTATTGGTATCGGTTTATTATTGTCACTTGTACCGAGATACAATGAAAATCTTGTCTTGCATACCAATCGTACAGGTCAATTCATTACACAGTGCAGTTACATTGGGTTAGTAAAGACTGCATTAATGTAGTACAGGTAAAAACAATAACAGTACAGAGTGAGGTATCAGAGCTACAGAGAAAGTGCAGTGAAATAAGGTACAATGTCACAATAAGGTAGATCGTGAGGTCATAATCCATCTCATTGTATAAGGGAACTTTTCAATAGTCTTATCACAGTGGTGTAGAAGCTGTCCTTAAGTCTGGTGGTATGTGCCCGCAGGCTTCTTTATCTTCCACCTGATAGAAGAGGAGGGAAGAGAGAATGACCTAGGTGGGTGGAGTCTTTGATTATGCCGGCTGCTTCACCAAAACAGTGAGAGGTAAAGACAGAGTCCAAGGAGGAGTGGCTGGTGTTTGTGATGTGCTGGGCTGTGTCCCCAAATCTCTGCAGTTTCTTGCATTCCTGGGCAGAACAGTTATCATTTCAAGCTGTGATACATCCAGAGAGGATGCCTTCTATGGTGCATCGATAAAAGTTGGTGAGTGTCTCAGGGGATGTACCAAATTTCTTTAGCTCGCTGTGAAAGTAGAGGCGCTGGTGAGAGTCTCCGTGTTTGGACCAGGACAGGCTATTGGTGTTGTGCACTTCTTGGAACTTGAGGCGCTTAACCCTCTCAACGTCAGCACAGTTGATATAGGCAGGTGCATGTACACTGCCCCGGATGAGAAACCAGGATGCATCTGACAATATTATGAATTCGGCGTCTTCTAACCTGCGCTTTACTCGACACTAACTTATGAACATTAATTTATGTTCTTCTGCCTGTTGGTCTCGTAACATATTACATACATCCTTCCAAGATTACTGGCTTGAGAGACGATAATATGCTTGCAGCTAAGTTTAGCCCTTTTTTTTATTTACATGACGAAGAGAATGACCGTGTTTTATGATTAGTTTCCGTTAATCTGTAACATTGTTTCCGATCGTTCAACCAGTGTAGCTGTTATTCTATCCTTATAACATAGAACCTTAGAAAACTACCACAGAAAACAAGCCATTTGGCCCTTCCAGTCTGTGCCGAAACATTATTCTGCTAGTCCCATTTACCTGCCCCCAGCCCATACCCCTCCAGACCTCTCTCGTCCATGTATCTATCCAATTTACTCTTAAAAGTTAAGAGCGAGCCCGCATTTACCACATCAGATGGCAGCCATTACACACTCCCACTACTCTTTGAGTGAAGAAGTTCCATCTAATATTCCCCTTAAACCTTAGCTATTTCACCCTAAATCCGACCCTAAAGCCGTCGGAACCAACACTCCTTCTTACACTATAATAAAAAGGACATCGCCAAACTTGTGCTGAATTACTTATGTTATTCTTAAGAATAGAAACAAAATAATAATTTGGGCCAACCACCCGTCTGTAACTGCAAAGGGCCGTGATTTCCTCTGAGTTCAATGCATGAGCAGCAATTTTCTACATTTTGAGATAATATCAGAAAAATGATAATTTTTCCTTATACCTCAGATCAATTGTTATCGGTGTCGCATAATGCTGAGAGAATAAAATAGAAAATGATTAGAGGCATACTGCTCAAATTTGCGCAACTTTCACCAAGCTCCGGAAGGACTTTGTTCGGCATGGACGAGTTGGCCCTAAGGGCTGTTCCCGTGCTGTGCATCTCGGTGGTTCTATGGCTAAAATAAAAGAGGTTTGAAAACTCATTAGTATTTAATTTATTTTTTCTTGTCCATCTCAGATTCACCCGGTGAACCACGATCTCTTTGGTTGAATACAGACTAGTTTGGCAAAGTATGTTTTTCTCTAATATACTGAGAATTATAGATTTTCCCGATGACATTATATATTGATTAGAAGTCAACCAACAGGCAGGGTGTGCTATGACACCGGATTGAATGCAGCTTCAATTGTTCGTGGAACGTATTTGTTCCACTCTGAAACTCTTTCCCACTCCTGAAATTATGCGGCTGATCAAAGCTAATGCACACATTTCTTTCATCCCGATAAATTATTCAACCAGATTCATGGCCGAGTGCTATCGCTAAATACAAACAGCGCATTGTTGGACTGTACAGTATATTAAAATTTCTTTGGGGACTATGGAGATGAACCGTTAACTATCGTTTTCAAATCCATTATTGCTCTCGTATCTTTCTCTAAATGTAAGCTAGACAACGAATACAGATGTGATATCACGACTATTTTGCGACATATTGTCCTCAGTTTTCCATAATATTGACCTCTATCATCATGGGTTCATATCTATATTACTGCTTTCGGCATTTCTTTATGCTACTTGTGATATATATTTAATGGCAAGTCAATGCAACTATATTATTGTACATAAAATGTGTATTTTAAATAATTCAGATG
Organism: Pristis pectinata; assembly: GCF_009764475.1. Lineage (NCBI taxonomy): Eukaryota > Metazoa > Chordata > Chondrichthyes > Rhinopristiformes > Pristidae > Pristis > Pristis pectinata. The sequence goes on from NC_067424.1 coordinate 37,625,960, forward strand.
GAAGAATTGGGCGAAGAGAAGTCTGATAAATAACTATTTCATGACCACGGGCTGGGTGACTGCGTGTTTACGCTGATGTGGCAACGACAATGGAAAGTTGCCTTTGTAAAACTGCAACAGAAGAACAGTCTGTTGTATTGTAATTGGAGCAAACACTGGGGGACACAATTGGTTAACTGTAAGGAACACTTGTAATATTCTAATGTTCCAGCAACTGCAGTCTTTTGTTTCTCTATCTTTAATATCCTAACCATGAAGAAGCTGATTGTAGTGGGATAAATGCCGCAAACCAGAGATGATTACAGTGTAAATTACTTTTGCAGAACTTGAAAGGAAGAGATAACCGGAAGTCATCGGGAGGGAAAAAATTAAGTAACGTTCGTAAGAAAAGAATGGCGTATTTCTGAATCTATTGATGCACCACGAGGAAATAATTCGAAATACATTTATCACAGTGCACAGATGCACACCAGATCGAATTGCCTCATTCAGGGGAAGTTCCCTTCTATGATATGATTATAATCTGTGCATATCAGCATAAACCATGTCACCGAAACAGAGTTAATCATCACTGTTGCATGCCACTTTTATGCAAAGAATGCTTTTTAATTCTTGGACAACCACGTGCTGCCGGAGCATCACAATATTACAGCATGTCTCCATATTTCAATATTCTAATATTACCACAGGTCCTAAAGATTTCCCATTACTTTAGTGGAGTGGCTATGGGAAACACTTCATATTTGTTTGCACACATCGATGTAACAATAAGAATGACGGTGACATTTTGACGAAGAGTTACAATAACTTAAAGTTCAGATTTGTCTATATTGGCATCATGTTGCACCTCGTAGCTTTCCTTCCTATTTGATGGATTGAAAATACCCGCACACTTACAGTAAAAAAACGTAGATTGAACCCAGATGTGTTCGCTGAAATTTCATTGTATTAATTTACCAAGATTCTTCATTGAAGTTATTAGTTCAAACAAAATCATAAACGAAATATAAAGTTGATCTTCATGCCGAAGACTGCGTGGTATATTATTCATAAGCAGAAAGAGGTATAGGTATGATTTCAGATAAAATGCAGAGTCACTTACAGTCATAAAGTTATGGAGTAATATGGTACAGACACAGGCCCTTCGGCCCAACGAATTCATGCCGACCATGGTGTCAACCCATAGAGTCCCAATTACCTGCTTCCTAATGAGACACGGAGTTAAGATAAGTTACAGGAACCATGGTGTACAAAGGCGGTAATAAATCTAGTCAAGAAGTAAAGAAAAGCTGACAGAAGGTTGAGAGAGCTAGGTAATGTTAGAGATCTGGAAGATTATCAGGCTAACAGGAATGATCTTAAGAAGGAAATTAGGAGAGCCAGTAGGGGCCATGAGAAGTCCTTGGAGGGCAGGATTAAGGAAAACACCGAGGCATTCTACAAGTATGTGAAGAGCAAGAGGATAAGAAGTGAAAGAATAGGACTTAGCAAGGCTAACAGTGGGAAAGTGTGTCTGAATCCGGAGAAAATAGCCGAGGTACTTAATTAATACTTTACTTCACTATTCACTATGGAAAAGGATCTTGGTGATTATAGGGATGACTTGCAGCAGACTAAAAAGCTTGAGCATGTAGATACTAAGAAAGAGGAAGTGCTGGAGCTTTTGAAAAGCATCAAGTTGGACAACTCGCCATGACCGGATGAGATGTACCCCAGGCTACTGTGGGAGGCGAGGGAGGAGATTTCGGAACCTCTGGCGATGATGTTTGCTTCATAAATGGGGAATGGAGAAGTTCCGGAGTTTTGAAGGGTTGCAGATTTTGTTCCTTTCTCCAAGAAATTGAGTAGAGATAGGCAAGGGTATTATAGACCAGTGATTCTTAATTCAGTGGTTGGTAAGTAGATGGATAAGATCCTGAGGGGCAGGATTTATGAACATTTGGAGAGGTATAATATGATTAGAAATAGTCAGCATGACTTTGTCAAGGGCAGCTCCTGCCTTACGAGCCTGATTGATTTTTTGAGGATGTGACTAAACACATTGATGAAGGAAGACCAGTAGATGTAGTTGTTAAAGTCGACCCGCGCTTCTGGAAAGAATCAGACAACAACAGAGCCAAAGAACTTACGATAAATGCTTTATTAGGTTTCGCTAGTGGGAGTGGGGAAATACAGAGACAGAGTAAACCATGTGACTGTAACCCTATACCGAAACCCACTCAAAGAAGGCTCGGCTACAGCGTATTTTTATACCCTTTTTCGTGGGAAAGATAGGTGAGAAACTACTCATACATAGGCAATTGTTTACATAAAGTTTCTAACATAACAAGATGTAGGTAAATAAAACTACTTCTTCCCACTTGCACCTGCTATTAAAACTAGACATAACTAAATCACACCATAGTGAGATCATTCTTTACCTTGAGAATCCTTTCACAAGGAGAACCATACTAAGAAGCATTCTATTAACCCTTACACTGCCAGTCGTAAACCCTTGCTTTCCCAGTTATCTTTCACATTCCCTCCTCTTTATCATTCCATGATAAACAACTCAAAAAGAAAGTGACCGAGTACAATACTGTGCTGTTAACGGAAAAAGACAGAGTACTATAATGATTACAATAATAATAAGTACTACGATTAAGCCATAATGCAACATCACATCCCATCTTCTACTAAACAGGCCTCCGAATGGCCATTGCCATTTAGACCCTTTGGTGAACCGATGCAGGTCTAATATTGTTAAGTTCTTTAACAATGTGCTCAGAGAGGGACGTAATATTGCCAGACTCGTCAGGGATATAAGTAGAACATTCGTCAGGGATATAAGTAGCACATGTTGCTCCTTTTTCTGCTAAAATAAAGTCAAGTGCCATACGATTATGCAGGGCCGTTTTCCGGATTGCCCTCATCTCAGTGGATAACTCAGATACTTGGGTATGAGTTTGCGATAGAGTTATGGTAGATTTGTCGGCCAATTTCCCAAGGACTGCGGCTAGATTTATTATTTCCCTTGAGTTCCTGGCTGTCCCATAAAACAGGAAAACGAACATCCAAAATCGGTCCGCTTCACTTATTCCCCTTAAGCTGCCTGGTCCAATGGGAGTGATTCTGCAGCTGGGTCATAGCTCTCAAATGGGGTATTATATATCCCACATAATAACAGCCAGTCCACTTTTTATATGCCTTTTCTTATCCCTGTGTACTCCACCTATCACCAGTTTCTCCAGGGATCCACATATAAGCCCGAACTCCACATATCCACTGGGTACCATTCACTGGTGCGGGAGGGGATGGTCGTAGAAAACGAGAACCTGGTTCTCCAACCTTCATTGTGATACATGTAATGTTTACCAGGAAAACTGCATCCCTATCTCCCTCTAAGTTACAATAACATGTGGCTTTTATCGTCCCGTCATCTTTAGGCACCTGCAGATACGGCAATGGGCCAGGCGTTGTTTTGGTTAATGGAGGCTTGACATACCAGCCATCAAAGCACTTACAACCACAATCTCTAATATTATTTGACATACTTGTTTCCAAGCCACAAAGTATCGGGTCATGCTGTTGAGTTGTATTCGAGAATATTCGAATCGGGAGTTCTTCACTCTCGTTAAGAGTAACTACTGACATCGGGGACATGGTATGGCTATGTTGCGGGATCTCGGCACAGACCCAACAGGCTACCAACCCCACTCAGAGGCATATGTGTGACAGAGAGATAGAGAGGAGTTATCAGAGATGGCCCTAACTTCCCCACAACATGTCCTTTCCCTCGACCAATCTTTTTGCAGTCGGAATGATGTATCCACAGACTTTGCCCTTCGAACTTTACCGCCGTGGGCGTATTTAGTAGCACTTGAAAGGGGCCTTTCCACCTTTGTGTCAACTTCTTACGCTCCCAATTTCTTATCAGGACGTAATCTCCAGGCCGGATCCTCGATTCCTCTGTGTTGTCCTTTTCCTTTCTCTGAGCGTTACGAACCTGTGAATGTAGAATCTTAAGAACATCAGTTAATTTTTGTACATAAGTAATCATTCTCTCACTAAGGGCATGAAGGTCAAGACACGCATCTATGTTTTTGTCTGCAGCCCAAGGTGTGCGCAGCGGTTTTCTAAATAATACTTCTGCTGGAGTTAGTCCTGTATTAGTATGCGGTGTAACTCTTATTTCTTAGAGGGCCAATGGCAGTACCTTCAGCCAATTCAGTCCTGTCTCCTCCATTAATTTATCCCACTTATTCTTTAGAGCATCATTTACTCTCTCCACAATCCCAGCTGCCTGTGGATGATGGGTGCAGGGAAATTGCTGTTTTATTTTGAAATGTTGGCATAACTCCTCATTTATTTTAGCAGTAAAATGTGGTCCATTGTCTGAACTAGTAATGGTAGGAAGCCCAAATCGAGGTATTATTTCCCGTAGTATAATTCCTGCCGTTGTTTCTGCTGTGTAATTTGCTGTTGGTATTGCTTCTATCCATCTGCTAAAAAGATCAATAATAACAAGACAGTACTTGTAACCCTGCCCTCTTGGCAATTCTATAAAATCAATCTGTATACATTAAAAAGGACCCGTAGGCATTTTTGTCCTACCCGGAGGACACTTAACAGCTTTACCAGGATAGTTTTTCTGGCAAATATTACATTATTATGCCTTTATTTGTGCCTCCTTCCTCAGATTGGGGTGCCACCAAGTTTGTAATGCACCTCCCACCATTCCCTCCTTTCCCAAATGAGTCATTGCATGTATGTAATTCAGTAAAGTAGGTAAAATGCATCTGGTACACAAACTTGTCCAGCAGGGGTGGTACATAACTGTGTGTCAGGATCTCGAGTGCACCCCTGCTGTTTCCATAGTTCAATCTGATTTGCAGGGGCGTATCCCTGAAGTTTCACTACATTCCTCATGTCAGGCAGGGCCGTTCTATTCAAGAGTTGTTTGCTTTCGTCTGAATAAACGGTAAGGAGTCCCTGTGGAGCAGCGTCCTTCACGATTATATCCGCTTAGGCATTTGCCAGCGAAATGGGATCTTGGTCTTTAGTGTGTGCGTCACACTTAATGATTGCTATGAGTGGCAGAGCCCTTCCTTCGACCTCGAGTCATTGTCAGAAAGGATTGTTAGTGGTGAAGGGTGCCCTCCTTCTCTCATACCTGCCATCCATATTCTCCTGGTAATTAAAGGGAAGTACCATTTCCTTTGATGCAGGCATGTGTTAAAGCAAAAAGTTCAGCTTGTTGTGCGTAGACAGAATGCTGAAAGGCTGCATATGCTATTACTGTATCAGTTCCCTGTGAAATTGAATAACCAGATCGTCGCCGGCCTTGGTCATCTATAAAGGATGAGCCATCCATAAACCACATTACGGCTCCATTACTGCGTTCCCTGCTATCTTTCGCATCGTGTATATGGATTTCAGCAAGACCTTTGATAATGTACTCCATGCAAGGCTTATTGACAAAGTAATGAGGCATGGGGTCCAAGGGGACATTGCATTGTGGATACAGAACTGTCTGGCCCACAGAAGGCAAGGAGTGGTTATTGAAGGGGCGTATTCTGCATGGAGCTTAGTGACCAGTGGTTTACCTCAGGGATCAGTTGTGGAACCATTACTCTTTGTGATTTTTATAAATGACCCGGATGAGGAGGTGGAGGGATAGGTTAGTTGGTTTGCGGATGACACAAAGGTTTGAGGTGTTGTGGACAATGTGGAAGGTTTGTCAGAGGTTACAGCTGGATACCGATAGGATGGAAAACTGGTCTGAGAAGTGGAAGAGAAAGTTCAACCCAGATAAGTGTGAAGTGGTTCAATTTGGTAGGTCAAACATGATGGCAGAATTGTGTATTAATGGTAAGACTCTTGGCAGTGTGGAGGATCAGAGGGATCATGGGGTTCGTGTCCATAGGACGATCAAAGAAGCTGCACAGGTTGACTCTGTGGTTAAGAAAGCATACGGTGCATTGCCTTTCATCAATCGTGGAATTGAATTTAGGAGCCGAGAGGTAATGTTGCAGCTATATAGGACCCTGGTGAAACCCCACTTGGAGTACTGTGCTCAGTATTGGTTACCTCACTACAGGAAGGATGTGGAAGCCATAGAAAGGGTGCAGAAGAGATTTACAAGAATATTGCCTGGATTGGGGAGCATATCGTATGAAAACAGGTTGAGTGAACTCGGCCTTTTCTCCTTGGAGCGACGGAGGATGAGAGGTGACCTGATAGAGATGTATAAGATGATGAGAGGCATTGATCGTGGGGATAGTCAGAGGCTTTTTCCCATAGCTGAAATGGTTGCCACAAGAGGAAACAGGTTTAAGGTGCTGCGAAGTAAGCACAGAGGAGGTCAGGGGTAAGTTATTTACTCAGAGTGTGCATCGAATGGACTGCTGGCAACGGTGGTGGAGGCGGATACAATAGGATCTTTTAAGAGACTTTTGGATATGTACATAAAGATTAGAAAAATAGAGGACTATTGGGAAGCCTAGTAATTTCTAAGGTAGGGACATGTTCAGCACAAATTTGTGGGCCGAAGGGACTGTATTGTGCTGCAAGTTTTCTATGTTTCTAACTTCCCAATGTTCCGAAAGAAATGCAAGCTGAATACAACAGTTCAATTGTACTTGTCATGGCTCTGTTATTGGTAGTGGTTTACTTTCAGACGTTTTATTACATTCGGTCCAGTAATGTAGCAACCGTCGGTGGTCGGCAAACATCCGTAAGGGATAAATAACTTATGCTAATCTGTTTTTCATTCAATTCCATTGATAATCCAGAAGTGTTGAATTCTATCTTTTCCGTTTCTTCCCGCCCACTGTCCCTCACCCCCGGCAGGTCAAAGAGATTCATAGGCAGAATAAGTTCTCCCGCCCTTTAGTTAGGGAGAAATTTCCATGTACTCCACTCAAGTAATCAGGCGCTATCCATAAATTGCAAACGTGTTCTGGCATGTCTCAGTGCAGTACTGTGTCCAAGTTTCTATTTATTTACATTTAATTTGGATGATTTGTTTTCAGATTTAAAATTGCATTCTGCATACGAAAAATATTTCTTTTCTGCCGCTCAGGCTGCTAACTTGTCTTATTTTGCGACGTGATTTAATTAATTCCGAGGAAACAAGATGAGTCAAGGTTTTAATTATTTATAAGCCATAAAAAGAAAAGTAACAGCTTCACAAGAAATATTGTAAATTTCGCGTCATAGCTACACGTGGAAGGGAAAATAAATAAACGTGACAATTAAAGAACAGAATGCAAAAGTACATTTTGTTTCTCTTGAAATTTTCTCTTGAATTTAGTTTCTCCCAGTGCACGCTTCCGATTAATTTGCTTTGCATGTTTTTGTTCAGCTCTCCTGTCCCTTCTGTATCTACAAATGCATCATAAAAGATTGGGTATAGTTGGAATCTGTTTTGAGGATGTTCACTTGCACGCCACTATTGCCAAATGTCATCCAAATTCCATGTTTGTTTAATCCGAATGTTGTTTATTTGCGATCACATATTTACCACCAAGCCTATTTAAATTGGTATGAAAGTCAAAACATGGCTATATCAGTTAGACGGGGTTGTAAAAAAAAGGCTGTGGATGTTATCTACATGGACTTTAGTAAGGCCTTTGACGTCGTACATGGCGTTTGGTTCAGACGGTTCAGACACTAGGTATCCATGGAGAGGTTGTAAACTGGATTCGAAATTGGCTGTTTGGGAGAAGACAGAGAGTGCTGATGGGTGATTGTTTCTGAGACTGGAAACGTGTGACTAGTGGTGTGTCTCAGGGATCTGTGCTGGGTCCATTGTTGTTTGTGGTCTGTATCGATGATCTAGATGATACTGTGGTTAAATGGATCAGCAAGTTTGCTGATGACACTAAGATTTGAGGAGTTGTGGACAGTGAGGAAGACTTTCAAAGGTTGCATGGGGATCTGGACGAACTGGAAAAATGACCAGGAAATGTCAGATGGAATTTAATGCAGACAGGTGTGAGGTGTTGCATTTTGGAAGGACAAATCAAGGTAGGGCATGCACAGTAAATGGTAGGGCACTGAGGAGTGCGGAGGAACAAAGGGATCTGGGAGTTCAGTTACATAATTCCCTGAAAGTGGCGTCACAGGTAGACAGGGTTGCAAAGAAGGGTTTTGGTATCCTGGCATTCGTAAATCTAAGTATTCAGTATAGGAGTTGGGATGTTATGATGAGGTTTATAAAACATTGGTGAGGCCAAATTTGGAGTACTGCATGCAGTTCTGGTCACCTAACTATAGGAAGGATATCAGTAAGATTGAAAGAGTGCTGAGAAGATTTACTAGAGTGTAGCTGGGTCTTCAGGAATTGAGTTACCGGGATAGATTAAACAGGTTAGGACTTTCTTCCTTGGAGCGGAGAAGAATGAGGGGAGATTTGATAGAGGTTTACAAAATTATGTGGGATAGAAACAGAGTAAATGCAAGCAGGCTCTTTCCACCTGGATTAGGAGAGATACGTACGAGAGGACATGGCTTTAGGGTGAAAAGGGAAAGATTTAGGGGGAACATTAGGGGGAACTTCTTCACTCAGAGAGTGGTGAGAGTGTGGAACGAGCTGCCATATGTCGTGGTAGATGCGAGCTCTCTTTTAAGTTTTAAGAATAGATTGGGTAGATACATGGATGGGAGAGGTCTGGAGGGTTATGGCCTAGATGCAGGTCAATGGGCTAGTGGAATAAAGTTTCGGCACAGAATAGAAGGGCAGAATGGCCTGTTTTCTGTGTTGTTGTGTTCTATATCACACTGAAATATCATAGCTATCGTGAAGCTGAAGACAATGCTATTGATGTTGTTGTTGGTATTATTATTGTTATTAGTATTTTTCTTTAGATGCAGAATTCCAGGTATTGTGTCAGTAACTGTTTTTCCAATATGAAGAAGATTGGTTGATTTGGGAAGATGGGGGACTAGGTCCCATTGGTGGGTGGAGGTGTGCTGTGGTTTTGTCAAATATTCTCAGTAACATCATTTTTCACGCCTCTGCGTGTTGTCTTTAACAAAAAATACATATATGGTCGACAAAGCGTTTCACTTCCAGTCACCCCCAATGCAATGCATTTTGAAGCTCCATAAAATATGTCTGCCACTGTGTAAATTTACTGTGCTGAATATTCGAGATCATAAATCTATCTGAGCAGATTACAACCGCTTTCTTTATGATGAGTTGTGCGACTCTGTGCTCTGGTTTGTTCATTAGATCATGTGTGCTGCAACTGATTATGTGCTCAGTCTTCTATTTGTTGTTGCTATCTTTTTGAAGACAAATCGCAGACGCATAGATTAACGGGATCGACTTTCGTCACAGCCAATTCGAGAGCCCTACTCTGCTGGAAAGTGAACAGGGGAATAATGACGGATAGCAAAGAACAATACTATCATTGCAGAGGAATGTAATTACCTCAACCATCGAGTTAATGTCTGTAAGAATGCTCAGAGTCCTGTTATTTAACCTGAGTATCAATTGGAGAGAAGTTTTAGACCCCTCAGTGACAGCTTAAATTCCGCTGCACCTACAGTAGGATTGGGGAAAATGTTTGCTTGAGTCCCAATGATTTGCTTGCCTCTAAATTTCCATACCTGCTGTCAGTTGGTAGTACTCATCATGGAGTTGAAAAACGTGATGGCAAGAAAAACTATCAGGCAATTGGTGCCAGACTACCATAGTTCACTGATGTGAGCATCACTGACAAACACAAAACTCATTACCGAGCCATATTGCAGTGCACGTTGTATGCTGTCACTTCATATCGCATTTTTGTGCTCTAAGGTTGTGACTCTTTGGATTTTGATGCTGAAGCAGTAGTGAGATCATTATAAGTAGACGTACTATAAATTGCAGGAGAAAGTAGATACCGTGCTACTTTTGCCTCCGGTGCAAAGATGGCAATTTTTGAATCTGGAGTCCCAAAACCCTTGATGCAATACATATGTCAGCTTTGCATGGTATAGCGGTGGAAAGGCTAAACTTTATTGTAGGGAAACGATGTTAATGTCTCTATGTCTGTGTGCCATACTGAATGTTCAGCTTAATACAATTCTTACAAAATTAGGCTTAGTCGAGGTTAGGACAGTTCCATCATTCTTGTTTCACATTAATATAGGGTTATCGAGTCAGTTGAAACAGGTAAGTTTTGGAATTTAATTTCATATTTCACGCAAAAGAGTACGATGTCATTCAGCCCAGCCGATTCTCTGAGCCATTCCATCAATTGCATTCCCCAAATTATTTCTCAGTGAGCTATTCTATCGTACATGCCCATAAATGTCCTCAAAGACTATTCACTTTCCTGCCAGCCTGTTTCTGTAATGTGGCAGGAACCGTTGCACCCCGGTGAAAATGAAGATATATCAACAGAACGAGCACACTCCTGGTGTGTGTTCAGTGATTCACTTTTGGTTTTCGGAAAGGTCTGCTTCCCTACGATTCTCGGCTTGATTGTCGTCCATTATCCTTTAGGTCAAAGGCAATGAAGTTTTTATAATGTACCGCATGTGTCGGTTGGTATTGATAATAGTTTATTATTGTTGCGTGTATGAGATACGGTGTTTCTTTTTGCTTGGCATCCTGACATATAACGTCATACACAAGTACATCGAGGTAGTAAAAAAAAACGAATGCAGTGTATATATTTTTGCGGTTACAGAGAAAGTGCAGCTCAGGCAGACAAATACAGTGCAATGGCCTGACGAGGTATATTGGGAGTTCAGAGTTCCATAGTTCATCTTTTAGCGTATGAAAGGTCCGTTCAAAGGCCCGATATAAACGGGATACAAGTTGTCATTTATCTTGTTATAGGTGCTCTCAAGCGTTTTTATGTTCTGCACGACGGAAGAGGGGAATTCGAATCTGGGAGACAGGTGGGGAGATCGGTTGCTCCTTGGAGTTGGAAGATCTTCAGACCTGTAAGTAGATTTAGGAAGTTTAAGATTCAGTGATTACATTAACGGTTATTCCAAATTGTGAGACAACAGAGGCTTTATATTTCAAGCTAGAACGGACCATCTATTAAGATCAACTCAAGCAAATTGGCATCCGGATGTCATAGAACATAGAACAGTACAGCACAGAAACAGGCCCTTCGGCCCACAATGTTGTGCAGAACTAAGTAAAGTAGTAACTAAACGCCTAAGGAAACCAATCATTTCTGCTTACACCAGTTCCATATCCCTCAAATCTATGCATATTCATGTCCCTATCTAAGAGCCTCTTAAGTGACTCTATATTATTTGTCTCCACTACCACCCCGGCAGCATATTCCAGGCACACTACACTGTGTGAAGAACTTGCCCTGCACATCTGGTTTGAACTTATCCCCTCTTACCTTAAATCCTTTACCTCCAGTATTTGACATTTCGACCCTGGGTAAAGATACGAGCTGTCTACTTTATGTCCCTCATAATTTAAAAAAAAACTTCCATCAGCTCTCACCTCAGCCTCCGCCGCTGCAGAGGAAACAATACAAGTTTGTGTGACCCCCTTCTCAGAAAACGTGCCCTCTGATCCATGGAACATCTTAGGAAACTTTTTCTGCACCCTCTACAAAGTCTCCATCTACTTCCTATACTGCGGTGACTAGTATTGAATGCAATACTCCAGATCTAGCCTAACCAGAGTTTTAGAAATCTGCAACATAACTTCCTGACTCTTGAAATCGGTGCCTCGGCTGATAAAAGCAAGAACGCAATACGCCTTCTTTACCACCCGATACCACCCCATCACCTTGTGCAGCAAGTTTCGGGGAGTTATGGACTTGGACCCCAAGATCCTTCTGTACATCAGTATTGTTAAGGATCCTGCTATTAACTGCGATGCTGTCCCTCCACACTTGATCTCCCAAAGTGCAAATCCTCATACTTGGCCCGATGAAACTGTTTCTACGACTTTACGCCCATGTGCTCAACTGATCTATATTCAGTTTTATCCGTTGGCAATATTCTACACCATCCACAATGTCGCCAATCTTTGTATAGTCTGTGAATTTACTAACCTACACATTCGCATTCCAAGTCATTTATATATATTTCAAACCGAAGAGATCTCAGGAAGGATCTCTGTGGTATACCATTCGTCCCAGATCTTCAGCTAGAATAAATCCCAACATCCACAACGTTCGGTCTTCTGTGAGCAAGCCAATTCTGAATCCAAAGGGCCAACTCACCGTGGATCCCATGATTTCATTCTCTCCGTGACTGTGAATTGCTTGAGTGCGTGTCCTGAAACAATATATCCACTTCATCATGAAACGCTGAAATGGGGAGTATCATTATTTCGTTTACTAAAGAGAAAATAAGTGAAGAGGATAATTTCTAGCCAGCTAGTGTAATTAATAATTATCCTTTGAGGATAATAGTCAATAGCGAAAACAAAATCTATTTTCATACTTCAATGTCACGTTCTTATTTCATAATTGGCTGAAGAAGTAACACATTTTTATCACTGTAAGTATCATGTCAGGAATTGATTGTTTATTCATTTTTAGCAAAATCGCAGGTGGAAGAGGATAAAGGTAATTATCACAGAAAGAATACACAGTTTAGTATATTTTGGAGTTTTGAAATGGAGAAGAGACGGGTTCTAATATAAGATCTGAATTTTCACTTTGCATGTGAATGTCCGTTGCTTGTTAGTCATTGTTATCAATATTTCAATCGTTCCATTCAAATATATCATGTCAAGTTTCAGTCGTATTTTATCTATTGTGGTAAAATCATCCAAACGTCCGTGAAGTTAATTCTTAAGCAGTTCTGATGGTGAAATTCTGCCATCGGGTTCTGAATTTAATCCCCGTCGTAAACCAAGATAAGACACCAGCTTGATATGAAACAAGGTAGAAAAATATACATATTTTTAATTTTAAGAAATTCGGAAATTGAAAGATGCCCTGAGAGCTGCAGGTGAGAAAAGATTTGTGTCATTGTGAGAAGGTCGAAACTTTAATCAAGGTATCTGAAATATCTGATTACCAAGGACAAATATTCATGATTTTACTTGGGTGCGAGGGAAACTCGACAAATACGGAACATAAGTTGCTATTTTGTATCAGCTGCCAGGAAGGAATGTTTTAAAACTCTCATTCCAAAATAAATCAGCGGAACTATCATCTCTACATTTAATGCTGTTGGCTGACAACTAAAAAAACTATTTTGAAGGAAACACGTTACATAGAATGTGTAACACTTTAACTTTACTGTGAGCTTGAATAGGGATTACACGTCTTTTAGCGAGCATTTGATTCACGCTGCCCGTAGATATTATCATATTTCTATCACTGAGAGAGCCTCTAATAAAAAAGCACAGTTACCAGGTAGTCCTTTCAATATGAGTTGCATAGAAAGTTCTTCTTTCATTATGTAGTGAATCTCTGGAACGGGTAGACCCAGAGGTTAGTGGAGGTGAGGTCACTGGACATGTTTGAAGTGGGGAAAGATTTTTTTTTGAAGATCCGGAATTCAATACATCGTGTAACTGGAGAAGAAGAGGATTTTTGATCGGATCCTTCCATGATCACACTGAATGGAGGGGAAGGTTTTATGGGACTCCATTTCCTGAGTTTTGTTATTGGGAAGCATTCTGCCCCATAGCTCTATGGGAGTACCTTCATCAGGAAGATAGCCATGATTCAAAAAGGTGGTTCACCACACAGCTTCAGGGGTGTTTAAATATTGATCATTGGCATGGAAGACCATGTATAGGGAAATCTTTTTCTCGATTCATTTGCAGTGAATTGCTGATACATTCACTGTGACAAATGTAGATTGTCGTAACGTTTAGTGTAATCCGCTGTGGTCCTCTGTATATGTTCTGTTCTTATACGCATAGGCTGCAGTGGTCGACGGGTTATCAAGTCCGCGTGAAGAAGTATTTTCAGTACAATGGAACCCATCAGGAGGATCATGCATACTGATGATAATATCGAAATATATACCGGACATGTAAGGTGCTGCATCAAGCCACTTTCCTCTACAAGCGCAATTGTTTCACGTGTCTTGCTCGAGTGCAAGGAAATCTCTATGTTTACGAGTGTGTGACACAGATTGTGAAATCGGCTGAGGCGAGTCCGATGGTGTGTAATTAGCAAAAGTGCACTCCGACGCGGATATATTCTTCTGACAAACCCCTTACTCAGCTTAATATGATTATTAGTGTTATAATTGGCATCCTGTATGATTTTAAAATTATACAAGTCGTTGGCTTCATCATTGGTTACATTACTATGCGATCACCTGTGAGATAGAATTCAAGTTACCTTTTGCTACTCATGAGTGCTGAACAATGATCCAAAGAAGCGAGTTGTTCCGCTACCGACAAGAGAGGGTAGTAATATATCAACATTATTTCAGTGAGCGGCGTGGAGAGGCTTGCCTTGAACAGTATCATGTGAACAAAGCATGCCCTGCTGAACCGATGAAGCAGCGATATCATGTGGGTCGTATGTGAAACATCCCGCCTAAACAGTGGGAATAGACAGAGCTGGACAATCGAACAACCAGACTAATACTCCGCATTCTTGCGATATCCAACCATGACTGGAGGTCAACAGATAAACTTAATAGGAATGAATAGAAAGCGTTCACCCTGTTATCAGCGAGAATGTAACGACGTATGCGATGGTCCAAGAGAAAATTGAAACTTCGCAACTGTTTCCACACAGAATTGAAAAAATAATCAATTGATTGTCTTTTTTTGAGGCATCCAGAATCAAATAAATTCGGTGTCCATTAACTTCCACCATTCAAAGTGATACAGTCAGCACTACTTAATCCTGCAAATTCTACCACATTGAAGGGAATGGATATGACATAACCAGTCCGTGCAGGGGCACTCGTTGCTTCTGTTGTGTCATGGAGCATCTTGAATTGGACACGTATATCCTTGTCCGCGTTAACTCTATATTCTGGAGCTCCGCACCAAAAAGCAATCTGAGAATAACCTTGCAAGAGAACAACAGCGATTCACGAATGTGACTCATCACCAAACGGTCAAAGGAAATTTTAGTGAACAATAAATTAGGAACTCACCAGCAACACACAACAATCGAATAAATCAGGAAACGAACACATACATAATATGGGAATCGGGTAAATGGAAGCTCCCAAGTGCATATTTTATCGAAAATTGTTTTTGCCTCATATTTTAGGCAGTAGAAATCCTTCTAACATTTATTGTCCAGTGTTTGAATGTTTCCCGGCCTATATACATGCAGTCACGGACAAGATATTCTGAATAGGATTCCATATTTGACACTTAGCATCAGGCTTGAACGTTTGGAACAGTGTGGTTGAGGAAACAACATTGGCGAGTCTGTAAATGCAGTCATACTCAATCAGTTTCTCAAAGTATCTCGAAATTATCGCGCTGGGGATTAAATAATTAACCTTCGTCTCATTAAAGTACATTCTTTACACTTTTTTGGTTGACATAGTAAAATAAAATGCGTGCCGGTGATGTTTTATGAAGTACAGAATACAAAGAATGAAATTAAAACTAGATTTTAATAAGGAAAACTGGTGTATCTCGGGTGTTCAACCATTCATAATTAGCTGCAATTTAATATGGATAAAAATTCTCTACAATAATTGGCGCCAATATAAATCGTACAGCTGCATGAGTTGACGGTGGAACCAGACGTGAGACAGAGTTGTTTGTTAGGCGTTGCTCTAGAAGAGTTCTTTTAGAATTAAGATGATTGATTCAGTTCAATGTCTCACTTGCACATTCAGAGAGCAGAATCTCATGATGTGCAAACATTCAGAAGAGTATCACATGAGAACAAGAAATGGCACATGGTTCGGGCGTCATGTGAGGAAATGTTCCCTTCTTGTGCTGTGTTACACATCAAATGAATGACGTTATCATCTTGCACATTTTATAGAGGAAAAGATTTATCAGTTACTAGTTGGTAAGCGAAACAACATGAAGAATACCCCAACCAAATTAAATGCCTTGGCTTCTACATGCCTTAATTAAAATATTATCAATGTGCCAAATGGATCTGAAGGATTTGCTTGTATCATTACACTTGCAACATACGCAATAACATTTCTGCAATTGACACGTCTGATATCACTACTCCTTCCATTAGACTTGAACAATTGCAATAAAAATGATGATAAGCATAAGTTGAACATGATACTACAGAGTCAATCTATTGCATCTGCAACAAACGTGAGCTCATTCCGTTCGTCTTTCAGTTTAGTCAGAAGCAGAACAAAACACTGATTACTGCAAACACGAAAAAAATACGAAATCCAGCAATTTAAACACTTATTTCGTATATTGTTCTATTAAGGACTTCACGACATGGAAGCCCATTCTCTGGGCATCATGAGAAATCTCACAAATTCCCAAATAAATATTGAAACTGTTATTTCCGTAAGAGAAAATGCAGAAAATGCAGTTCAACCCAATGGCATTGTTGCTTATGTGAACACTTTATTGTATTACGAGTTCTCGTTCAAATTCACACATTTTCTCAATGTAAAAGATGTATCTATTGGGGCTGCTCTCTATGCAAAAGTATTTCTTTCTTTGCCGAGTACGAAAACGACTCCCTGTTTCAGTCCTGGCTAAACTAAATGTTTCCGCTATGCAGATGACTGTAGTGGGATTGCTTCCTGCATTCGAAAACTTTGTAAATTGTTGTTTCCAGTCTGTTCTCAACTTCTAGTTGTTCACGCCATGTAGGCTACATTGCAGACTAATAGTTGGTGTCAGTACCTGATTTCCATAACCATCAAAGTAGATGCATTGCCGAATATTTTTTCTATTACATTGTGGCGACTCACCGTCTAGTCGGGCGAACCGGCTCGGCAGTCGGGTCGCGCGGTGTCGGAGCGACGAGGCCCAAGATGGCGGCGGGCCTCGTCTTTCCGAGCGACGGGGAGAACCCGCGCGCGGGAAAGTCCTGATGACGTAGGACTTACGTCATTGCCGTTTTTTTTGGGCGGGAGTTTTCTCCCTTAAAGGGCCCGCGCAAGGCGGGAAAATAAACCAGTTCTGTTTGGCAACCCTCCGAGTAGAGTCTTGTTTTATTCGGCGGTAGCAACCACTACAACATGTTCAAAATGAAGAGACCCAAACTGTATTTCCAGATGAAGTAATAATTCACTTGCAATTCCCCTTGTTTTCAGTGCTCACCGCGTGGTCCCTTCTACGTCGGGGAACCTAAACACGTATTGGTTGTCCGTTTTACAAAATATATCCTTTCAGTTAGCAAGGGTGCTCATGAGCTTCCGATTGTCTTTCACTTAAATTCCATGTCCCACTCAGATTTGGACTCTGGCGAGTTACCTCTACTATATTGCTATAACGATTTCTCGTGTGAGGAAAATGCATTATTTGCCGTCAGGGAACGTCGAAGCCAAGCGGGATTATCAATAATGTTAACACTTTTTAAGTGACCAAGTTGACCACTTTTTTAACTTCTATTTCCATCCCACTGCATTTCTTTTATCCCTCTCCAACTTCCAATTTTATATATTTTTTTAGCTTGACAACATTTGCCTACATCCCATCACAGACTCACAGTGTCTTCTTTCAGTCCGTTTCCATCTTTTCGACTTGATACGATTGACTTCCTATTCTTTGCGGTTTCTATAAAGGGTATTCGACGCGAAATATTTGCTTTAGTTGACTCTCCACTGATATTGATTCGCTCATTGAGTCTTTTTTTAATAATTATGTTTTTGGTTTGGAGTCTGTATAGATTTCGTAGCAGCACACAGAACAAGCTTTGACATCATTAAGAAATCTGAGCTGCAAGCGCTTCCTCGTCGATATTTGCATGAAATTTGATTAAATGTATACTCCGCAGGCGATTTCCACGGAATCATCCATGTCCACATGCAATAGTGTAACCACCTTGCGGGGTTGAGGTGGACATTGGACAAACATATGTGCTCCATGAGAAAAAACATAATTGACAGGACCTGGACAAGCATGTCACGCCAAGTCCTTACACATCCCAAATAGAAGCAACTAAGTTGCTGTATGTCCAAATGAAATTATGCAGAAAATGTTTTCTCAATGGCGGATTTCTTGAAAATATGTTTGCTTCTAGAAGGCAACCATTTATTACATGAACTGTGATTTTATAATTGAAGATGAACGCATGCAAGAAGCAAACTTGGGTAAATAAAAAGTATACATTTTTCTGCTTTGAAGATAATTTCGTGCTATTCAAAGATGTAATTGCATTGGTTTATTTGACTGGTACGTTTTGAAGTCTTTTTCCTTATCCTATAGTTATCCCCCATCCTATAGCGTGAAGAAGAGGATGCAAATTGACTTGAAGGGTATGGGGAAGCTGCACGTGGGTAAGGTTACGGCAGATACAAATGATGGTGGAAATGTTATGTTACCGGCGTCGTTACACAAAACATATAAAACAGAATATTTTAAAATAAGGATGCACACAGAGCCTTTAGTGTTCTCATAAATATGTCACGCCAAGCAAACATGCAATCATAACAATCAATAAATAGTGTCATTCATATGTTAACCTTTCTTCCGGGCGGATGTGCATGCAGGAATAAATAGGTGTTAGTGTGTTTATGTAGTGACGTAATTAAATTGCGCTGGAAGTATTTTATGTTCATTTCAGATTTAACTACCTAATGATTTTGTGCACAATACATGAAGTTCAGCAGGAATCGCGACGCTGGTTCCAGCGCAAACAGATTTGTGACCTCAGGAGCAATAGAGTAAACTAGCACCATTCTCTGGAATTTGGAAGTATAAGCGCGAATCTAAATGAAATGTGCAATTTTTTACAAGTTTCTATAGACTGGAGGCAGGAAGCATGCTTCTTCCCACGGAAGAAGGAGGAATTAGACGTCTCTTCTCACAAAAAAAGATCAGAGCATTTAGAAACGAGAAGGACAAATCTCCACGCAAAGGATGATGACATTTAGAATTCTCTAATTCGTGGCGCTCAAGAGTAATAACGTTCGTGCAAAAGGTACTTCTTTTTTTAAATCTGAATATTAGAGGAATTAAGCGACAATGCGGGAGCTTGGTGGTGGGTAGAAGATAAACATTGCCCTGAGTTAATGACCGGTCAGGTTCAAATAGATAAATCGCCTTTCCCTGCTCCTATTTCTTGTATTTTTCATCACAATATCTAAGTAGAGATTCATTTTATATACAGTACGTTGGTCCAGAATTTGCAAACACACTTTGTTTATATCATTGTGTTTACGATATTATTGCCGCGTCTCATTTGATCTAAGAACTCTTCCACTCTCGGTGCATTTATTCACGGGACTGTTTGATGCAAGCGTTTGTGCAAATAAGCACGTCAGAGTTAAAAAAAAATGATTGAAGTTGTTACGAATTGTAAACTGATGACACAGAGGTTTGACGAAGATTGTCGTTTATTACACAAGATAAAAATAACTTGTAGCTTCTCAGTGTGGGCGTTCACGGAGTTCAGGAGTAATGCGCGTGATATTTATTGCATTAAATCTAGAATGAAGATGCCATTTTGAATTTTGCATTACTCAGTTTGAGAGTGACCCACTTAACATGGTGCCAAATCTACTTGCTCTGCTCTGCTTGTATCTCCTTTTATCTGCATAACGTATGAATACAGAATCATACAGGTTAACCACACTCAAAATCTCTCATTTTTTTCTGCCTGTCTCTGTCTCCGTCTGTCTGTTTGTCTGTCTGTTTGTCTGCCTCTCTCTCTCTCTCTCTCTCTCTCACACACACACACACACACACACACACACACACACACACACACACACACACACACACACACACACACACACACACACACACACACACGGAGGTGGCCATAGAAGTTGGATGTCATAATGAAAATCAGAAGTCGCTTGCTTTGTCTCAGGGCAAAGAATATTTTATTGAGGGTGAGCTGATGAACATGTTAATATTTGTTGGGGTTCTGTGTGTTCTGACCCATTAACTTAATGCAACTGCATAAGATTTTGTACAATGTGCGAAGGAAGATTTGAAATGAACAAGCAAGAAATTGGAGTTACAACCTCTCAATAAGATACAATCTTATTGGACGTTAGAACAGGCTCTTGTGGTCATTTCCTCATCCTGCTAAGACAATTCCTTATGTTCTTATTTTTATAGGAGCTTGTATTCCAACATCGGCGGTGAACACAATTGTAATGCAACGCAACATCATAGTGCAAATTCCTTATCATAAAGAATATCAATACTGATCCCTGGCAATTTTCCGGTGGGGCAGAACGCATTATTGAAAGACATCAAAGGAAAATCGAGAAGAAGAATGTTAAAAAGAACGGAAGTCCAATTGAAACAACGTGCATTTGTTTATGTATTTCAGATGTAAAAGTACTCAGAGAAGATATGAAAGAAAAAGGTGAACGATTCCGTTCTGATGCATTGATTACTTCACGAAATGTGCTTACAGTCACAGAGTCATAGAAAGGAACAGCGTGGAAATCGGACTGTCGGCCTACTGAATTCTTTGTCATTGGTTACAATGGTACCTGATGGAGAAGGAGGCATCAGCTGGCATTTGTCAATTTCTTCCTGCCAATTACTGAAAACTAATTGTCTACATTTGATACTTTTGGGAACCATAACGCAATATCCGTAAAGAGTTAACTGTGAGTATCGTGTGACATAACCACAGAGGAACACGGCACCTGAAAAAAGTATGTATCAAATAGCTGCGGTAATCTTTGCATGTTGTCTGCAGCATGTTGTGCCCCCTTGCTTCCCTGCACTTGATAAGGAAAACATTATGTGCCCTTGACTGGAATATAAGTGCACACGCAGCGTCCGTCGATGAATTAGGCCAAGCCCGACTATGCACATTACGTCAGTCAGTTTCAATTAGATGTTCTTTGCAACTCAAATCAATTCAATCTTTTACTCAAGAAAAAACAAATATATGTAAGTCTTATTCCACTATTAATATAGATGTTTTACATTTGATTTTCAGCAACGAACGCCCATTGTTGACTATTATTCTAGTCCAGCAAATGCTAGATCAATTCTCACGTAGTCTGTAATGAACGATCAATCTCTGCACCCCCACTGTGGTGACACTTCATCCTCCAAAAGTCACTGCATTGGTGTTTCCGCGAGGTAGCTTGGTTCGTTAAGAATACAAAGGTCTTATGCAGCGTAGAAATAACGTCTAGGCAAATAAAAAAAAACCTGAGGGCTCAAAGCAGATTGTGCTGTGAAAATCTATTTTCAATGCTCTGTCAAAGTAAGGTGAAATAATTTTAAACAGAATATTTGTCTGATGTCCATTGTAATATTGCGGAAATTGACAGATCTTGTCTTCTTTCGCAAAGGAATCAGTTGCTCAATTTGGTCCTGTTTCCACCCTGAAGCTCTGGACAATGACATGGACATAGCGCGGGCAATGACAGGTCCTGGGGGTTCTGATGCACGGAGCCTCATTGCTCACAAACCACGATAAATATCAGAATCGGCATTTTTCGCAAAACAGAAATGGGAATATTAAAGCGATTACTTCCTTGGATTGGAGAACTCCCGTACCCAAATGGATGTCCGTTTAAATAATATTTTTTAAAATTTAAAAATGGGATAAAATACTCCACAGATAAAAATGCATAACAATGACATAATTAATGTTTCCATGTTTCTACTTGTTGCAGCTACCTGACGTTTACGCATTCCATGAATGTGAATATTACTTATGCTCTATGTTTTTGTCTTCCATTTTTAAGTTAACCGTGCAGGTTTCTTCCCCCCAAAAGATCTCATTAATGTCTGAAAACATAATTTATGTTTTTAAGCTTTAGTTCTGTTATAAGCTTTTACATACACTTCTGTTTTTGAAGAAGTCCGCCGCCCAGTTCTTATAAATGGAGTAGAGCAAAGATGGAACACGAGAAGGAATAGCTCCTCCGGCCCTCAAACCTGCTCGTCATTTGAATATTATCATACATGGTGTGCCAGCTTTGCTTTGCATTAAGATGACATGCCAGGAAGAATTGGAATTGGTCCTTTGGGTCATGAACTTATCGGACAGATTTGAAGCCAATGATGAGTACAATGTGGAGCGAGACCTCAGCTGTGCTGAATGTGTTTTGCTCATTGCCACTGGCAGGTGACTCTAACTAAAACGATTGATTTGCTGGAAGAAATTTCCAACTAATTATTTCAACAAAACGGCGCTTTAATTCATCACTGAGACCTGATCCATAATTAATTAATTGTCCCGAAAAGATATACTTCGGAATATTAACCGGAGAAGATGATTCACTCGATTTGTATCCGTGTTCTTATTTTCTTTTGAGAAAAAAATGTACTTGTTGAACATCATATCCACAGGTTCCTCACAACAGATAGTATAAGACTTGGCGATGATGTCTTTGCTGTAACATATTTGT
This sequence comes from Pristis pectinata, assembly GCF_009764475.1. NCBI lineage: Eukaryota > Metazoa > Chordata > Chondrichthyes > Rhinopristiformes > Pristidae > Pristis > Pristis pectinata. Next base: position 37,648,355 of record NC_067424.1, read on the forward strand.
ACAGCAGACGTCAGCGCTCTGAATAACTCTTAGTAACGGCTTATAATAGCACAAAAATAATTGATCGCCGATTCATTAGCTCACTTCGACATTTATTACGTAGAAGAGCTACATCATTGTATATTTTAATATGTTCCCTTCTGACTGGAATTCAATCTATATTTGTTAAATAAATTAATTTTGCTATGATGCATAATATTTCGAAATTACTTTTTTTCCTAGAAGATAAATTGAAACGTTACTATAATGCTAAATTAGATTATAATTCTCTGAGACTATACTGTATTTCGTGATTGATAATCCTCACGTTTAACTGCATCGTTTTTAAACCATTGTTAACCTTCTTTATGCTAGAAGGAGCGGTGGAGAATAAGAACGAGGGTGAGTAATCACAAATACCCCTTCATCCTTTTAACCCATCTCATCTTCATCTATATTCTAGAAGAAGTGAATTACTGAAATTTTATCTGGGCATTCGTCCATTTAGCTTTAGGCACATGTAAGCACCTCACGCACTCGGAAAGAAAATACTGTCTGAAACGATTTTGAGGTCATTCAGAATTTTATTTGGAAGTTATGTTTGGGGTTTAAATATTGCCTGATGATAACTCCCTAGCGTTGCTTCGATGTAAACTGTAATCATTCAGAATTATCTTGGAGACAGAGTTTACCTCGTTTGAAATGCGAATTTGAAGTATGATAAAGCAACACTAATTATTAACGGCATTTGAATTTCAGGTTGGATTTGTAAATTCTGGAGCCTTGCTTGAAATGTGAATATTTTTACTAAGCAGCAAGTGGCCTACCGCCGATCCTGGAGTATTGTCAACAAATAATCATAAAACATCATGAAAACAGGAATATTTCAGCTAGAACCGAGTATTAGTTCAGAGCTAAGCCATTGATGTGTTAAGATATTTGGAAGGAAAGCAGACAATATTTAAATTTAGAGGTTAGCAATTTTGCTTTTATTTCTCTCACAGATGAACATCTGAACACCGTTGGTAATAACATAACCAGACATTCTCCACCGTCCAAAGTAGATAAAGAACATGGGTACAGATAAGAATCTCCGAAACCTGAGCCAACGTGGCTTACATGGATAAATATGTTTTGAAATAATATCATTATCCACAGTCAGTTTTAACATTTCAATAAGAAATGGCAGAATACTGGAATTGAAATCTGAAAAAGGAAGTCATTCAAGGATTTCGGGAAAGGAGACTTTAAGGACGAAATTGTGATGATTGGTTTAAAGATCTGGAGAAGGTGAGAGAAAGCCAACGGTGTCCTTCTATCACATAAGCCGTCAGATACAACATATACATCTTCTCTCTATCTTGTCACTCTATCAACATATCCAAAGACCGCATCATAATTATGTTACCTATATGCCAAACTTGCAATATTCGTAAATTGCGCTGAGCCCCGTTCCTGCTCCCCAGATTTGACCATCCTTCAACGGCTGCACACCATTAAACTATGTTGACAACTAGTTTTCCCATTCAGTCATACAACTCCTTGAAATAAAAAAAATATACTGAGGGGAAAAAAAAACACTTGTCTGCTTCCTCCTCCTCCAATCATGAAGAAAACATATTATCCTCCACGTTTTTGTTCAGCAACGTTATTATTATACGTATTTTCGATTGATAGCAGTCAAAAATTGAACCGTTCAATTTCACAACACTGGGGCTTGCTGAACGATTCTTTCTTTCTAACAATCACTCGCTCCTTCATTATCGTCGTCTTTATAAACGACAAAGAAGAATAAAATTTCATCTTCTCAATCCAGCCAAATTGCATATTCTGTCTTCTTTGAAAATTGAAGGTACCAGGGCATACACCAGACCTATATGTAGCCGATTTTTTCACATTAATATTTACTTATCCTGCTTTTCTTCAGCACAATATGCACTGAATAACTACAGGTCTCACAGTTTCCTTCTGTATGTTTCAGGCTAATGTGGAATAGTTATTACTTTTTGACTCGCGAGTGAATCAGATTCCATGTAGTAGCTGGAGGAAGTATATTCAAATATAAAGTTGTATTAACTGCACAGTTAACACATCAGTTTCATATATTTATCTTGTAGAGCTTGAAAGACTTCTGGAGGAGATGTGTAAGAATTATTAAAACGCTTGAAATTCTTATCATACTTCTTCGTCTACATTGAAAGAAATAGTGGAGTCTTCCACCGGGAGAGAAAATTAATGGACTTTCACCAGTTCATTCATACCAACAGTAAAGTTGGGAAAGAAATTGGTTTCAAAGTGCCAAAACCTACTTGTATTTTGCTGGAATAGATATTTTCAGGGGGTCGCATCGCTCATCTCATACAGGAACCGTGTTTTATTATTGGTTTCTTTACATTACAAGTGTCAGAGTCGCAGACTGCATTAATCTTCCGAATCGTACTGAGCAAGCCAGGTACATACTAAATTGCTCTAAAGCTATATGTGGCATAATCTTAAAGAATAGATGCAGAATGTGGGAATCAGGCCTTGTCATCATACGGCGTTGTATCGGGCAGCAAGTAATTCAGAAGTCTTCCTCATCACCTGTTTATCATTTTCCCACGTATGTTGGATAATGTAAGTGCAAAATAATCATTTTCAAACTTTGCAACACGATAGCTTTTATCCCCGCCTCCTTCACATTCAATGAAATTTTCCGAAATGTGATAGCCAGAATAAAAGAACACCAATAACAAATACATCAATCACCTCCAAATTTCTGTGATGCCCTCTCTAGCATATGGCGTACCACACAGAAAAGCACTCTTCAGGAAATACACAAACGACTTCAGTAGTGTACAGAGGAAATTCAGGCAATTGTCCTCTTCCATATAGTACTTCCGTTGTGACGACATAATTAATATAAGTTATTTCACTTTGTACGAACTACATTATCCAATACACGTGTTGAAAATGCTTTGTTGATTTGAACGAGCATAACACTGTGATAGTCCCCAAGTTTGTCAACGCGTGTTAATGGATTCCAAATGAATAGCTAAGTGAGAACAGAAGAGATGGGCAAGTCGCTTCCGTGTCCCTGTTGACGTACGTTGCGGTAATGTTGGAAGATGAACACTTAAATTTGCTTTCAAGTTTAATAAGCCCTTGATCATGCCGATTTACAGAAACAAACATATTGTCATGTGTATTTAACTATGACCACATTTACACTGTAACCTCGACTGTGGTCGAGAGAGCTCCGACCCGTATCTCTGCCATTATCCGCACCACTGCTCGCATCCTCACCCCTCCCAAAGCCAAAAGGAATAGGGTCCCCCTTATTCTCACATTTCATCCCACCAGCTATGTATCCAAAGCATCATCCTCCTCCACTTCCGCCATCTCCCACGCGACCCCACAGCCAAGCACATCTTCCCCTCTTCCCTTTCTGCCTCCATCTGGGACAGCGCACTCCCCGACTCCCTAGTTCATCCCCCCCACCACCCATCCCGCTCTCACCCCGGGAACTTTCCACTGCCCCTGCACCACCTCCATCAGCTCCACCCAGGGACCCAAACAGTTAGACTGAGGTTCAACTGCGCCTTCCTTAATATCATCTGCTGCATTCGGTAAACCAAGTGTGGTTTCTGCTTGACTGGTGAGACCAAACGCAGACAAGGTGACCGATTCGCAGAACACCTGCGCTCTGTCCGCATTCGCGATCTGCATTCCCCCATTGCAAGTCAGTTCAAATTCCCCTCCCACACTATCACTGATATGACAGTCCTTGGCCTCCTCCCTGCTAAGAGAATTCAAAGAGCAAACTGGAGGAACACCACCTCATTTTCCGTCTTGAAACCTTGCAGCCTAACAGCGCGGACATTGAATTCTCCCACTGGATAAATCCCCACAACCCCCCGCCCCGCTATGCTGCTCCTTTTCTTCCATCTGCTAGCCTATCTCTTCTTCCTAATATTTTTCTTTCCTTAGCTTTGATCCATCTCCTGGTGGATCTCCTCTCCCCTCCTTCCCCCAACTGCCTATCACTATCTTTTAACGGCATCTTCCTATCACAACCTTATGTCCAGCCCGCCTCCCCTCTTTTGTCAACCTATCACTTCTCTGCCTTTCCCTCCGATATAAATTGGGCTTCCCCTTTTCCTATTTTCAGGCCTGAAGAAGGGCCCCGACTCGAAACATTGAACGGCTGCTTTTTCTCCACGTATGCTGCCTGGCCTCCTGAGTTCCTCCAACATCATAATGTTTTGTATCAAGATTCCAACATCTGCAGTCCTTTGTTTCTCTAGTACACGGTAACTACTAATTATAAAGACGGATAGCATTCATTCCTGTGCTCTACTTTTCTGTGCAAGCAATCTATTCAAATATAACTTGGTAATTTGCCCTCTGGGGTAGCTGTGCTCTGAAATTATCACCTTGAATTACAGATTTTATGCTCACTAAATCTCTTTAATTGCAAGGGTTAGGGTAGTCATTATTGAAGTGGAGAGAAAATGCTTCACGCAGAGAAGAAATCCGGAGAGTTGTAGGGGCTCGCTGGTTCTTTCACTACAGAATTCCGCAGTTTGGTCACTTGTAGGGAAAATGAAAAACGAGGAATTTGCAGAAAAAAATTGTTCCGACAGAAGAACAGATATTATCTTCATACAGTATATAGCAGAGAATTCTCGAAGGAACAAGTAACCTATGGCGCTCCCACTTGTTAAGCTCTCCACATTTCCCGAAATCCTTTTTTGTACTTATATCTTGAATTTAATTATGCTTCATCATGTTAATCACTGTAATACAATATCCGTTTTATTAAATGAGTAACTATATCGTTAATTATTATATCAGGGTTTTTACACAAATCCACAGTCAGTAACTGTCCAATTAAACGTGTACTTCTCCGCAGCAACATCGATGCTCGCAAAAGAAAGAGGTAATCAATTATCCACTTGTATATGTTCTCCGATACTTCAATAATTGTCAAGAACTCTTCAGGTTTTTGCTGAAGTTCACTATTGCATCTGTGATCCTCTAACTGCTGAGAAATTGATGGCGAACCATACGTCTGGACAGTGGTAATCTCAATAGGGAAAGCATGCAGATGGTAATGATAAGGCACCTCGAAGACATTTTATAGGATTGGTTAAAACACGCATGTATATCCACGCTGGCGTGTTGTACGGCATGAAGGGGCACGTGAATATATTGCACTTCACATCTCACTTGCTTCCCAAGTCCAATCAAATTGTGCGACTGTATTCTGTAATTAAAGTTCAATGTTGATAAGAGAGACACTGATGTTGTATTAAACGTACAATGTACTGTTTTGTGCTTTTGTTGAGCGAATTAACAGCAAATTGGAATCAGTTGCAGAATGTATTTGTGAATGTACTTGCCATCATGTTTCAAGATATAAATGTAAAAGAAGTAATAGTGCTGGAGTGCGTTACTCGCAAATCTGCAGTTAAGGTAACATTGTAGAGAAATGACAACAAAGTTAACGGCTGGTGATGTTTCGTCCCCAGTAGAATGTACTAAGAAAACTCTCTGCGTCATAAAACATAGTTCATGGCGCTTATTCATTTATAGGCGGATCTGTCATCGCACTTGCGTCAAACGTCAGGCCCACATCAACCATTCTCTTGTTTCCCTCTGCCATCCCAATTCCTCCTCCATATTTTCCTGCCACCCACTCGCATCAGAAGAATTCCAGTCGTCATTCATGCAACCTACAAAGTTGTTGGCATGTCGAAGGGAAAAGGAGAATTCAGTGAAACCCATGAGTCAGAAGGAGACAGATAGAACCCATAATCGACAGTGGATCTCTGGAGCTGTTGGGCCCCACCCGTCGCGAGGGCAAGTTGGGGACAAGAGAACAGGGGATAAGTGGGTTATTTGATTGCAATGCAAAGCGGCAATCGCATTAGCACAGATGGGTACTTGATGGTGGAACATAGTCATGGGCTGATGTGTCCGTTTTATATGTGTAGCAACATCGCCAACACAACAGAACGGTAAAATATAAAATGGAAATGGACCACTACCCATTTAGTTAATCTGAGATATCTAAGTACACTTTATTTCGTGATGAATTCCACTAGTGTTATACTTAACAAATAAGTGAAAACAATCTGAATTCACAACGACAGAGTGAAAGTGATTTCTTTAGAATTATCCCAGGAGACGAATGTAATTCGCAATGGATGCCAAGAAAATTTGATTGGAAAAGACAAAACCCTGCTTTGGGCATGTTAAAAATCGTACAACACAAATTAGTAAAACCAATTGGTTTAAATAATCAAACATCTTTCCAACACGAGCTTTAATTTGCTTTTTTTCCCCAGAAATACGAAGATTGAAAAGCTTACTGGAGAACAAAGGTGTGCAGCTCTTTTACGAAACTGGTATCTACATTGGAATTAACATGGTTATGATTAATCGACGTAATAAAGTTAGCACAGGTTTAAAAGTGTATTTGTTCCTGTTCTGACGTTTTGTCTTTAAATTGATGATCGAATGTCCTCTGCCTTGCGCTATTTTTCTTACAGCTATCTATAGTTAATTCCTAAAAGAAACACAACTAGCTTTGCCCCTTGATCCTCCTGGACCCCTTTTATTTAGCTGAACTCTTAAAACGCCAGAAAAAAAGAAAACATGGATTCTGTGCCGGTGACGAGTTGTGAGGTTGCGACAGTTCAGACAACTGAAAATGCGAAGAACTTTCAAAAGAACACAGTTAGGAAATAATAAAATATTAAACCGTGGCTTATACAATTGTGGATGCAAACAATCAACGAGATAAATAACAGAAAAAACAAACCTGCTGCATGAAGTCATCCAACCATGCAGCATTTTTGGAGGGAAAGAGATGGGCGACTTTTCATGTCGAGACCCTTCACCTGGACTGGCAGACTTGTTTTCAGCTGGACATGTTGGACTACGTATATCTAACAAGATGTGGAACTACTCATTCTATTTCTAGATAAAATAGAAATGCGTATACAAACTTCCAAGATTGACAGTCTAACGACCGAACAGACAAATTCATAACAGGAAGCCAGGGAGATTGTTCGTATTGTTCGATATTGAATATTGCGGATGGGAAGAGAATTCTTCTTCCCTTAATCATAAACCCGCAAAAATGCAGCCAATGTAATCCTGAAATACGACTATAAAGACCTTGAGGAGCTGCAGTAAATGGTTTGCAACTTAACGTATCGGAGAATAGTCTGCGGGCCTTTCCCACGGCCTTTGAGTACTTTTAAGCGGCAACAAAACAAACAGCAATTTAGTTTTCTATTCCCTGACCTCGAATGGCGAAACGGACACGGCATTTGCTTGTTTGGATTGTAGGTGTATCAAAATTAATAATTCATTCTCTAATCACTGATGGTTGGAAAGCTACGACGTCGCAGTCTGTGCGGTGCAGAAATCTGTTGGGATTCAATTTGGCAGTGAGGGGAGTATCAGATACAAATTGGCCAAGCGGCAGAGGAGGGACTTGACCAGACATGGAAAAGTTCGTTCGGGTGTCAGTTTCAAAATGTCGGAGCTGACGGCAGCGGCATGTTGATTGAACAAAATGGAGGGGATGTTGTCCGAGCTGGGTGAACTAATTTACAAAGTCTGTTTCAATTCAAATTCAGTGCTCGCTGGTAGTGAGATACTGTCATGCCTTGGTGAGATAAATAATGGAGAAACTTACTGTCATTTGGATGATCTGCGAGCACAGCTGAATTTTCCTTGATGTTATGTATAGGTTTCGATATCCGTCTCCATGGATTCCGGAATAGATTTTATTTGGACTTTACCCTACGACGTTACCTGAGGTTTACGTTACCTCATTGACAATTGGTAACTTTACGTTACCTCATTGACAATTTCATGTGATCGAGTGTAAATGAGTGACTATTAACAACAAAATACAGATTGATCCTTGCTGTATGTTTTCTTTGTGTCTAATTAAGATTTATTAGAGCGCCATGATATGGCGGCAATTTTGGTTGAGGTTTCACGCCGCGAACTTTACTCGTGAAGCAAACACGCATTCACAGCAGTTCGTCGCTTCAAACGATGCAGTCGGTTGCAACCCACGTTGTTGGGTGCGGTGGGGGAAGCAGAAGGGTGGACCAGGGATATGTCCGCCTGGGATTTTCTTGATTCAATGATAAGCTAGTCTGCATAAAAATATCCAGGCATCAATTGTTTCCAATGCAACAAACAAGATGCTGGAGGAGCACTGAGGATCAAGCAGCATTTATGAAGGGGAACCATCGGGTGAATTTTCGGGACGAAACGTTTCATCTGGACTCCCGTGCATTGTCCATTTCCCTCCACAGATGCTACCTGAACCGCTGACTTACTCCAACATTATGGTTGTTCTCCCGAGTCCAGCATCTGCAGTCTCGTGTGTTTCCATTTTGTTTCAAATGCACTCAGGTTCGCTGTAATAACAAGGAATAATATGGCTTGTTTTTCTGTTCACCATGGGTTTTAAGTTAATAGGGGAGCACGTCGCTGTAAAAAGAGCAGTCTGATAAGACTGGGGTATAGGTTTGAAATGATATTTCGAAAAACATCCCAGTCCACAGATTGTGTGCAATCCAGCTGAGATGTTGATGAACTGACAGCTCCAAACAAAGTTGGGTTAGTACATTAAAGGTTATAGCCCAGAGCGCTTGAGAGGATATGAATGTTTTACATTGACATCAATATGGGATTTGGTAGAATCACTAAGTGTACAAAGCCGCGAACAGCTGGTGAAAGTGGATCGCCAATGTTGTTACGTGCATTAGCTGTTTGCACATGGTTCACTGCGTGCAGAATGAATGATTAACCATGAAAAGAGTCGCAGGATGTGAAGGGCGGTGCTGTCACAATGAAACTCGACGAAGCGCAGAAGAGGTAATGGCAGAGAGCGTAAAAGAGATCAACCTGGACAACATCCACGTGAGAAACCAGAAAAAAAACATCGATTACGTGGGTGTTGCCGAGGAGGTGCCAAAATTTATAAGAACTATATTGCAATTAAATATAAAAAAAGCGAAAAATATATAAAAAGTTTCCAGAGTAAGTCCGGAGGACATATTGTAAGCAATATCCATACTTGTTTGAGCTCGGTGGACCTCCGTCACGATATAGTCAAAAGGAGAATTCCATTATGGTGATGGTGAACTACAATGGCGGTGGGTCTGGAACAGCAATGTGTGGGGAAGGGGCGGGAGAGGGAGGAAAAATCAAATTTGGCCATGAGCAGTGGCGCAGTGTGAGCTGCACGAAAATCCATTTCCGATTTATACGTTAGCAGTTATAATGTTCTGCAGCTGTAACTGCGACAGAACAGTCGGAGTACATTGCATCTGATCCCAGTGACAAACAGTATACCAAAATCACAAAATGAATCGTCCTGTTAACCAAATGAATTATTGGAAGTCGATACTGAATAACTTAAAATAATCATAATATGCAAATATCCTACAGACAAAGATACACAGAACAATGTAGATTACAGTCGGGCACACTTGAACTTCGTCGTCAGTTTTTATTCGCGGTTACATAATAAAATAAATATCAGGTGAGCTCTTACTTTTCGGAGTCCGTGGTAGAAATTTTCTCACTCCAGTTTGGATCAGTGCAGCATTAAAAACGAGATTTCCATGCAGTGTATGTGCCTGAATTTGTTACTTCATGACTATTTGTACTCACGACCGCATTTGTGTGTTTTTTTTAATGGAACCGGCCAGCTCCAATAACAGTGAGTTGCAAACGGCAGTGCATTCTCTAAGTTACACATGGCGGCAATTCCAGATATAAATGCTCGGATAAATGTGGTTGCACAGAACGTATTCACTGAATTACTGTATCTTATAAACTGTGCATGATACATGGAGAGAAGAGGACTGATATTAAAAAGACCCTGAGTCCTATTAAAACTTCAAATGGCAACCAGTCTGTGAAGGTGAGAGGCATTCAGAAAATTTAGAGCAAACTGTGTATTTGTCATAAGCACACTGGAATATGGGAACAGTTGTAGGCCAGCTGGCTCCTGAAGCTGCGAGTGTCAAGCGACAGCAATCAGTGTTGAGTCGAAGTACTAAAAGGGAGACTGAATCAATGAACAGTCGGGACTTTCGTGATCTAATATTCAGTTCCTTTGAGGCTACACACACGGCATTTAAAATGGTTATACTGGCGGTTATTCTCATATCGGCAATTGGCAATGAATGCATAAGAAATGTGTAAGTATACAATTACAAAGAACTAACAAAATAATATGTTCCAATGATTTCAGAATTCGAAGGAATACAGAGATCTCTAACATACACAGGTTTATTTCATGATTAATCAACATTTGGTTCTGCTGGAATTATTACAAGGACATCGAACAAATAAAAACGGATGTCTAATATAATTCCATCGGTTTACGTACAGCTTTTTATTAACTACAGCACTGTAGATTATAAGAGGTTTAGAATATTGTCATTTTCAACACATTTTATTTATTTTCCTCTGTATTTACCCTTCATGGTCACAAGTACTTCGAATAGACCACCTCGCAATAATTCATTGTTCAAAGAAGAGTATGTCCACATTGTCCAGTTGATTCACATTGCTGAAGTGTCTCTTCTCGAAGCAGAAACAGAGGAAAACTATCTCTCTCATCCTCTGGATTTCTTTTTCTCTATCTATCTATCTATCTATCTATCTATCTATCTATCTATCTATCTATCTATCTATCTATCTATCTATCTATCTATCTATCTATCTATCTATCTATCTATCTATCTATCTATCTATCTATCTATCTATCTATCTATCTATCTATCTATCTATCTATCTATCTATCTATCTATCTATCTATCTATCTATCTATCTATCTCTGCATCCAAAACATAACAGGTTTTTATGAACTTCCGTCATGTTTTGCTTTCGGATTATGTAAATATTACATTCTTTACATTTTGCTGTTACACAAACTACGCTTGTAATTTTTAATTATATAATTTGGGTCATTTCTAATTTCGTATTTATTATATTCCCAGAACGTGAAAATCAACGCGAATATAATGGTAGGTACTGAACTATCTACTTATCAACAGCATAAGGCAGGGACTCCACAGTGCACTAGTGAGAAGGATATGATAAACTTGAAAAATAGGTGGTATCATTTCATCCACTGTCAGGTAATTGGTTATTCATTGATGTGTAAATTGTTGGCACGAACAATTGGAGGCAATCAGCCTATTTGCGTGTTGATTGCTTCCACGTCTCCAGATTTCATAGCATGTTCATTTCACTCCGACCGATGTGAGCCTTGCCGATTTGGTGAATGGACTACCGTTGCCTAGCTTGGCGCCAAGTCTGTAATTCTATAACCCAATTCATCTCCCCGCAAAGCATATAATTGCCTTCTTGATTTAATTTCAGCTGAAGACAGGCAACTCTGTTTCGACCAAAAATGAACAAAAAGTAAATATTCACGAAACGCAAATGTTGTGGAATGAACTAATAGGACATGTAATGTAAAGTTGTAAAAGCAGTATAACTTCAAGAACCGTTATTTGGTTTGTCGGAACAATGCATAACAATTGGCCTGTCTCTATAATAGAGTAGTCTGATAATTCAGCTTCATTTACTGGAGCAAAACAAAATATTAACCTGAAGGATGACGAGCCCAAACTGATGTTCAATACTTTTGCTCCTGTTAGAGAAGGAATTCCATGTAGCAAAGGAAACTCTGAGAACTCCTGTAGCTCGTTATCAAAAATCAACTTTACATAACTGGCATCTAAATTAATTTTCAGAGGTCGAAGAACTCCTTGAGAACACCTGTAAGGAATACGAACTTTTTTCTCTCTCTGGAATAAATTACAAATTTCTCAATCGCTGGGATTACATCAAAATATTGCTGTCAAAATCAAACAAGGACAGCGGGGATTCCTTTCCTCTGGTGGGTCAATGTATAAAATGAATACTTCTTCAAGGGGGAATTCTGAGAGATATGTCCTTGATCTCTTTATTTCTTTGCCATGTTAGCCACATAGTACAATCGAAAATGTTGCATCTATAAACGTTGGACGAAGGAAAGGAATGTATATTGAAATGGCAATCGCACAGACAGATGGACTCACATTATTTGTACCTTTTTAATTCTCTCCTGGAATAGATTCAACCTGACTCAAATGTTAAATTGCTTATCTGGAATTTTACATACATCGAAATTCATAGCCTTTTCAGTCCATATGCTTTGACCAACGGAAATACATTTAACATAATCAAGAATCAGATTAGGGAGCGCGACAGTATGTAGTCAGAGGTATTTTAAAAAATCGTAGTTCTGCGGCAAACTGTAGATCCGTTAAAAAGATAGCGATAACTTGTACTGGGGAAATCATTGAGGTCAATAAATCACGTTGTACGACAATATGTTTCTTAACAATTCAAATATATATATGTCTTACGTGTTTTACAAGTAAATAAATTAAGTCAAGGGAATTGTGGACACAATTCATTTTGTTGTCTTAGTCCGCAACTGTCGAACCTGATTAGGCTCAGGCAACATAAAAATACAAAATACTGGAAACACTCAGCAGGTCAGACTGAATCTATGAGAATAATAAACAAAGAACGAAGACAATTTCTGTGCTGTATAACAATATGAGAGAAAAATGAAGCCCGCTAAGCTGCTAGGAGTCAGAAAGTAGCGAGTGTACCTCTGAGAGGGTAAAACTGGGGTGATGAGAGGGAGGAACGGTAAACAAGGTTATCTGGTCAGTGAACGATTTGTATCAGTTAGAATCAGACAGGGAGATAGACAGATAGACAGACATGCAGGCAGGCAGACAGATACAGAGATACAGAGTCAGAGAGAGGGAGCAGAGACAAAATAATCTATGGTTAGTGAAATGCAGAGGAGAAAGACATACCCAACAGGTCCAACAAAGCATGTTTTTCACTTCGAAAGAGAAAATAAGGACGCTGAGCAGATATCACAGATATACGGGTGATGCAGACAGGTGAATCGAGATACCTGAAAGAGCAGAATTTAATATTGAATCTAGAAGGCGGTTACGTTCCTTCTGTCTGTGTCAGTTTTGCATTTGTATTCTTAGCTCCCCTTTATGTATATATTTCCTATGGAAGAGGAGTTTATGCCCAGCGTAAATTTCATGGCATGTGTTCCAGCACTGCATTTCGCATTTCCTATCTTAGTTTGTCGATTTCGTCGTGTCTATGTTCTCACTCTCCAGGTTCTCTAGTTCACTTATTTTCCCGATAACCTTGATTGTATCTTATCTTCATGGTCATGAGAGTTATGCCCAATCAGAGACATACCCTCCCCCACGCTCAATGCAGCAAACTGAGCTTGTTTTCCCTCCTCAGTTCTGAAGAAGTGTCCCCATTATGAAAGGTTTAACTGTTCCTCTTTTTCCACTTAATGCGCCATAACCTGGTCTGTGTTTTCAGTACTTTTAAAATATACTTTATATTTCCATAATCTGCAGTTTTGCTTGTTTTATTTTATTTTTCGTAAGCTCAGACAATCCATGGATGAAATTTTAACACATAAGGCCCAACTAGAAGTACATCAAAACTACAAAAGTGTCACTCACGAACCCACCTCTTTTCCTTCTCCCAAAGGATTCTTATTCAGTCCATTATCCCAAGAAGTTACATACCAGTTGTTTTAGTAATAACTGAGCTTGCACTTGACAGCAGTTAGGCCAGATCTTAGAAACAATAAATGCATGTTCAAATTCAAATATAGAAATATAGCCTAATTTCTCCCAGTGAAACGAATTGTGTCACTGTACATGTTCTGAGATTTCTCAACTGAAATGTTTTCTTTTACTTCATTGCAAAGATGAGGGAAGCAAATTCCATCGTAACATTTAAATGCCAAAAACGTAGCCAGTGGTAGGATTCTACAGAAGCATAGGTCAGTGGCGAAACGCAATGTTGCTTTCGAGATCACACTATTCGCTTGATCACAAATTCATACATATGACGTCCTCTTCCTTGTTTGTGCTGATCAAACCCTTGAGTCCATTTGTTAACCAAGGTTCCCGAATCTGAGTATCTTTGCTTCTTGCCCTTACATGAAACATGCTGACTCTAAACACTCACTACGTAGCTTTTAAACGTCCCCATCTTATTGGATATTGTTTTTCCCTCCAACAGCTGCTTCCAATCTACTGTTGCCATCTCCTGTCTTATACTATTGAAGTCAGTCCTCTACAATTTAAAACCTTATCTCTATGTCCAACCTTATCCTTTTCTCTGACCAACTTAAATCTTAACTTCTTATGGTCACATTTCGCAAAGGGTTCTTGCAAAGACGTTTCATCATCCTCTTTCTCTGAACTAAGGTAGACCACAGCTGCCTCCCTGGTAGGGTTAGCTGCATACTGCTTAAGAAAATTATTCTTCGAAATATACAAAAAACGCCCCCTCATCTATGTCCCTTGCACCAATCAGTCAGCATAGGGAAAATTTAAATCCCCCAGTACTGCAATTCTATTTGTTTTCCATTCTACTGCTTTTTGTCAGCATATTTGTTCTTCTACACCCCGATGACAATTTGGAGGCCAAAGACATAATAGCATCAAAGTGATTATCCTTTTCTAATTTTTAAATTCCACAGATTAGCTTCATTTGCCAATCTTTCAACCATCCCTGTTTGCTTGGCCCACGGGACAGAATGATTAGTAATGGGAAATAGATGAGAATAACGATGGATTATTCTTCGCCATAAAACTACACGAAAATACCCCTGGATTTCAGATAAACAAGAGCGAGTCTTTTACTTCTACGAAATACAATGCTAGGCAAAATGATGGGCTTAACTGCCGAAGATTCCTACTGGTCTAAATCCGAGTATCCCAACTAAAGTGACTCAGAGATGTTGGATGCGTTGGTGGTTATCAAGGAAATGTCGCTTTATTTTGGATAAGTCCCTGTCAATTCAAAAGCCACAGATCTAACGCCATTATTCAAGAAAAGGGGAAGGCATAAAGATGGAATGCACAGCGCAGTTATTCTAATATTTGTTCTTGGGTGAAATCTTGCTGAAATCCATTATTTTGAAAGTAACACCAGTGCACGTAGAGAGAAAAATATACAGCGCAATTAGGCAAAGTGAACATAATCATCTGCATAAGAAATTGTATTTGAGGAATTTGGTAGAGTGTTTTGGGGATGCAAATGCTTATTTGGTATCCAAAACGGAACCAGTCGATTTGGTATACTTGAATTTCCAAAGGCATGTGAAGAGGTGATATAATCAAGTGTTGCCTTCCAACAAAGGGCTAGGAAGGTTAGAATACAATACAACTACACGGATAGGGGATCGTATAACTACCTAAAGGAAGAACGTTGATATATATATATATATGTGGTTTTCATGTTGCTAACCAGTAACTAGTGATGTCCCAGTTGCTTCTGTGATGGGAACTCAAATTAAAAATCGCACTAATGACTTGAATGCCCGGACAGAGTGTGCATCAGTTTATAGCACTGAAATGGATGGGGTAACAAGTGGTGTAGCGCGTGCAAAAGGTCTGGGAAGATATAACGATAGATGAAGTCAGACGGCATGAAGTTTGAGATAAATGTGGGAAAATATGAGAGAAGTTCATACATTTCAGAAGGAAGAACTAAACAAAAATAATGAATGTCCTGATGCACACAAGATAAAACTGGGTTATGAAGGTGCAGCACGCAATTAAGTTGGCCAATTGAATTTTGGCTGTTATTGCCAAACATATGTGCATAACAAAGTTATACATTTCTTCGCAAGTTTTTGTTCCTCTGGTGAGACCATACATGGAGAACTGAATACAGTTTCAGCCAACTTACTTAAGGAAGGACAAGCATGTCTGGGGGCTGTGCGGATTATATTATTTGCCGGGATGATGCAGTCATGTATGAATATAGAAAGAGATATTGAGAAGGTTTGTCCAATACTCTTTAATGTACAGAAGAATAGGAGGTGTTGTTATTGATAAATATAAAATTCAATGGTTTGGGGAAGATAGTTCCCCCAGCAGGGATAACTCTGACCGGGGGATATAGTTCCAGAACATAAGGATATCGATTTAATATCGAATTGAGGAGGGATTTCTTCTGTCACTGGATCATGACTGTTTGGAATTCTCTACCCTTAGGAGGTCTGGAAACAGAGTCCCTGAATGTACTCAAAGAAGTTTGAACAGATATTTGAACACAATTGAATCAAAGAATACGGAGAGAGAGAGAGAGAGAGAGAGTAGTCTTGAAGTCAATATTCAAGCAGCCATTACTTCATTGAATGGGAGATTAGTCTTGAGGATATGATTGGCTGACTTCTGATTGCGTTTATTATGTTCTCACTCTCCAGCTACTTGTTGGAAATGCCACCTAGCATTTTGAAAATCATTCATCGGAACGAGCACCCACTACCGCATCCCAGAATTCTCCAGTTATTTATTATTTCTATAATAGTTAAGCCTCAAAATAGTGAGTTGCCCATTTCTTCTCTAACAACTGGTTATATCACTTTTTGAACGTGCTGTTTTTGCCGCCTTCCGCAGGTTAATATAGCTATCAAGCTTAATCTGTTAGGCATGAGCACAAACGATCACAACGTGGTCAAATTAAGATACTTACGATCATCAGGGGTCCTGTAAGAATAGATCAAAGGGTGAAAAACGGTTAAAAAATTAAGGCGAAAGCAGGAAATATTGTTCAGAGGAAGATGTCGGCACGATATGCATCATATCACGAAAATAGAAGGATGCTCGCAAACGAGTATTGTATAATATTTACGCTGAACATTTGGGAATGTCACTGTATTCTTTTGGGCTATACAACATCTGAACGCATTGGAATTTTTTTTAGGAAATTGAGTTTTCATGACATTTATTTCAATGAGAACACATGCAGACTCCAAGCATTCACCATTTGTGCTTTTCAGTATCAGGATATTCTAATACACATACTATGTTGCTCCTTTTTATATTTTCCAGCAAGAAAATTACTAAAAAAGGAAGAAGGTAAGTCTGTCAATGACTTCTAAGCAGAAATATCTCAATTGCGAAATGACTATTAATGACCCTTAGTGCTGTTTTTTTCTGATAAATGAGGTGCGATGGATGAATTGTGACGTGACATGTTTCGAGGGAATTACTTTGCCTGGCATTTCTAATAAATAAAACAATCTATATTCTTCATGACCGCTACGTTTTCAACAAACTCAATTTTCTTCGTCAAAGCACTTCTTTGAACGTTAAAAATAGTTCAAGAGTATGGTCAATGCAAATCTCTCTGAATGGCAAATCGAATTGGTGCAAGGCAGCATATCATGACTTGGGGGAAAGATGAGAAAGATAAAACTGACTGGTAATGTTGGATGGAATATTCCATCTTAAATGTTTGACTTCGGTTGTCCAATCCCTAATTTAGTTCGTCTGCAACTTTAGGAAAAACTGTGTACAATGACAGTATCAAGCTGAACTTCCTGGAATTAAAATTATTTTAGTTTTGTTCAGGACAACCACGTGTTATCGGCTCTTTTGATGCGAATTATGAATGTGCATTGTATAATGTTCCAGATTATTAAGGGGAGTGTATACCCTCCTCGTTCGTTATTCCACCACACCTCATCCCAGCAACATCTTCAAAATATCCGTCAAATTGTGCTTTCTAATATTGAATATAGTGGAGTGTATACAAAGTCGGAGTGTGATTTTTGTAGAAATAAACACGGTGAATCGGAATGCACCCTTTCCTACGGACACATCAAGATAAAAGGGTGACTTACATTAAGCAAAAATTGCGGAAGGTGCACAGGTGCTGAGGGCACTCCTCTACTAAACTACTAAAATATTATTTCGTGTCCGTTTTCATCAAAGCGGAGGATGTTTCCAAAGTAATAGTGACGAGGAAGTATACAACAGACTGCACACTTTGATATTTAACAGCACAGTGACATTTGAAATAAAAGTCCATAAACTCTTGGACATGATGAGATGTATACTGGGATTTAGGATAAAGTACGAGAGGAAACCTTACCATAACAGTCCAACAATATTTGGATATGAGTTGCTGCAGTGGATTGGAGAGTTGAAAATATTATTCATATATTCCAAAAGGAGGATAGATCGGATAGATCGCAACTTCAGCTAATCTTCGTGATGGAAAATGTTAGAAAGGGATTCTTACCAGGATTAACCTGAGGTGCATGGATTAATAAAAGTAAGCAAGCAAGCACGATTTGTTCATAGCAAAGCATATTTAAACAGTATGATGGAATTTTTTACTGAGATCGACCGGAATTGATGGTGGAAATGTGGTCGACGTCGGATACATAGAAATATTAAAACATGTTGATAATGTAGCGCTATAGCAGACTTATCAGCGACATGAAAACATGTCTCATAAAAAGGAAAACGTGGATGTGACTTTAGCTGAGGAACAGTCGGTCAAGAATTTGAAAACTAATAAACAGATTGAAAAAAAGAATTGGGCTCAATTGTTGTTCCTTTTGGGCATTAGAAGTCGAATACTGGATGGAATCGATTATTTATTTATGATTATTAATTACTTAGGACTGTGGGTGGAAGAAACAGCTTCTACAAACGCAGTTGGCCGGAGAATGAAATGTAAAAGCGATAATGATGGATTGCAGCAGGATATAAACGCGCTAGAGGGACAGGGAGATCCATCATAGATGACATTTGGTGTGCAGCAGTGTGAGGCAGTATAGTTTTTGTGCGGCGAATGAGGAAATGATTGAAGAAGAAATGATACTGTCCGAAACTGTGTCGTGGACAACGGAAATGGGGGAATTTTTTTGCCTAAATTATTTGAAGCGGCAGGAGAGATTGCGAATATGGTTATTTTGGCACAGATATCTCTGAACGTTAGCAACAGGAGCAAAGAGTATTTACGCCATGACGGCGTGCTTTTGCATTTGTGTGCACTAAATTCATGTCTCAGTTATTTAAAATATAAAGCAAAGAATAGAATCATAAGCCGCAAGGAAACAGAAATGAAAGGATATTCCATATGGAAATACAACTGGCGCTTCGCTTACGGTTACTGATCCAATTCGAGATCAAATATGGAACTCTACCCTTGTTCTCATGGGCTTTTATCTTTTGAAAGTCTTGCGCTATGGAAACGTACCAAGTGTCTTGAGGATCATTAAATAATGTGCTGCCCTCATTGCCCCGAAGTCTTGTATGTTAATTATACGGGTGCAGAAAATATTGGTGATGCTCACCAAGCCAAAATAACGCATCCAGAGCGGAACAGAATGTCAGGTCATTTGAATGAAAAAATCACCAAGAATTTACTAACTTGCCTATTGTCTCTGACTTATCCGTTTTTCCCTTCCGTTTATACAATGATACAACCTTAGCTGTCGCCTAATCGCTGGACACTTTGGATAATGAAGAAAAGGAATAAAGTGGAAAAAAATATCGGTTGAATAAAGAGCCACATGCCAAGTTGAGCTAATTAACTCGAGCATTTAATATACCCCCAAAGCCTTAAAAACATATTGATATTTCTTGTGCCGTAATTATGTTATGTTTCTGTTTTGTTCCTTACCTTACCTCGCGCCTACTTGTTACTTCGGTCTCTGCTCAGACCTCGGAATTGTGGTGCGAGAACTTGAACAGATATTTATATCTCTGTGAAAGAGGATAATAAGTGCAGAGAAAAATAAACAGGCCGAATCCAATACATTTCAATGCATCTCATATCACGGTAAATTGATCGTTGTTTTTTTTAGAACTTCGCAAATTGAAATATGCTCTGGAACTTAAAGGTATGTAATGGCATTAAAAGTTCATTTCAGATGTGGGTTTTTCAGCGTGTAAAAAGGAACGTCGGTTGTGAAAACACGTGAAGAAGTTCATTATTTCCAAGTTCTCACAAGAAATCTGTCAAACAAAATTTTGCACACGGTTGCATTAAACAAGGAATCGATTTTTTTTAATAAACGTCCCAAATATCAAGGGAATACGAAATAAGTTATCATTTTTGGAACTAACCCAAACGCTAAAACTCGCTGTACCAAATAGCACGTGATCCAATACATGGAAATTCAAGTCAAGAAAATAATACGGGTTCCCAGACTGTTAGACTATCGGCCTGCTAAGATGGGTGAGCAACAGCCAATGAGATTGTATTGTTAAAAAATTGGAATTAATAGAGATTATTATCAGTGGTGATCAAAATGTAACTGGATCAAGTACTTCTGCCTTGTTCAGCTTCCTTAGCCTTGTCAGCATTTTATTGGAAAGCTGTACCTAACTTTAACTTGTCACAACTCGTCCCTCCGATGTCGTATGCTGAATCATGGTTGCAACAAATTTGTACTCAAGACAAGATACGAACGGTAACGTGATCACCGTCGAAATACGAAACAAATTCAAACACCATAAAGTGGCACGCAACTTCGAGATGCCCTCATCAGTAACAATTAGTATTTCCGATGAGTGTTTCTGAAAAATAAGACTTTTTCTAAAGTCTGTGATCAAAGCCACAATATCGTTTGTTTTTAGTTGTCAATGGAACAGCACTTCACACATGTTGAATCCTGAAGTTTGGTGAAATAACTGAGTCCACAATTAACTGTAAATTGGGATATCTAATTCTGACTGCAACACATGTTTTAGCCATCCAAGGACGGATGCTTATCATTACAGATTTGAAATCAATTGCGAATGCGTAAATTGTGAGTGCATATCAGTAACCAGCTTTGGTCACTAATCAGCAACAAAGTTTAATGCAGAATGAGTCTATCGTCTTTTAAACATGGTGCTGTAGGTAGATGCATGTTATCTGCATCATTATTTCAGGCTAGTTCTTCATGCGTACTTCGGTGAAAATCAATACGCCATTGGACGAATGGAATCGAAAATAGTTTATGATAGTTTTCTGGATAAATAACAATGAATGCCCGGGAACGGAAGGCAGGCGGTGAATGTTTGAAGAGTGAATGAAATAAAAACGTGACTTAGATTTTGCAGAATAATTTGTTCAACCCCACTTTCACTTAACTGTTAAAAGTAAGATGCATTTCAAACACAAAGGTAGATGTAGAAAAGTGCTGGTCCCTTTATTAGTTGCATCTTTAAAATACAGGAAATTAGAGTGTTAAGTTTTAACAGCGAGTTCAAAGCAGCATGATCGAGTCTAACAAGATTTTCTCGCACCTTCGTACAGACTGACTTTAGGAGTAAATAATTCGTTGCTTTGGACCAACAAATAGTAACGGATTATCCTTGCGTGTTGATTCATCTGTTGTCTGTGAGAATGTATTTAGATTCACTGTATGCACTTAATGGTACTATTGTACAATATGGACAGCTGTGCAGGAACTGTCTTCCAAATGGATCGCCGAAACAACGGCTAGCAAAGAGATAACTGCCTGAGAGCAACACTTCCTATATCCTGAAGTTATAGATAATTAGCTTTCAAGAAAGTCTTTCAGCCCATAGACTCCGCGCCAAACATGAAGCACCCGCCACATGAAGCACGGCTGCCATTTTATACTCTGCACATCCATCCCAAATATCACCCCGACATTTTTTTCCAAGTCATATGCACACATTAGTGGCAATTTTCAATGGGCAATAATTTTAGCAAGACGCACATCTTCGGACAGTGGGAAGAAAATGGATCAAATCTTTTCATTCGCAGAGAATGAACACGCTGACAGAAAAGCAAGAAGGATCAAACCCGAACCGCTAGAAAAGTTCCGCTAACAGCGCCACAACGCATCCCTAACTTCATTGTCAATTAAGGGAGTAAACAGTGACATTGGCTATAGCCCATCCTTTGTATTTCCATCGAGATCACCATTCCTATAAGGTGTCGATGAACTTGATATCCCTCTTAGTCTTCAGAACATATATTAATTTTAAGATAATCGTAATTATTTTCAGACGAAATCGTGAAACAATATGAAGAAGGTAAGTTGATATCAGAGACTAAATGACCCAATTTTCCGAGAAAAATAAACATACTGCGTGCTATTTTTTGGAATGCAAATGTAGATGTCATAATATTTCGAGAACTAGTACAGAAATCCAGATCTTTTGGTGAGTAATGATAAGCAATCCGAGATCCTTGTACATTTGTATGCATTGTTCATGCGGACTATTGAAAAAAAAGACTGCAGATGTTCATATTCTGTAATAACAATGAAGACAAGTAAATTCATACCAAATCAGGAAGCATCTATGGGGAGAGAAACGCAATAAATACTTGAACAACATGAATCTCCATGAGAAAGTAAGGAAAAGCTGGAATCCAAATATAAGTTTCAGAAAAATGATGAGTTATGGATGTAAAGAAACGTATGTCTGCGAATGTCTGAGGCTCATGAAAGATGGAATAATACATGTTGTGGTCTTGACTTAAATCCGAACAGAGGGAAACCGTGATAACTGCAGAAGATTTATAATTAGGAAATGTAAAAAGACAATGAATTAAAACAATTTGAGCAATGTATTATAGATTTAAGAAACGAGGCAGAGAATTATAGAAGAATACTGTCGAATGCTATTGGCTATAGGTATCGGAAGCTGGACTTATATTGGGACAAAGAAAGACATTTTAACCACAGATGCTGTAATCCAGATGAAAAACACAACGATGTTGTATGAACTCAGCGGGCCAGACAGCATCCGTGGATAAAAGCAGGCTGTCAACTTTTCAGGTCAGGACCCTTCTTCAGGACTGAAGATGGGAAAAGAGGAAGCCGAATATCTAGGACGGAAGAGCAGAGCAGTGATAGGTGGACAAAAGGGGGGTGGCGGGTTGGGAGAGGGTGATGATAGGTAGATGTAGGTAAGAGATAGTGATAAGCAGGTGCGGGGTGTAGGGGAGAGGAGATCCACCGGGGATGGGTAAAAGGTAAGAAGAAAGAGAAAACAAGGGGCCAGGAAAGGGAAGAAGAGAAGAAGTATGGTTAGAGTGGGGTGTTGTGGGGAAGGTGGGTGTGGATTACCTAAAGTGGGAGAAAATTACCTTTCCTTGCCCTTGTTTATCTCTCTGTTCTTACCTTTCAGCTACCCCCCGCTGGGTCTGCTCTCCTGTCTATTATTTAATATCTTACATTTCGTCTGCTGCTTTAACTCATGCTGGAATGATTTATGATTCAATTACTTGTATTGTTTTTACATTTAGCTAAGAATTATGACAGATTTTGACTGTTTTTCGAGTATTTCTGAATATCAGGCGCATTTGAAGTCCTTGACATTTGAAGGATTGTTTATTCTGCAGAACCGGCATTGTGAGCTTTCACTAATTTATTCTGTGAACATTGTGGTCGGCGGTTGTGATATCTAGTTCGGATATAGCCTTCATAGTAAACACAGGCGTGTCACTGTTTAATGCTTACCTTATTGAATATGCGTGATTTCGACCAATTTAGCCATTATATCTGATTGCATTATTGCTACACATATGAACAAGAGAAATAAAATCTGTATTTTACCCTTTTGTCCCTCAGGTTGATATGACATTGAATAGCTGATACTGTGGTTAACTCACGAGCGTTTATCCGTCTAAGTCCAGATACTGCCCATGTGTTTAACCATCGTATCTTCAGTTGCTGAAGATTCAAAATCTTAGTTCTCAGACTTTAATATATTTTATATAACAACATAATAGTAACAATGGATTTAACTCGGTCTGTGCTGCCGAATAATAGCAAGCGGAAAGAAAGTACAGTCAGATTCAACGTTGGAGAGAAATATACGTCAACCACTTTTACAAGCTCACAGCTGTTGCCCAGAAAGCATGTTTTATCTGTATTATGCACTGAACTTGTAGTGAAAGGATTTCACGAAATTGGGGGAGATAATTTCGAAAACAATGAAGCAATACAATGCATTTATACATAACTTCATAACTCATGGTTCTCAACATCCTTTGTTCTGCACCTCATCTCGGACAACGTCTATTGAAAATTCTGAAAGGAAAAACGGATGATTATTTTGAAATGCTAAGCCACTTTTTAAGGTCCACATCACACACCATGCTGACTTCGTGACGTATTCTTTATCGGGTATTAATCCTTGAAATACTGGGCCAGAGGATCAAAGACGATTCTCGCAGTTAGTTCACCAGCACCACTTTAAGGGTGCTTAGCAAATCGAAACCGACAGCCACTTTCACCGTGATGTAGAGATTTGTTGATAAGTTCGGTTTTAAGTTCATTATTTTGCAAAGTAATCCAATATACATGCCAATATTACATGTGTTACTTATCAATGTCGCAACGGATGCATATTTAAATGTTACTGAAAGTAGGTGCAAAGCGCAAGTTATCAAAGGATTCAGAGGCACATCCTCTGATCCAAGTTTTTTTTTCTGTAAACGTTAAAAGCTATCTCACTTCTCAACTGGCTTTCGCTTTTACCATGGTTACCTGGAAGTCGATATGTGCAGTTCTGTTTTATTATGAGAGATGGTGGCCACAAAATGATTAACTTCGTTTACTATTCATCTGGCCCCAAAAATGCAATTTGTGGAATCAGAATGACAATGTTCAAAACGGCAGCCATTAAAACAGCAGCAAGACCAGCCCTTCAATCTAAGGAAAACATTCAATCTGACATGCCGATCATGCGTTTATTACAAGCACGCATTATCAGAAGTTTCATCTTCCAATTCACACTATGCAAAAACAATGAATGCACTAAATTGTATTATTCATTTCCTTGGCGTCAATGACACAATTTCCGCTTACTAATGACACAGTAGTCTGCGAAGAATATGCAGGCAGAGAAAAGGACAGGTATCAACTCGTGAATTGTGTAAGCACGTCTTCACCAGAAGTATTATACCGAGTTGGGTAGCTGAAACAAACGAAATATGAGAACGAAATATTGTTTCTTTTTCAAATGGGTTCTCCAACGGGAATTTGAAGAAATGGAGAAAAAGCTCAAAACATATTGCAAGTCACATTGCGCTTTCAGTAAGCGGTACAACTAACAGATTGATGTCAATATATCTAACAATGAGATTCCTATATGCTCTCAGAAAATAATCACTGTAATGGCTTTGCTGTTTCGGTGAATCGTTCTGTGTTTTTTTCATGATCGCCACAATGTCACTGAACAACTATTAATAAATATGACTGATCCGTTTGCAGCATCAGCGGTACTCGAGAAAAACAATGGTAAGTCGACCAGATATTTCTGATCTATGTTTAAAACTGTAAACGTTATTATATCGTTTTACCTTCAACCAAATTAAGCATTTTGTTATCATGGTAAGAACATATTTTAAGGAAATTTTAACATGTTTAATTTAATTCGCAATATTTCAGCTGTAATCATTGAAGTGGAAAAACCTTTGCAGTAACGACACTGCGTCTTGTTTCATGATAAGATGTTCTGACATTAATATTGGCAAATTTGTATGTAAATATTGACTCTTTTGTCGGTAGCTTATATTTTCGCAAGCTACCAGTTGTGTACAGAAGATGAAAATAGTCCAATTTTCAGTTTTCCTCAATTTGACTCACTCTTAATTGTACAAACGCTATATTAGAATTTTTATTCCAATCTCGAAGTGTAACAAGGAAATGCCAGTTAATGCCGGAGCCATGTTTGTACCAACCTGCTTAGTCGACCTTTTACGGAAAAATGCACATGAATATTAACGGACTGATGGAGAAAAGTCCAATAACCTTCTTTCCAGATATAACACCGGAATATTTAGAGGTTAATGAGCCAAACATCCCCCTCTTTACCAAGACGATATTCCTTCTTTAACAAGACCCTCGCTCCACCTTCTCCAACTTGTACCACCGAAATATGGGATCTCCCCATGCTCAAACAATTGTACCTTCTTCTTCTTTCCCCAGACATAAGTGTCTTCCTTGTGTCAGTATCCATGGAGTTCTCACTTCATACACAGCCGAAACCCCTCTTTAATATTTTCTATTCTGATTAGTTCTGAAACATTATTCTTTGATTCCGTTGGTTCTGGCTTATATGGCGAGCTTGTGTCCACTTATTATTGGCTCTGGCCCAACACTACAGGTAGCATTATCTCATTGTTCTTCTCCCAAGTAAGGAAATGTCTCTGATGTCATCAGGCCATCTCAAACCTGTTGCAGCAAGTTCAAGTCAGACACTGGGCTCAGGTTATTTCCAATCACGGACACGGATTATTCTTATTATTAGCCTATGTTCATCCTTCCAGCTTATCAAAGATCAACCGACAAATAACTTCTTATTTAGAAATGATCTCTGAATTAGTAGATTATCATTAGGGCCTTCACTGTGTCCACTTTCAATTACTTTAATCCAGCCAGAGTTAGTTCCGAAAACCACTTCACCAAATGGTGGTCACAGCAACAGTCTCACAAAACCAGAACTTCTGCTTCTTCCACCGCATGGCGACAACAAAGGCATTTGTTTTGCCTTCTCATTAAGTACCCTTGACTTGCTCGAGCTGGCTGTTTTGGAATTTTTTGATTACTTCAGGGCTACATTACTCCAACTCTGGAGAACAGTTTTATGATTGTGAGGGACTCAATGACTAATATTTTACCGAAAGGGGATGGGGTAATTGTTGGTATTTGATTTGTCTTCTTTTTTTTGTGAACAGAACCGACTAAATCTTCCAACTGATCAGTTGTAGCTGCATTGGACCAGTTTGGCAGGAGTCGTGGATGCTTCTGTAACTCAGTTCTTAGCTCTTCAGTACAACAAATGCGATATTGCGTCGTTCCATCGAGTCTATTGCAACTGAAGATTTTTAGTTCTTCCTTGGCTGAAGACTGATATTCGTGCAGATGCGTATCTCAGAATGAAATTTCAAGGGCTCTTTTCGGCTCTTCTGAGTGAACATGGCCCATAGGTCGTGAGATCGCTTTCTCTCTCGACTGAGAGTTGATTGTGCTTTATTTTTTCTAAAAGCATGTTTTCCTCTGTTGCACTTTCACTGGGCCCGGCGCATCATCAGTTCAGCTGCAGTTTGCTCTTTTTTGCCACATGCCTTTCTGCACCGCTCACAGAACAACGCTAGCAGCAGAGTCATCTGACAGGACAGAATGAACAGCCAGTTATTGTGGTACATATTGGTATAGACTATAAATCTCACGGAAAGGGCTAACCCATAAATTTAAAGAATTAGAATATGCGGTGCAGAGCTGTAGGTCACAGATGATAATTTCAGCATGCTATCCAATGTCACATACCAGTGAATATAGAAAGCGGAATGTATAGCGGTTGAATATGTGCCAAGGGAAATGGTTCATGAGAGAGGAACTTTGATCCCTGAAGTATTGAATTCGTTCTGTGGAACATGGAAATCAATAAATGGTTTACAGTCGGTTATGAACTGTTCAGATGTCCTGACCGGATGTTTCCTTTTGTTGTTGGTGGGGGACGGTGTTAAACGAGAATGATCGGTGGCCTGTTATTCCATTTGCTGAGATAATATTTGATTGTCCTCTTCATCAATAGTCGAGGGATTGAGAGTATGACCAGGGAAGGATAGTATTAGTAAGTAGGAAACATAGAAGTGATTTCTTTCTCGGTCATAATCGGAGAAATCTCAATATGGGCATTTTTACAGGTTGCACGTTAATTGACAGAAGCTGTCCGCCAGTAGCAGTGACAGTTGAAATTTATTTTACTTCGCTGAAAGAACCTTGCTTCAATAATTAATAAGTGCGTGACGAAGAAGCCGAATCAGCAACTCACATATTGGTAGGAACGTCTGTGTTATCCCTGCTTGAGCACCTGATATGCGAATTATTGTTTATTTCCAAGAAAGGAAATATTACATTAATTCTCCACACACATGCCCAGAGTAACACAATTTACTCTCATTTTCTAAAGTACATGAAACAATCCGAAGAGTTTCAAGACTTACTTTCTGTTGAGCGCTGCCATTTCTGTGAAAGACAAATCCTTCATCTGCAGATAACGGACGTTCACATTTTCGCAGAGAAACAACTTCAAATGAATTATATTGTACGAATGAAACACCGAGATTAAGTCTGCCCACGTTTTATTTCTGAGCGCTTAAAAACACGATAATGCTGGAGGAACTCGGCAGGCCAGGCAGCATCCGTGAAGAAAAGCAGGCTGTCAATGTTTGGGGTTAGGACGCCTCTTCAGGACCGAAGAGAGGTCCTAACCCGAAAAGTTGACAGCCTGCTTTTCTCCACGGACGATGCCTAGTCTGCTGATAACTTCCAGCATCATAGTGTTTTCCATCTAGATTCTGGCATCTACAGTCCTTTGTTTCTCTATTTATGAGAGCTGTTTTTCTTTGCTATAACTTTAGAAAATATAAAACAAGATCTAAGAAATGCAGGAGAAAAAATCACTACAGATACTGGAATCCAGATGAAAAAGACGATGATGCTGGAGGAACTCAGCAGACCAGGCAGCACCGGTGTAGAAAAGCAGGTGGTCAATGTCTCGGTTCAGGATCCTTTTTCAGGACTCGGGTTTTTCATCTTTCACGAAGAAATGAAGGAATTATTGTTGAACTACACACCTGTCTTTGTATTTCTGAAATGCACGATGAATTTCTATTGCAAGATATACTCATTCTCCAATTTAGTTATGAATTGTTAACAATCTAGTCATATTGAGAAAAAATAATTTATCAATAGGATTTCTGGAATATTTTCTGTGGAACAAAGGCTTTTGTACTTGTAGAGAGAGAGCAAGTGAAGAACGATTTGCAAGACACAGGTGCGATTCTGATTCAATATTTTATGATTTTCACTCTCTAGCTGCGTATCGATAACAATGTGTCGGTTCAGGCGGGTATTTCCTTCTCTTTTGCTTGCAACGTAGACGGTATAGTACTAGTTACAAAATTTCGGACACTCGAACCGTCTGACCGTGTGCCCTAATGCTTAATTCACAATTAAATGCAACTGCAGAAATGCGTCCTGCTGTACAGGGTTTTATCTGTACTTCAAAATTACCCATCAGATACGCAAGGTTTATGAACATAATTTGCGGATTGTTGGAACAATGTATGCAACACGATATGAAGCACAAGCGTCGATTTACACTTTTTTCACTATGGGTTTTTACATTGGCTTCCAGGTCACATTAAGTTACAATATAACGTACAATGCAAATGCTAGTAAAATATTCATGTTAAAGAATTAATATTTTAAAATTGAATTCAATAATTTATGCTACATTGCTGGGAATAATTTTAATAACAATGAATAAATATTGGCTTTCTATTTGTTAATGAAATCCCTCTGCTGATCCTTAGCTACGATTGGAAATAAAAGAAAACAGACTTTTTTTCGCAATTAGTTATCAGTTTTCTTATGGGTTTCATACTTCTCTGTTGATTTATTCCTTAATTTCCGCTTTGAAAATTGTGTTTACATGTTTATACGAATCTCACATTAAGTTGGTATTTTATTTTTTTTTGCAATATTGCATTGGTTACGTAATAAAATCTGAGTTCTCTTTCAGAGCCGAAGCAAGGGCCATATTCAGATAGTATATTTAGCTATTGGCTCTTGAATTAAAATCTGAAGAATGAAATTTTGCCCGTTGGCTTGATTATTAAGGTTATTACACATTCTTGAGATGTCTGTTGCCAAGTTATTTCTGCGCAATCTTGGCATCAACAATCAGTGTCACCACCCACCCCACCCGAAGACTCATTTATTGATGGTATTATTAAATTTACCGATGTCCATCAATCTGTTTTGTAGTTTGACGTACAATTAAATCAGTTTGTTAGGATATTTCCCGGAATAATGAAAAATGCTTGGGAAAAAGTATCTTTCCTTTCATTGTTAAGTGCAATGCAAATGCTTTATTTATTAAAGTTTGAAAATATATGCGTATTTCCACTGAATCATTAACGGCGACATTCATTTAGACAGAGAGAATGCCAGCATTTCCCAGAAAGTACCTTCATACCTAACAATTTCCCGAATTTAAAAATAAAAGTACAACACTACGACATCAAGTTATGTGTTAAAATTCAGAAAATAATAAAATGATGTTACAGAACGTGTTAGGGAACTGGAGCTGCAGCTGGATGACCTTCGGCTCAGACGGGATACCGAGGAGTACATGGATAAGGGATGCAGGGAGGCAGTCACTCCTGAGCTGCAGGAGGCAGGTAGCTGGGTGACTGCCAGGAGAAGGACTGAGAATAGGCAGGTAGTGCAGATTACCCCTGTGGCCAATCCACTGAATAACAGGTACACCGCTTTGGAATATAGTGTGTGTGTGGGGGGGGGGGGGGGGCGTGAACCTGCCAGAAGAAATCAGCAGTGAGCAGGTCTCTGACACTGAGCCTGGTCGTGTGGTGCAGTAAGGAAGCGGGGAGAAGAGGAGGGAGCTAGTGATGGGGGATTCCATAGTAAGGGGGACAGAAAGGAGATTCTGTGGACGTGAAGGAGACACCGTGATGGTATGTTGCCTCTCTGGTGCCAGGGTCAGGGACGCCTCGGACTGGGTCCACAGCATTGTGAACGGGAAGTGTAAACAGCCGGAGGTCGTGGTACCAATGACAGAGGTAGGAAAAGAGATGAGGTCTTGAAAAGGGATTTATGTAGGAAGCTGAAAGCAGGACCTCAAGGGTAGTAATCTCTGGATTGAGGCCTGTGCCAAGTGTCAGTGAGGGTAAGAATAGAATGTTTTGGCAAATGAACTAGTGGATGAGAAATTGATGCAGAGGGCAGGGTTTCAGATTTGTTGATCATTGGGATCTCTTCTGAAGAAGGTACGACTTATCAAAAGAGACGGGTTACATCTGAACTGGAGGGGGACCAATATTCTTGCGGGCAGGTTTGCTAGAGCTGTTGGGGAGAGTTTCAATTAGTTTGGCAGGGGGATGGGAACTAAAGTGATAGCTGAGAGTTGGTTCATTTCGTGTACAAGTAGATGCAGAGTGAGAAAGGATAGGCAGTTGAAAGGGCAAAACTGCAGTCCGTTGGATGGGCTAAAGTGTGTCTACTTTAATTCGACAAGTATCAGGAACAAGGCTGATGAACTCAGAGCATGAGTAAGTATGTGGAACTATGAAGTGGTGACCATTACAGAGACTTGGCCTCGCAAGGGCAGAAATGGCTGCTGGATATTCCGGTGTTTAGATGTTTCAAAAGGGGCAGGGCCGGAGGTAAAAGAAGTGGGGAAGTTGCTTTGCTGATCAGGGCCAGTATCACAGCTGTAGAAAGGGAGTATGTTCTAGAGGAATCATCCACTGAGTCAGTGTGGGTGCAAGTTAGAAACAGGAAAGGAGAAATCACTCTATTGAGAGTATTCTACAGACCCCCCAATAGCAGCAGAGACGCCGAAGAGAAGATTGGGAGGCAGATTTTGGAGAGGTGCAAAAATAACAGGGTTGTTGTCATGAGTGATTTCAACTTCCCTAATATTGATTGGAACCCCCTTTGTGTAAAGCGGATAGATGGGACAGAATTTGTTAGGTGTGTCCAGGAAGGATTGCTGACACAATCTGTAGACAGGCCGACTAGAGGATAGAAAATACTGGACCTCGTACTAGGCAAACAGCCTGATCAGGTTTCAGATCTCTCGGTGTGAGTGCATTTTGGAGATAGTAACCATAACTACTTGACCTTTACCATAGCCTTGGAGATGGATAGGAGCAGATGATATGGGATAGCATTGAACTGGGGGAGGGGGAATTATGATGCTATCAGGCAGGAATTTAAGAGCGTAAATTGGGGACAGATGTTCTTGGGGAAGTGCACAGAGGAAATGTGGAGTTTGTTTGAGGAATACTTGCATGCGGCTCTGGATAGGTTTGTCCCATTGAGGCAGGGAAATGGTGGTAGAGTGAAGGAACAGTGGTTGACACAGGATGTAAAATATCTTGTCAAGAGGAAGAAAGAAGCTTACCTGATGTTTAGAAAGCATGTATCAGACAGAGATCTAGAGAGCTATTAAAGTAGCCAGGAGAGAGCTTAAAAATAGACTTAGGAGAGCTAGAATAGGCCATGAGAAGTCCCTGGCGAATAGGATCAAGGAAAACCCCAATGCGTTCTACATGCATGTGACTAATAAGAGGATGACCAGAGTGAGGGTAGGACCGATCAGGGATAAAAGTGGAAACATGTGCATTGAGTCGCAAGAGGTAGGTAGGGTCTTAATACTTTGCTTCGGTATTCACCATAGAGAGAGAGAGATCTTGCCGTTTGTGAGAATCACGTACGACAGGCTGATATGCTAGGGCATGTCGACGTGAGGAAAGAGGATGTTCTGGAACTTTTGAAAAACATTAGGATTGATAAGTAAGCGGGGCTGAGTGCAATATATCCAAGGTTGTTAGTGAAGAGAGGGAAGAGTTTGCTGCGCCTTTGGTGATGATCCTTGCCTCCTCACTGGCCACAAGAGTAGTGCCAGATGATTGGAAGGTGGTAAATGTTCCTTTGTTTAAGAAAGCGAGTGGGGATAACCCTGCGAATTACAGACCAGTGTGTCTTACTTCAGTGGTGGACAAATTACTGGAATAGATTCTTAGAGACAGGGTTTATGGGCACTTAGAGAAGCATAAGCTTATTAGGGACAGTCAGCATGGCTTTGTGAGGGGCAGGTTGTGCCTCACGAGCCTTATTGAATTCTTTTAGGATGTGAAAAACTACATTGATGGAGGTAGATCAGTGGATATGGTGCAGATGGATTTTTGTAGGGCGTTTGGTAAGGTTCGTCATGGAAGGCTCATTCAGAAAGTCAGGAGGCTTGGAATCTAGGGAAACCTGGCTGTGTGGATTCAGAATTGACTCGCCCATGGAATACAGAGGGTGGTGGTAGGTGGAGTGTATTCTGCCCGGAGGTCGGTGACCAGTAATGTTCCGCAGGGATCTGTCTGGGACCCCTGCTCTTTGTCATTTTTATAAATGACTTGGATGAGGGTGGGTTAGTAAGTTTGTTGATGATACAAAGGTTGGTGGTCCAGTGGATTGTGCAGAAGGTTGCTGTAGATTCCAACAGGATATTGATATAATGCAGATCTAGGCTGAGAAATGGCAGATGGAGTTCAACCCGCGTAGTGTGAAATGATACACTTCGGGAGATCGAATTCGAAGGCAGAATACAAGATTAATGGCAGGACTCTTAGCAGTGTGGAGGAACAGAATGATCTTGGGGTCCACGTCCATAGCTCCCTATGATTTGCCGCGCAGGTCGATAGCGTGGTTAAGAAGGCGTATGGAGTGTTGGCCTTCATTAGGCGGGGTATTGAGTTCAATAGCCGCGAGGTGGTGTTGCAGTTCCATAGAACTCCGGTTAGACCACACTTGGAGTATTGTGTTCAGTTCTGGTTGCCTCATTATAGGAAGGATGCAGATATTCAGAGGCAGTTAGAGGTATTGCTTGCTTACATTTTGTAGCAACCTTTTGTTCTGTGGCCGTCACTTGCTTTTCTCTTTTCTATATATTTATTTCTATTTTACTTAATGTAGTATATGATTCTGTATGCCAATTTGCGTCACGTTAACGACTTTCACATCGTAAAAACAGTTTTGTCGTTCTCTTCTCCACCTCGAAGGAATGCAGTAGCTGATTATATTATTTGACAGATCTCCTCTTTAAAAACAGTTCAAAACGCAACATGGAAAGAAAATACTATTTCAATTTTTGGAAATTGTGTGTAAGGTAAATCAATGTTGCTCACTATTGAGTGAGTAAAATAATAATTCATAACTGATGACAAGTTTAAAAGTCAATCAGAATTAGTATATGTTTGCAACAATCAAATGCTATGCTGGTTTCCTATCGGAAGGGATGAGATAAATGTTAAGTATTAAGTTGGACGATTAGTTTATTTAAACCCACCAATTTCTAGACTGGTGTTAAATAACTTTGCTCATATACCAGAACGATGAGACAAAAAATAGCTGATAGCGTGAATTTTCTGTTGTCTGGTGCATGAAGCAATTTGAATGCATCACTTGAAATGTATTTCTGTTTTCGTTCAAAAGACAATCATCAAAGAATACAAACAGCAGAGTTGCGCAAGTAGTTTATATACGACCATGAACTGAGATATAGGTGCCTCTTGCTAACGTGACGAATGGCTGCTTAGGCTGACTGGTCAAAGGATGAAGATGCAAGTGGATAGTACAATGCCGATCTTTTTGCCCCAGAGAAGTACAGGAGACTTGCTTTAAAAATTTTCAAATTATGTCCATTTGTACAGTAGGATTGAGATATGAGATTGTAATTTTCATGCAACGTCTTTAATGCAAAACTACTGCCATAAGTCAAACAGAAAATTAGATGTTCTGTTGGATTAAAAGAAAGATATATTCGCTACAACGTGGTTATTGTTCTGGGGACTGTTTCAATCATAATATGCTGTCTGTCAAGTGACGCAGGTAATGAGAAATATTTTGAGTAGTCGGATTTCAGTACTGTATGAAATGCAAATATTTAACAGGCTTTTGACTTAATCAATAAAATGTGTGTCTGAGCGTATTCAATGATTTCGGGTCTTTGGTCCGTTGGAGGAATAATTTCTTTACTTTTTATTACAGATATGGGAAAATTAAAGCAACTTTTGCAAGAGACAGGTGCGATGATTCGTAAAATTTTGTGTCCATCATTTTATCTCTGAATCAGTTCCTGAAGATCACCATCCGCAGAAATTAACAACGCAGATAGTCTTCATTTGCAGATACTTCCCATGCCTAATGTAGGTATTTCATTCGTAGGTCTGAAACTGAATAAAATACCATGACTTTGAAAAAAAAGGCGTTGCTGTTGACAGTATTCTAATTTATCAGTATCTTATGCAAATGTCTTGTCTCTTTTTTTGCCCTTCAGTCTTAATTCAAATCACACATTAATAATTGGTTAACAATATTAAAGAGAACTCCCAATAGAAATACACAACGAGAGATTTTGTTTTGATAGAAGGTGACCAATTTTCGTTCACATGCAGTGGTTACTGCTTGTTGACTCCAGATTGTTAATTGTTTTTCCTCACGTGACTGAACTCGTTTACGAGAAGCACATCAGCCAATAGCAATCGCGTCAATTACATAACATTGACTTATGTTTTCTCTTGATTGAAATTTCTTGTCCTCAGAAAAAGCGCTCAATTGGTGTGAGACAGGTACATTGTTATGTTGTTCTCATGATAAAGACATTACGATTTTGTGTGAAGAAATTGCAAACAAAGCAGGGATTATATATTAACTATGTCTTCAATGTTGCATATACATACAGAGTTGAGTGAGAATCCTATTCAAGATGGTAAGTTAAACAAATTAAATCTGTGGGGAGATGAGTATTCCGTTATCAGCAAAAAATGCAATAAACTGAAGACAGAGAATCACAATTTAAAATCAGACATCAGGACGGATTACTCCTGTGAATGAAAAACTCTGTTTACATTTCTTTGAAAGAAAAATGCACTAGATGGCTGTCTATGCATGCATCTACATGCATAAGAACAGAAAATTAATTGTTCATGACTGATACTTGATATTAACTTGTTCATTAATTTCGCTTCTCGATAATGTGGACAGTTGATTATTGTACGTCAAGTATAAGATTAAATTGAAGGCATGAGACGTTGGAAACAGTCAAGGTTAAACCGGTAAACGGAATCTAGTAATAGCTTTGTAACCAAAGGAGAATACATGATGAGCTTGACATGACAGCAAGTCCTTTGCAGGGTAACATAAGGTCAAGGGTATTTTTTGAAATGAGTTGAAACATTAGACAGCAGACAAAAAAAAAGTTTTCTGTCCAGTTG
Source organism: Pristis pectinata (assembly GCF_009764475.1). NCBI lineage: Eukaryota > Metazoa > Chordata > Chondrichthyes > Rhinopristiformes > Pristidae > Pristis > Pristis pectinata. The sequence continues at coordinate 37,684,067 of NC_067424.1, forward strand.
ATGACAATGTGGAATATTTAACGAGATGCCAAAATAATTTAGAAACTTGTTATGTTGGAATGTTCAGATGAAAAGTTTAATTCATTTCCTTAGTGTAATTGATACCGATGTTTGAATCTATCCATCTGTAACTAATTAATAACTGGTTAAATATACTTCGCTTGGTAGATATTTTGCAACATTTTACGCAAATAAATTAGAAGTTCAATCAGGTTTCATTCTTTGATATGAATCAACATAACCACATATAAATTGGGAATTTGTATTACTATAGGTTTGATCTATTTCCAATTGAGTTCTTTAATGATTTCACAGCTCTTCCCCGATCCCCAACATAGATGTTGCTTGTCTACATGCTACCAACTCCGGTACGGCATTGGGGTTGCATCATCGCTTTTTCACCGCTTGCGAGCAGACAGAGAGAACGTAATACCTACTGCAGAACAGCATCGGCGGAAACTCTTGCAAAGCTCTCTCCTGCATTTACATTACTGTCCAATTCATGGTCATCCCTTTATAGATCAGCAGTTTATATTTTACCCTTATTTAACCGTTAGTAATCTGCTTTTGGGTAACTATGTTAGTTATAATTTTAATGGAGTTTGTATTTTGGAAAATAATCATTTTGATTGAGGAATAAAACAAAATATTGAAATAAAAACATTTTTCTTGCATTCCTCATGAAGACGTATTTCTATTTTTCTCTTCCTGGTTTTCGAATTACACAAGATTGAATTTGTTAAATGTTAGAACAGATACTCTTCTCTCCACTTCATAAATTATCCCGAGTTCACGTTCTAAGCTCTGTGGATCATAGAAAATAGAGTCATGGTTTTTAGCTATGCCATCCGGTTCAGCAGCACCGTGTGCTGGATATCATTGTGCAAGCAAGAACAAACTAACACCATACCAAATAAGGGGCCTTCATATTTATTGACGTGGAATTTAAATAAAACAAATCATTGACATTACATGGACACGTGATAAAGACACCGGGGAAGACAAACAGAAAAGCAGCCTGTCAACCTTTCAACGAGCCAGCCAGACTGATGGAAGCAGAATTACGTGAACCAAGTGCTTCTTATTTATGTCAGGCGTCACAGATAAACGTTCATTTCTCCAATGCAATGACATATAATTTTATTTAACGCACAAAGCATTTTTACCTAAACCTTCACGGATGTTTATTTTGTTGGATAAAAACAAATAAATATCCTACTTCACCTCCATCCCGATATATCAATAAAAACATAAGATAGAAATGCTGAACAATGTGATATATAGAACAGAATGGAAGACCAGAAAAGAATATTAATGTCCATAAATATTTTTTCTGAAACTTTTCTTTTATTTTTAATTACAGGTATGTTTAAGCTGAAGCAAGATTTACAAGTTGCAGGTGCGTAGCCCTGTTTGTGTTTTACGTGCAACGATACACTGATGGCGAACAACCGGACTTGCATTTTACTGAAGTGGAATTTTGCGACAAGTTCCTTGTCTTGACATTTCCGTGGGAAATGTAATGCACGCCTATGTTCTTCCTGAGCAATTTGCAAGCCGAATGTAACATGCTGCACTTACTAAATCTCATTATGGAAAATTTATATGCAATCCTTTATGATATATTATGATGAATAATACTGTAACTTGGCATAGGTTTAATAAGATCAAAACGCCGAACGCATGGTGGGAAAGCTTTAATGTGGCAGAATCAGCATTCCATTCCTGTTGATCTGGAAACAATCTGGACAATAAAATTATATATATATGTTATTTCATGGCAACAATTTTCACTTGAAACACACGGGTGCGAATCATTTGACTGGAGCTGTGGGCAGCACGAATAAAGAATGCGGAAGCTTGTTGAAAGGTAAGTTCAGAATGGTAACGGAATTCCAAAGAGAAGGGTAGTGATGTGAAGGAGGCAGGACAGGATGACATGGACAATGCTTACGGAAAATTGCGGTTGTAATTTGGGTAGTAGTAAGGATCGCACAGTCAGGAAAAAAGAAAAATGATTTCAAAAATATTACCGTACAAGAGTTCTAGTTGACAAGATACGCATAGATGTTAACATGACTTTGAAATCAATATTCAAAGCCATTGACATTTTCAAAGAACAGACAGTAGTGAACATGAAATTGTGCATCGAGATTTGAAAATATGGCATTATTGCACAAATGTGGAGTGACTTTGGTTTGGAATACAAGCATGTTGCATCAGTTTCGTTACAGGTGAGGAAGTATATTAAACACTATCACAGTTACAGCGGGTAATCTGCAGAACCAAATGCAAATCAAGAAACAATACAGCTTGCATGCAATCTAATTCTATAATTATTGATGATATCAATATTATCACGGAGTGGACAACCAACTGGAAAAATCCTAGAATGTGAACGTGTTCAAGAAATCAACTGAGTATAATTAGAATGAGAAAAATGCCGTGTAAATATATAGGCAACAGGTTATGTTAAATCTTCTGGTATGTAATTAAGTGCAATGAATCATTAATCAGATGGTCCTGACAATCCTTGAGAGTAACAGAGATGAATACTTGATGGAATTGCTCATAACGTACAAAAATAAACTTAATTATGGAAAGAGCAATTTAACCATAAATATCAATGGACACGATAAAAATACAGAGATGGGAAGATTGGATAATCTGACAGTAAGGAATTAAAATTGAGTAATGTATTTAAATAACTAATTTATGCCGGCAAAATACCAACACCTTGCATAGAAGGATATTATATTTTTGGAGTCGTGTTTTATTTTTTACTTAGACGCAAGACTGAAAAAATATGAGAAAGGTAAGAGTGCCTTGAAATGATACGTTTTGAAATAGAGAATATTACATCCGTCTTTGTTGATAAGGTTATTACTCCTTTTATTGTCTGTAAACCTAGATCTGAACGAACGACCGGATCCAAAGGGTAAGCAGTTCCACAGGGGCATTTTTTTACACTGCGTATTCTTGTGATCGCGAGTATTGTTTTATCTATATCATGCCACAGGTAAAGAAAGAATGATATTTCAATTCCTAATATGCCACAATATTAAAATATCGACTGAGGAGTATATATTACTTGATATGGCATTCAGCACAATAATGGACTGCAAAATCAGAAATCTGAGATAATATAAAATTAGCAAATCAAATCCCAGCTCAACAATCCATCTGACAGTTTTTTTCCTCAAGTGACTTTGAGAAAATGTAGCTTGTTTTGCCAACGAACGTGTCTGACTTTATTTGCATGTTACCAGGTGCGTGATGTCACAAGATATTAACGTAATATCTATAAAACTCATATATGTGCAAGCATGCCAAGTTTTGATGGCGGCGGAACAAAATGCCACGGAGAAATTCCGTGTTATTTGCAAGGGCCACACTGATAATATCCAAATTTATCAGCAGTTCATATAAAGTCATGGAAATTTTTATTAATGACTTGGATGAGGGCGTAGAAGGGTAAGTTGGAAGTTTGCAGGCGACACAAAGGTTGGTGCTGTTGTGGATAGTGTCGAAGATTGCAGAGGGCCATTGATAGGATGAAGAGCTGGGCGGAGAAGTGGCAGATGGAGTTCAATCCGGAGAAGTGTGAGGTGGTACACTTTGGAAGGAGAAATTCCAAGGCAGAGTGCCAAGTTAATGTCAGGAATCTGGGTAGTGTGGAGGAGCAGAGGGTTCTGGGGGTCCATATCCACAGGTCCCTGAAAGTTGTCTCACAAGTGTATAGGCTAGTTAACAAAGCATATGGGGTGTTAGCTTTCATAAGTTGAAGGATCGAGTTTAAGGGCCGTGTGGAAATTATGCAGCTCTATAAAACTCTGGTTAGACCATACTTAGAATACTCTGTCCAGTTCGGGCCGCCTCATAATAGGAAGGATGCGGAAGTGTTGGAAAGGGTGGAGAGGAGATTTTCCAGGATGCTGCCTGGTTTAGAGGGTATGCATTATGAGGAGAGACTAAGGGAGCTAGTGTTTTACTCTTTGGAGAGGAAGATGAGAGGAGACATGATAGTGGTGTACAAAATATTAAGAGGAATAGATGGAGAGGACAGCCACGCCTTTTTCCCAGGGTACCAATGCTCAATACAAGAGCTCATGGTTTTAAAGTAATGAGTAGGAAGTTCAATGGAGATATCAGAGGAAGGTTTTTTTTACCCAGAGAGTGGTTGGTGCATGAAATGCGCTGCTTGGGGCGGTTGTGGTGGTAGGTACATTGGTCAAATTCAAGAGATTTCTAGATAGGTATATTGAGGAATTTTAAATTAAGGGCCATGTGGTAGGAAGGGGTTAAATAGTCTAAGGCGAGGTTTGAAGTTCGGCACAAAGTTGTGGGCCGAATGGCCTTTATAGAATTGTACTGTTCTATGTTCTAAATAAGAAATCGTGACCATTGCATTCCTAAATGTGAATAGGAAGATACATTCAGATAAAGCCAGGACCAGCCTGGTCTGCATTCCATGCTCGTTATATATTTAATTTCACAAGACCATAGGTGGGTACATTGGGAAGCTTGTTCAAAGTTTGAGTCGATTAAATAATCAGACAGCAAATGGTTAGATTGTACTGCATAATGAAGTGAAACCTTCTCTGCAATCCCATGGAATCGGTAGCTCGTTTACGTGCCAAACAAACCTCTTAAACTATGCCACAGGACCAATGAAAACCTCTGGCACTCAATGTTAATTGGATACGGGACGGAAAAGGGACAATTTTCAAATCAACGAAATGTATGAAGGTATATAAATCTCTAGGGCCTGACCAAATATATCCAATAAACTATGAGAGGCAAGAGAAGACATTGCGATAGCCCTGGCTGAGATTTTGCATCATAGTTAGCCAGGAGTGAGGTGCCGGTAGAGTGAAGGGTAGTGGATGTTGTGTCTTTATTTAAGAAGGGTTTAAAGAAGGATCTGGGAACTATAGACTAGTACGTCAAATGTCTGTGGTTTGTAAGTTGCTGGAGAGGATACTGAGGGATAAGATATACATGCATTTGGAAAGACATGGGTCGATTAGGGATAGTCAGCACGGATTTATGCGAGGCAGATCATGTCTTGTGAATTTTATTGAGCTTTTTCATTATGTTACCAAGAAGGTGGTTGATAAAGTAATCTTTATACACTTCAGTAAGGTGTTTAATAAGGTTCCATGTTGTAGGCTGCTCTGGATTGTTGGATCGCATGGCATCCAAGGAGAACTGGATACTTAGATGCACAATTGGCTTCACTGGAGGAAGCAGAGGGTGATCCTGGAAGGTTGTTTCTCAGACTGAGGCCCCTGTTTAGTGGTATGACTTCGGAGTCTGTGCTGGGTCCATCTCTGTTTGTCATCTATATCAATGATATAGATAAGAATATACAAAACATGGTAAGTAAGATGGAAGATGACACTAAAATTGATGGACTAGTAGACAGTGAATAAGGCTGTCAAAATTTTAGGGGATCTTAATCTGCTGAATAAGTGGGCCCCGGATGAAAATCGGAGTTTAATTCAGATATGTGCGAGATGTGGAAATTTGGAAAGTCATATCAGGATAGGAATTTCACAGTGAACGGCAAGGCCCTGAGCAATGTTCAAGAACAGACGAACCTTGTTCAGGAATATGGTTTCCTAAAAGTGAATTCATAGGTTTAAAGGGTGGTGAAGAAAGCTTTTGGCATGCTGACCCTCATCAGTGAGCTAAGTTGAGAACTCATAGTGCGGGTGTCCAAAACGCTGCTGAGACCGCACGTGGACTCATCTGTTCTGATTAGGTCACCCTGCTGGAGGAACGATGTTATTAAACTGAAAAAAAATCCGAAAACTTTGACAAGGAGGTTGCCAGGTCTTCAGGGACTGTGTTACAGCGAGAGGTCGGGCAGCTTTGGACTTTTCCTTGGACCGTAGGAGACTGGGAGGTGATCTTATAGAGGTGGATCAAACCATGATGAACAAAAATACGGTGGATGAACTGAGTCTTTTTCCCAGGGTTGCGAAATCAGGATCTGGAAGGCACAGGTTTAAGGTGAGGGGGAAAGATTTAGCAGAAACTAGAAGGGCAATTTCTTTACAGAGTGTAGTATGTATGTGGAATGATCTGCCAGAGCAAGTGGTTGAGGCAGGGGCCATAACAGCTTTTAAAGATAGTTAAACTAGCACATGGATAGGAAACGTACAAAAGGTTAGGGCCATACGCTGGGACTAGCTTGGATGAGCATCTTGGTCGGCATGGACGAGTTGGGCCGAAAGGCCTGTTTCCATGCCATATGTCTTTGTGATTCTCTGACTCTTAACACCATGATAAAACCCGTGGAAAGTCCTCGCTTGAAGCCCGCAGTGACAGTATCCAATTTCGAGGAGATAATGTAATCGGTATTCAAACTGAGTTCCGAGGATTCTTGGCTGTGTTGTCCTTATCGTTTAAAATCTTCGTAATTTGATTGTTATATTTGTCAGAGCTGGAGTACGTTCAAAGAAGGGATGGCTGTCCGAAGGTATCTTCCTCCTGCCAACGTAGCAACACTTGGAAGTAATTAAAGCTGTTGCACAGCTTGGGCTATTAGGAGTAACTTACTGAAAATCCGTCCTGTTCGACCTCATGATGTGTGAGAAAACCGGAGAACTTTAGGGAAGCTGTCATAAATAAAAGTGCAAACACATTACAGCTTGCACCGGACGTTAGGATTAACCAGAGACCAACGGAGTTCTGACACAGCAACTATCTCTGATGTGGCTCTGCGTTGACTGTTTTCTATCTGCTGGACATTTAAGGTTTATGTACATGAAAAATCATCACACCAACTTATTTGGACATCATTTACCAAATATTTCATGGAAGTCTTCCTTTCATACACACCTTAAGTTTATGTTTAAAATTAGCTAATTAACATGATCGGATCAACCATCTTGGCGAACTTTGCCATAAACACCTCATTCAAAGCCTTATTGATATTTTGTTTCGTTCCTTACCAAGAATGACTGATATTTCTATTTACTCATGAACCTACTTTCAGCATGTGCTAAACATATTTAATAGTAATCTGCTGACAACGGAGGTAGGCATGGCTTCTTACCCTAGACAGGGATCAATTATACTCACTTTCCCCGCTCAGCACGATTTACTCTAACGTGTTATGATCATGATCGTAAATCGGAATTGCACGCAGATTTCTAATCAGCACATTACAAATCAAAATATTGAGTAGCATCTAGTTAACACATAAAGTGATGAAAACTCTACGCAGCATTCCAACAAGTTCGGTGACCTTTGTTGGTACGTTATTTGATGCTGATATCAGCAGATATCAGTTGTCGATGTCTCGCAGCATGAGTCAGGGTTGTATTGTATTGAAGCATGAGTCAGGGTTATGGAAGTTATTCTACAGTAAGGGCAGAAACCCACCAAAATCCTCAACATGTTTGAGTCAACATTCTCATCATAAGAAGCCAAATGTAATAACGCTGTTCTAATTTCAGAAATAGCAAAACTGGAACAAGATTTACAAGACACAGGTGCGAATACTGTCGAGATCTGCATATCCGTTTCCTCAAACGTGAGTCGCGACTTCACTATTATTACAGGCCATAATGCCCTATTAACTACAAGCATTAAGCCTTTGCAGGTTTTCGCCAGCGTGGAAGTCCTTTCAGCTGTAATATTCAATATTACCGTTAACAAAATTGATCCTTTGCAGTTAACACAATGATATCAGTGATAGTACAGCCAGCGTAATAAAAACTATTGTCACGATGTGGCTTGTTAAAATAATTCTGATTTGCTTTCATGGTGGATGTTATGTTGCATATATTATTTGTGTTCCATCAATTATAGTTTCCACCTGCACTAAATATGACAACGTAACTCAGCAGCTTCTCTCCACAAAATATCAATTCGTTCTTTTTTAACTCCCCTTTCTCTGCTTTATTTTTTAAATCGCACTTACACAACACGTTGTGTATTTTCTAGTCTGGAGAAAAGCAATAACTCAAGGTTCTTTGTTCCAAAGCCAACTGAGTACAAAACAGGATCTTCATGAATCTGTGGGATTTTCTGGATCCCCAATGCAAAGAAATGGATCAGGAGAATTTTAGGGAGCTTTCAAATGCTCGTTTATATTTGGTGGAAGTAGACAGCTGCCCAGAATAAATAATCGAAGAAGCGAAATCTATATGGCGAGACTACTCGTCTTTCAGGAACTTCCTGCCCAGCTCATGACAGAATTTGCATGTCCCACATTGTTGTCGGCACCGTCCTAGAATTAAGAGCTGGACAGGAAACAAAGTTTCTTCAAATGGGGAGGGAAACGAGCGACAAAATTGCCAGTGAAAAATATCCAGCTGCCAATTTCCGGTCAGGTGGAAATCTTCAGTGTATTAGAGAAGCATTATATCCCTGCAAGTAATCTTAATCTCCGACCACAGTGGCTGTGTTCACGGTCAGTGTTAGTGTCACTTCTTTGCTGGAGAATTCATAAAGAATCAGTGGCATTGAATGATCGAATGGTTATGTTCATTAAGCGAGAAAAATCCAAATCTCTTATGCATTGACATGTCTGTCAAATGTAATGCAAATTACTCGCCGATATGGCGTGATACAAGGCAATACAAACATATAATAAAATGCAGTTTGGTTAAAGACATGTACAACACACCTGTGTTATGTCTGGAATTAATTTCTAAAACAAAACGGAAACAAGAAATTGAAGGTAAAGAACATGCAAAGGCAATCAAATATGTAGAATATTTGAAACTATTTCCATCTTCGAAATTAATGCAAGTTTCGCATGGATTTATTGCAACAAGGCAAGGTAAGGAATGAAGAGGAAAAACGTTGGGCGGATGCAAACGGTCTTAATCCAAGGTGTCAAAATGCTGTTCAAAAATATAATCACATGGAACACTTCTCACACTTTGCAATATATACTAAGTGTAAGGTGGTTGATAATATGGGTTCTCACAACTTTTGAAAACATTGCTGCATTGCATGAAATGCATCCACGTCATAAATCGCCGGACTGCTGTGCCAATATTATTCAAGCACGCACACCGTAACAAGTCATAAAGAAGTATAAACGCCGTTATCAACCGTTACGGTCGAAAAGCCACAAGCGCTAACTGCAGACAATTGTAATTTGCGCAACAAAGCAAGTTCATTTTTTTGGTATTCAGAAGCCCGTTGCTTCTAAATAAAACCTGACCTTTGCTGTTGGACTGATTTTAATAACGCTTACAACATTGCAGGTGAACATTCGGCCGATCAAATGAATACAAGCTGTTAGAGAAATCCCGTCGCTCGCAAATTTCATGGATTCAATTCCCCCTCATCGGATTCTTTCGTCCGCCATATGTACTCATTTTTGTTTGAGATTAGTCGATGAATATAAAATAAAAAGTAATTCTTTGGCACATGGAAAGAAACGGTACACCCACCCCCATCCCGGTGGAGAACACGTAGTCACGCGTGGAAAGTACAGTGTCCACTTTAACAGTGCTGATGATTCGATCCTGGGTTGAGCACAATCTCATTCTATGCAGCGCCGCTTTATATGCATTATACGACAATGGACCCGATGTTAGTGGATGCATCCTTTGGAGCATGATGAGGTCTTCCGTAGATCGAGTCCTACATCGAGCAGCAATTGTTGTTGTCGTTATTTGCTTACTCTTGACCCCCCATTCCCCCACCCTGTTCATGCGTGGACATGGAGTTGTTTTATGTTTGTTCTATGTATTTCAATATTATCTCTAAACCAGGCAAGCTCAATTTGCTGCACACAGTCCTGATGAGATTCATATCGTCCATGAGTGTGCGGTGCTTGATTTTATGTGTCTCACAGAATCATTCCCGCAGAGTTCTCAAAGTATCGAAATGATTTGCTCAAGAAATAGCTTGAAAAGGCGTCTTGCGTCACTGCTGACCCGCAGATGTCCAATGACATTTAAAAATATTGATGTTAATAAACTTTATTCTGTCTCCACTGTTGAGGCATTTTCCACATCAATGCTTCGTAGCGGCATAAAATAATGACTCCAGAGTCAGTATTTTGCAGACAAAACAATAGCTAAATATACAACGGAAGAACTAAATACATTTATCTAGATACATTGTACTTATGCAATGTGAAGAAAATTTAAAGGAAAAACAAACAGAAAATAATTTAATAGCCGAGGAAGTAAAGAGTCCTGAAACTACGGCGCCCCAACTGATCCTCCATTACTTCATCAAATTTTCCTCAGAGAAACACTGACTTGGTTTATAGTTGTAGCAGTAAGTCAATTGTGAGAAATAAACTGATTTTTAGAGAGGGTTTTATTGAGGTCACGGCATCACGGATACAGTTCACAATTTTTTCATGTTCAGAAGTAAACCACAGCAACAACTGTCCGTCCAGACTCCAACCTCAAACATTAATCTCGTTGCAAAAAGTGGAGTGCACGTCAGTGTAAAGACAGCCATACAATAAGATATACTTTGAACACAATGTCAGTTCTACCTAAATTTCCAATGGAGATTAATTATAATGGCGGAAAGCCAAGCTATACTGTGACGTTGTGAATTATCACAGACCGGATATTTAACATCCATGGAATATGTGAACCGTGGCACAATGGACAAAAAATATGGCAAGAGCTTCGTAGACCGAGTTTTTTTTATTACGGCAATGTTGCACTTGCTTTACATTCCCATCCGTTATATCTTAATGCTTTAGCTGTGCAACAAGTTTTATTTGGGAATAGTAGTGCTATCTGAATGTGTTTATAAACATTTGCCACCTTACCTGAACTTATTGTGATATGAATTTGTTTTTATTTACCATTTTATGCCCTTTTAATCTCAGCACGTACGATCAACATTGTAGAGATGATAGATAATATTACCGTTACTCATAAAGGTCCTTCTGCAGTCCTGTAACACAACTTGTGCTCCCATGATTTATTATATATCGGTTACACATTCTACTTCCTGAGGTTATTTCTGCTTTAAAATATCGACATCTCGACACCAAAGCAACGAGGATACAGGTATGTGTGATACACAGCTAGGATTTACGTTGGAATATAAATATTAGGGGAAAGATAAATCCAAATTCTTCTCCATTGTGTATATACTGATTTTATTGGTGAATATTAAGTGCACCTGTTGTGTTTTTCTCCTCTTTTATTTATATTCTGAAGACACAGAAATGTGAATGCAATGACGCGGCTACCTGGACAAATATCAAAGTTCCATAAGATCTCTTCCAATAGTACAGACTGGATTTTAATTCTGATGAAAAAATACTTCCTGTGCTGGGTTAGTTATCAACTGTTGAAATTTATATGCATTACTTCATTTCAAGCATTCCTTGACAAAGCATTCCACAGACCAAAAGCAATACTTGAAGCACGCAGCAGCTCAGGGAACATCTGTGGAAAAATATTGCAGATCTAAGTCCGTTAGGTGGAAGAAAATTTAAAAAAAGCAAGTTATTGTTAGTGTGCTTAGAATGTGGTGCAGGGATAAATGAGGCAAAAGACATGTTAGCCATTGGGTGAGGCCAACGGCTGGGTTAATATTGGCAAAAGGAGAGCGATGATGAAAAAGATGTTAAGTTTTGTGATATGCAGTGATGATGTGACGAAGTGAGGCTGTGTGAAAAGGTAGAAGTAAGAAACTGAGAAATATAACAATTGAGTGCCTTGCAGCATAGATTTCCAGGTCAAATAAAAACATAGAAAGGGAGCTGCTTCATGCTGGCGCATTGAATCTGGAGTCTAGAAAACCACAAAGTTCCCTGGGGCAGCATAAGATGTTGTCTCTCAAAATTGCATTGACCTCCATTGCAACAATACGTGGAGCCAACCATAAGTAGTTTAGACTGAGAGTAGAATGTATAATTTACTTGGCAGCTATAAGTTCAACTGTATCTCTGTGAAAGGACAGTTAACAGATCTTCTTTATCGGAATCAGAACAGGCTATTGAACAAATTGGCTTATTTTTTTCTCTCCACTCGCACAGGTTGACCGGCAGGGCATGCTAACAGTTGTGCAGATTGCAGCATTTAAACCAATTCACGTGCGATCATTCTCTTACTACCCCATTATCAAACGAGCGGATATGTTCGACAACTTCCCCACAGGACAACTCTAGCTTCACCGCTCCATAAATCTTCCCTTTGTCTCTGTAACTCAAAACTAACTTCGTTCTTTTTATCAAATCCCCAGTGCTGACGAAGGGTCACAAACATTAACTGTGTTTGCGTTTGCAAGAATGCTGCCCGGTTTGCTGAAACATTCCATATTTTTTACATTTTGCTTTTATTTCAGATTTACAACATACACGTTTTTTAACTTGCATTCCACAAATATCATTAATGTTACAGCGTTTACCATTCTTACCTTCTGAATTGGAAGCGATTATTAATAATAAAACCAAGGTTTTCCTTCTTATTTAGAAGCGAAGCTAAGGCGTTGCGAAAGAGGTGATAATATCAGAATGTTTTTCACAACATTTATTCATAACTAAACATCAAGTTTTTCTGTGTGTTTTAGAACAAGTATTTCGTCGTTTACCATTTTATTGTTTTGTGTATTTTAGAGCTGTACGAGAAGCCCGATAAAAATGGTGAGATTCTCGGGTGTCCCCGATTTCATTTCCGACTGATGTCACATGAGTTTACGATTGATTAATGTTTTGAATTTCTGAGGCCAACAAGGTAAAAAATTATGTCACCAAATTGTCCTCAGAGAAACACCGGCGAGGTTTATAGTTGTAGCAGTAAGTTAGTTGTGAGAAATAAACTGATTTTTAGCGAGGGTTTTATTGAGGTCACGGCAGCACGGATATAGTTCACAACTTTTTCATGTTCAGAAGTAAACCGCAGCAACAACTGTCCGTCCAGACGGCAACCTCAAACATTAATCTCGTTTCCAAAAGTGGAGTGCACGCCAATGTAAGAAGAGGTATACATTATCCAAACAGCCATACAAGAAGACATATTTTGAACACAATGTCAGTTCTATCTAAATGTCCAGTGGAGATTAATTATAATGGCGGAAATAAACAAAAAAAATATGTTCTCATCTGAATCAGCAAATAACCTTGTAGAAGGAATAATTCAGTCCACTTCGCATTGACCTCTGTGATGATCAGGTAGGGTACAGGGATTAAATACCAACCAAAAATGCTTCCTGATACTCTGTTGACAACTGGTGGTTCAGGTCTATTGCTGTGAAATCACTCTGGTGAACTTGTACAAATATCCTGTGCAAAACATCGAGAATTCAAATTACCACTGAATGCAGACTGATAAAATGAAAACACATCTTCACTGAACTTTCCGATGAATGTTGGTGACTGAGTTCATTTTAATTCCTCTACGATTCTTGCGGAACATTTGACCAGTGTGAAACTGAAGCCCTGGACGCGAAGTGCACTCTCCTCAACTTCCTTGCCTGTCATTTTAGGCACTTGTACAAGACCAGAGGTTAGAGCTGTATCTGACTTCCAGGTGCTCTTTGGATTTGCAACGGCCCAGGAATCTGGAAACCTTGCCCTCACTCAATTTACGGGACCCGACGGTTTGCTATTATGTCGATCTACGAAGCTTTTGCCTGTGGATTCGTCAAGTATTCGTGCATTATCAAACAAAACATTTCGCAAATTCACCAAATGATAAACAAATGCAACATAACCTCCATGGTAAAGTTCATGCATTGTGTAACTGCTTAATATTTGACTTTCTATGTTTCTGTTTGTCCCTCTGTCAGTCAATCAGTCTGTCTCACTGTCTGAATGTCTGTCGGTTTGCCTGCCTTTCTCTCTGTCTGTCCGTCTATTTACATCTATATTACTTAATTCACGGCAGGTGGTGTCGACATATGTGCATGTCTGCAATGGCAAGAGATGAATGTTTATTTGTTATATGATCAGAGATATGTTTATAATTTTAAAAAAATCCACTGGGAGAAGAACAAAGAGTCGTGTACACATCTTCATGGGAAATTTCACGGCTCCCAACCCTTTGCTGGTATCGAGGTCCAGTTATCATCGAAATTCAATTTATCGTTTCTGAAGTGCATTTGAATATAGAAGCAAGGAACATGGGAACTGGAATACGCCATTCAGTGCTTCGATACAGCTCTGCTATTGAATATGATGATGGTTGATCATCTAAATTCAGCGCAGTGATTCAGCTTTCTGGGAACATCCTTTACTCCCCTCTCACCCGAGGAAATAATGATACCTTAATAATAGTTTTTGAATTTATTTAATAATTTGCATTTACTAATTTCTGTGACAGCGAAGCCGGGAGTTTCACTCACTTTCTGCAGAAACAATTTCCAATCATCTCTTAAATGGCTTACACTTAATCATTTGCCTGTCACCACTGGTCCTGGAGTTCACGGCCATCGGAAATATCATTCTTACATCGAATACATCCAAGTTTGTTAAACTGTTGAGGGTGCCAAGGGAATGCATCCTGTTCTTCTGAAAGATGGTTCCTACATGCTGCATTAGTCGATCTTCCACCGATCAATGCAAGCCAAAAATCAGTCTGATGGACCTTCGCTGGATTCTCTGCAAAACAAGAACATTCTTTTTCTGATAAGGAGACAAAACAGCATACAGTACTCAAGGTTCGGTCTGCCCTAAGATGTGTGAAACTGTAGCACGGTATCTCTGTTCCTCGACTGAAATCACCTCGCTATGAATTTCATCAAAGTGTTTGTGTTCTTAATCGCCTGCTGCCTCCATATGCTTTCCTTCAGTGATTGGTGCACGAGGATACAGGTATCATTGAAACATACCCTCCGCAATCGAAATCCTCTTGAAATCCTCTCTATCTTCCTTTCGTGTCCAACAATGTCGACAGGATCTCATATAATGCTAATATGCCGTGTATCTGTTCTTTTACTCAACTTGGAGTTTCTCTGAATCCGTTTCACTGAATGAATGAACGGTCTTCCGACCGATGCTCCTTGACACGTCAGTGTTTCTGGCATTTTCCATTTTCTTTTTATTTTTCCACCCATTTCCAAGTCATGAGCAAACTTGGAGATACAACATTCACTCATTTGAATCTGTAATATGTTCTGAAACCCCATTTAGAACATAGAACACGGATCAGTACATTGCAGAAACAGGTCCTTCGGCCCACAATGCTGTGCCGAACCAGCTACATTAGTAATAAAATGCCCAACAAAACTAATCCCTTCTGCCCACAATGTCCATATCCTACCGTTTCCCTCACTCGCATTTGGCTATCCAAGAGCTTCTTGAACTCTCCCGTCGTATTCGCCAACATCACCAACCCAGGCAGCGCATTCAAGGCACCCACCATCCTCTGTGTAAAAAACTTGTCCCTCATATTTCCTTTGAACTTATCCCCTCTCACCTTAAATGCATGCCCCCTGGTATTAGACATTTCAACCCTGGAGAATAGACTGACTGTCTATTCTATCTATCCCTCTCATATTCTTATAAACCCCCATCAGATCTCACCTTAGCCTCCGGCACTCCAGAGAGAACACCCAAGTCTGTTCAACCTATCCTCATAACACATGTCCTCTAATCCAGGCAGTATCTTGGTAATCCTCTTCTGCACTCTCTCCAAAGCCACGACATCCTTCCTATAACAGGCATGACCAGAACTGAATGCAATTCTCCAGATGCGGCCAAAACAAAGTTTTATAAATCTACAGCAAAACTTCCTCACTCTTGAACCCAGTTCCTCGAATAATGAAGGCAATCATGGCATATACATATTTTACTGCCCTATCAACCCACGGCGCCACTTTCATGTAGCTATAACTTTGGAACAAAATATCCCTATGGTCACCAACACTATTTAGCGACTTGCCATTAACGGTGTACTGTCTCCTTACATTTGATCTCCCAAGGTGTAACACTTAACATTTGCTCGGGATGAATTCCATCTGCCACTTCTCCGTCCATATCTGCAACTGATTTATATCGCCCTGTGCCCTTCTTCAGTCTTCTATGCAATCCAGAACACCACCAATCTTCGTATCTTCTGTAAATTTAAGAACCCACTCATGTGCAGTTTGTCCAGTTCATTCAAAAATATCACAAACAGTAGATGTCCCAGTACGGATCCCTGAGGAACATCACTATACACAGACATTAAGCTGGAAAAAGTCCCCTTGACCACTACCGTCTGTCGTCTCCGGGCAAGCTAGTTCTGAATCCAAACAGCCAATTCAACGTGGATCCCATGCATCCTGATCTTCTGGGTGATCCTCCCATGAAGGACCGTGCCAAACGCCTTAATAACAACCATGAACACAACATCCATAGTTCTACCTTCATCAATCACCTTCGTCACCTCGTCAAAAAACTCAATCGACTTAGTCAGGCACGACTTGCCTAGCACAAAGCCATGCTGACTGCCCCTAATTGGGCGATGGGTTTGCAAATGCTCATAAATCCTATACCTTAGATTCCTCTCCAGTATCTTCCCTCCCACTGACGTGAGACTATTGGTCTATAGTTTCTAGGGTTATTCCTGTTTCCCGTTTTGAATAATGGAACAACATTAGTAACTGGCCAGTCCTCCGGGTACTCACCAGTGGCTAGAGAGGACACGAAGATATTGGTCAAGGCCACAGCAATCTCATCTCTCGCATCTCTCAATAACCTGGTATATATCCCATCAGACTTCGGGGACATCCGCCTGAATACTCTCTAAGAGACCCACCACTACCTCCTCCTTTATCTCGAAATGGCCCAGCATATTAAGCATGACCCACACTGATGTCCCTATCACCCATGTCCTTCTCCTTGGTGAATACCGATTCAAAGGTCTCCTTAGGACCTCACCCATATTCTCCGCTTTCAAACACATTTTCGCTTTTTTTATCCTTCAGTGGTCCTACCCTTTCCCTTGTTAGCCTCTTGCTCCTGATGTGTGTGTAGAATGCTTTGGCATTTTCTTTAATCCTACTTGCTTAGGACTTTTCATAGACCATGGTTGCTTTCCTAATTCGCTTCTTGAGTTCCTTTTTGGCTTCCTTATAATCCTCGCTTTGTTATTAACTTCCTGAGCTTTACATGCTTTTCCTTTTTCTTCGTGACTAAATTTACCACCTCTCTCGACATCCAAGGGCTCTTACCTTGCCATTCTTGTCCTTCCTTCTGACTGGAAGGTACCTGTCCTACACTCTGTGCAGTGTGTCTTTAAACAACTTCCACATGTCAGATGCGGTCTTCTCCAAAAACAGCTGTTCCCAATTATTTCTCCATTTTTCCTGCCAAATGCTCACGTAATTCTCCCTGCTCCAATACGATACTCTCCTGCAAGGTTCATACTTATCCTTATTAACAACTATCTTATTATTTAAGGAGTTGTGGTCAGTGTTCATGAACTGTTGTCCAACTGAATGGTCGGTCACCTGGTCAGGCTCGTTTCCCAACACCAGGTCCGGAAAGGCCCATCCTCTCCTTGGTCTATCTACATGTTGATTTAAGAAACCATCTTGGATGTACCTAAAGAATTCTTCCCCTCTAAACCTTTTACAGAAACGATATCCTAGTTTATATATGGAAGGTGAGGTTCCCCACGACAACGACCCTATTATTTTTACACCTTTCCCTAATTTGCGTGAAAATCTGTTTCTCAATATCCCGTTGGCTATTGGGGGGTCTGTAGTGTAATCGCATCAGAGTAGTTGCACCTTTCTTATTTTTGAGTTCTACCCATATAGACTCAGTGGATGAACCCTCCGTTGTGTCCCGTCTGAAGGCACCTGTGATATTGTCTCTGAGTAATAATGCAACTCCCCCATCTTTTATATCCCTCTCTATCCTCTCTAAAACATCGAAACCTTGGAATATAAAGCACACATTTCAGTCCTTCTATCAACCAATGTCTGTTATGGCCACAACATCATAGTTCCACGTACTATCCATGCTCTAAGTTCATTACCAGTACCCTTAATACTCCCAGCATTCAATTGCACACACTTCCAGTGTCCGTTCCATTATACCTAATACTTTGCTCCTGCCTTTTTTACTCTGTCCCTGACATCGACTTTCCTCTCAATCCTTCTACTTTCTGACCCGGTGGTCTGGTTCCCACCACCCTGGAAAACTCATTAAACCCTGCTGAGTTGCACGAGAGAATCTCCCGGCCAGGATATTGGTTCCCCTACAGGTTAGGTGCAACTATTCCTTCTTGTACAGGTCTCACCTGTCCCAGAAGAGGTTGTAATGATCAAAGAATGTGAAACCCTGCCCGTTGCACCAGTACCTTAGCCACTCATTCATCTGTTCCATCATCCTACTCCTGCCCTGACCAGCACGTTGCACCGGAGTAATACAGAGATTACTACCTTGGAGGTCCTGATCTTCAGTCACTTTCCTAACCCCCCCCCCCCAATAATCAATTCGCAAGACTTCTTCCCCCTTTATACTTATGTCATTGGTGCCAACTTGCACCATGACGTCTGGTTGCTTACCCTCTCCTTTGAGAACATTCTGCAGCCGGCTGACCACTCTATAATCCACGATTATTTTCCTTCATAAGTATTATTGAAAATATCTGAGCTACACTCGCTACATCGCAATAAGTTCAAAATGTTCCAGAGTCTAAATAATATTGCAAAGTGACCACCGACCAAACCACCATTTCTAGAACTACGTCCTTATGGAATGCCGAATAACTGGACCTGAGGTTTAATAGGACCTATATCCCATTACTTGCCTTATCCTAAAATCCCCACTAATACCGATTTCATTGTCCCTCATTTTACTAGAAACCTTGTTCTCAAGAGTTGCTGGATGGTTATTTTTACCCTTCGTTTGGAAGATTGATGAATGTACTATTTACTTTGCCGGCCTTTTCCTCCAGAATGGTATGCACCAGCTCTGAGATATATTTGACCCTGCAACCAGGGAGCTAACATATTAATACTATTAACATATTAATTCTTATTAAGGGACACGGAATTCTTTGTCTTCGTTCATTCTTTTTTAATCCGTTTTCCTCATCCCTCACGTCTGCCGCATCGGCATCGTCGGTATCACAAAGTTAACTTTCGCTGCTTTCTGTTGGGAGAATATCATGCCAAGAGTGTCCACATGCAATACCTCCTTGATAGTATAGCCATACGGGACTCCAGAACGACTCGGATAAACCGCCTGGCGGTCACTCATTGCTTTCGTTCTTACTTTTATAGATATAACCTTCTGTCTGGCCGTTTGGCGAACCATGTTATCCAACACAGCTTCAGCATCGTGGATGTTCCATATTAATTTCATCCGTGGATCCCGTTTCATCATGCCATCTGTCCGGAATTGAGATCGGTCACTGCTTTTCCTCATGGCGCAATAGGACGATGTAAAGGGTTTGAAATCAACTGTCGTAAACACCCCTGAGTAAGGACCAACAAAATCGGAAACACAGATTATGGCTGGTCGTTTATTATACTCTATTTTAATTTAGCTTCTGACAGCTTGAGCTGAGAAGCACTTCTCAATGTTTGCAAACATCTCTTATCAAGGCCATAAAAGACATTCAGGAACTAAAATAAAGTGTAACTAAAATCGTCAAAAAACATACGAACAACATATTTGAAAACAGAAGAGCGGCTGTCAATTGAATAAAATATATATTTGAATAAAATGCACATCGGAAAACAACCAAAGACAACAAAAACATATGTGTCTTAAGGAAGCACAATAGTAATATGGAAACGCGTCATATACAACTGGTTCAAAGATTATGAGGTAGATGTAAACCTTATGCACTCCGTCCTGCGTCCAATTGTGGCGCAAATGCTTAGGTAAAGGTGCACCTAAACGTCAGTGCATCGTCATCTGCTGCACTGCAACATACAAATATGAGCAACAGGCCACACAGCCGCGGGTATTGTACTGATAAAATATGCATCTTTAAAGAAGCGGCTGCTGGCCGCTAACTGGTTCTTACTCATTTATACTGTACAAGGTGATCTCCGGCTGAAGACTCGTATTCTTGTTTTACCTGCAGAAGTAGCAAAATTACAACAAGAACTGCAAGATGCAGGTAACAACTATACACCAGATTTTATTTGCAAGGAATTGTGTCTGGTTTACGTCTGCTCACACTAATAGCTAACACCGATTTATGTAGACGTAGAGTTTTTCACTTGTTTTCCAAAATCAGACATAAAACCCTTCAAGACTGACATAGGTCATCGGAATCATGTGAAGATGATATAATGATATTGGCGTAATGATGAGCAGGTACATAAATCATACGTATATGGGTCGTGCAAACGGCTTGTGAATCGAAATATTCCTCGTTGCGATGCACAAGTGTGGACGACCGGATGCACTATTGAGTGGAGTGCATGTACGCATACATACACTTCGAAATACCAGCTTCAGTTCGTTCTTTCTCATTGTTGTTTGGACACAATCGGGGGCAGAAACAATAAGCAAACATAATTGTTGTCATTATTATGGCGATGTCGATGACTATGACGATGCTGTTGCTGGTCGTCATCATTATAATCATGAATATCTAACTTAATTTAACTTTGGAGGCTTGCTGTACATATGCCGTTGTTTATAATTATTGCTGTGAATAATCAACTTCTGCTACGCGAGAAAACGGTTTTATGTAATTGTTATTACGTAATAGGAAAGTAATTATGAAGAACCACAATACAGTGTTTTAGATTGATTGGGGGCTCTGCCCCTGAACAACTCAATATACTAATTCTTATCTATGACAAGGAGTTAGTTATTGACCAGAATGATCGCATTGACTCTAGCTGTTAGCAATACTTCCTTTGTCGTGTAATCTGTTGATCATTGCATAAAATGTAAAATAATTATGACTTGTAATTATTCAGAAACAAAGCTCAGGAAATGTGAAGAAGGTAAAAATACCCAAGGTAGTCATGGTTAATTTTTTCCAAATATAATACATTGTCATCCGATATTTTAATTATAATGCATCGTTGATTATTAGTAAGAAAAGTGCGTCCGGACCATCAGGGTAGGATTTTCAGATTTTTTTCTTGAGTATTTTCCTCTTTTGTCTTCTATGACGTATATAGTATTTATATGCAAAAGAAAACAAAATGATTTTGTTTGGGTAGTATACTTCAACTCTGGCTTCCGTGGACTGGCAATGCAAGGTCTGTTGTTTCCAAATATGCTTCTATAAACTGGCTTCCTTTTTTTATGGTATGGGAGTGTCAGGCAGCTAAACCGAATCTTTGATATTCTTTTACCCACATTTAGTATGTGTCTACGGTGGTTCCATCAATTTCCTTATGCTACTTTGACTATACAGTCACAGATGGGTGCAAGGAGACCTCGCCCTTCAATTTAATACAGTATGTGCTCAAATTGTATTTTTGAGATTGTACAGCTATTCGCCAGTGACGCGTTCGAATGTTAACAGCCAGCAACTAACAAGCATGAACTAATACACCAATAAATTTGACATAACGTCCAAAAGTAAAACTTTTGATTCATCTATTATTTGCATTGATGTTGGCGAAATATATTTCCAGAGAATCTTGTGGTAAGAGGCCTCAGCTGTTTTGGATAGTTCAGCTCAGGAGGAGACTGTTAACGTGAATTTTTATTACTGGAATACCATTCGATTCAAGTGCAATAGTTTCGTCTATGACGGTGTCAAATTACTTATGGAAATAACAGGTCTTCCAATACCAGCCACGAAGAGATCAACTGAAGACACGTCGGTGCAACTTCGTGGATTACTGCAAGATATCAGAAATGATCGCCACGAGGGTTGCCATGAACAATGAACGCATGCTGCGATTCAGCTGAAGAGATTCATCGTAGAGTCCCATTGCTTTAAAAAATATAAAAAAAAACAACACTTGAAATTTAGGCGGGAGCCTTTAATTAGAAGCGGCTACCACAAGGTCCAACGTAGTGGTCGTGAATTACTGACCCCCATGTGCATTAATGGTGCTACCAATTTACTTCCAAGATGTCGTTCACAGCTAAACCTTCGCGGTTGCATGAAAGAGTTGGGCCTAAGTGCCCATGTATGTGCTGTACGACTCCATGACGCTAATGATTTTGCAAACTGATGCCTTAGCCCATGGTAGCCATAAATTTGGTTCGTAATTTGTGCAATAGAAGTTATGAAGGATTATAGTACGTTAATTTCTACTGAAGTGCACTTAAACTTTGAAACGATACCGGGTACATTACGAATATCATGAAGATATGTGTCATGGCATTTGAAAAGACGATTGAAATGTTAAGGAGATGCAGTTGGATATCCGTATTTATTGGTTTGCATGAAGGTGCGGATGTTCTTACACATTAAGTGGATTATTTGTTTTTGTGCAGTATTAAAATTGATCTCACATGAAGTATGCCCTTTCGTTATTCCCACAGACAAAGACCAAGAAAATACATTATTCCTGTTGTATATAAAATAGCATTTTAAATCGTATTGTCTATGATTTATAACGGAAATAAACAAGCAGGTATAATGATTCACACGTGCCTGACAAGGAATCGGATTACAATCCTGCAGCAATAGCAACAGGACTGATGATTGGGAGAATTATTGAACTCAGCAAAAATATTAAATTAATTTTCAAAGAAATTTAAGATAGAATATAAGAAAATACCATCAACATACATTTATAAATGAACTGTAAATGCTTTATCTCAAACTAGCGATGAAAGAACCTGCTTTTGACAGACAGGGACGGTAAAGTATATAATGGATAATGAAGAAAATTATGAGGAAATAAAAAAAAACTATTTCCTGTTTGGATTTATAAAATAAAATAATTTTGCACAGGACCGTATCCAACATCCTAAAAGTGGTTTTCAAATGCATTTTTATGGTGAATCTCAGCTTCTTCATCATGGCTGTCAGAGGTGAACGCAACATCACAGGGATTTTCCAAACACATACAGTGACAGAAAAATAGAGGCAAAACAGTTCGGCTTTCCTGCCCCAAACAACAACCCCCATTACATCCCTTAATATATTCAGCATCTGCAAGACGCCAGACAAACGTTCACATTCCCTCCACATACCTCTGTGAATGTCGGTCCGACGTAACGCACAATTCAAGAAGACTGCAACGAGCAGCACCATTAACAGAAAAACCCGCCCGCAAATTCGTGCGCTCAGGTACACACACTGGCACACACAGAGGGACACACAGGCACACACACACACACACACACACACACACACACACACACACACACACACACACACACACACACACATACAAGCAAGTCCACACAAACACACACAGACATTCACTTTCTCTCTCTCTCTCACATACACACACACACACGCACGCACACACACACGCGCACGCGCTCACACCCACTCTCTCTCTCTCTCTCTCTCTCTCTCTATCTCTCTCT
Organism: Pristis pectinata; assembly: GCF_009764475.1. Taxonomy (NCBI): domain Eukaryota; kingdom Metazoa; phylum Chordata; class Chondrichthyes; order Rhinopristiformes; family Pristidae; genus Pristis; species Pristis pectinata. The sequence continues at coordinate 37,707,432 of NC_067424.1, forward strand.
CACACACACACACACACACACACACACACACACACACACACACACACACACACACACACACACACACACACAGAGTTCTGCGTTAGAAATAAACGACACATAATCACATAATTATCGCTGGTTCAAAATCCTTAAACTTCCTGTTGAACGACAGCATAGAGGTAACTATTCGGAGGGGACTGAAACGCAACTGATCTTCTCAAAAGAATCCAGTACTTCGTTAATTGCTGGAGTACCAGGAATTACAAACAACGATACACGAATAAAGTGGTTGGAAACATTTACTCCAGGCATGGCGTAAAATTAATTCTTCATGTTTGCTGTTGGCAAGATATTTGCAATGTAAATTTTATAGTAAACGAGTGTATGGAACTAATTTCATTTTGAATTATAGAGGTAGAAAAAATGAAGAAGAATTTGAAAGGTACAGGTAAAATAAATGTTAATTTCCATTAACTTCTAATTTTTGTGAAGCACATATTCACTTTCAGCTGTTGATTGATTGACATATTTTACTTCCTGAGTAAATATACAAATGAAAAGTGGTGTGAATATGGACTACAATTTTAATTACTCACGTTGCAACAAGTTAGGGAGTGTTGATCCACCTCGAAACTAATGTTGTTTAGAATACTTATTAACTAGTTGGATTATGGAACGGATAAAACACGTTTCGTATATGGGAATTATCCGAGTTTAAACGATGTACGACTTGGAGAGAGAGAGAATGTGGTTGGTACGGTGTTCTTGTTGGGAGAAAGAACAGACTCCAACAATTAGAAGAATGAATTGATAAAATTGAAAACGTAACGCATTATTGAAACATACATTTCAACGCAGCTTCATGGGATATTTTGTATTTCGATGATAGTACAGATATACCACCTGTAATTTAGGACGTTTTAGACCAGGTGCACCCAATGGAAATAGATCTAGGAGAATATTAGACCAATAACTGCAGACTACAAACACCAAAAATTAAAATAAACAATCGAGTTAATATCCTTAGTGATAGAACTGCGAAGTAAGGTAGTTCTGTTAAACATACATCGAATATTTTCAGAACACACTTCGAATATTAGGAACCATTCAGACGACGATGTAAAGGGAAATAAACAAACATGAATGTACAACAGGTGATGCAAAGGCAACTCACAAGGGAGGTGAGTATATAGCGATGTAGTCGAAATTAATAGATGACTTTCTTGCTCCCTTGGACGTAAAGAGTATCGCGTGATCTAAGAGAGGTCATATGAACAATGTAAAAAAGAGTAGATTTTTTTAAAAAATAAAAGTCAACGCGTTTTCACTTGTGGGGAAAAGCAAAATCGAAGGACATGAATAATAGAATACCATCATGAAATTAAATTCAGGTGATTTATTTTTTCCTGGAGTGGATACAATGTGAAACACTCTATGGGGTATGCTCGAAATAGATAACACAGATGAATCGAAAAGGAGGTTGATCGTCCATGAGATGTAGAAAGGGAGAGAGTGCTGCAGAAATTGATTGTGGTGCGGGAATATCGGAGGAAAACTGAAGAGAAATTATATGCTAACAAAGTGCAATTGAGCTGATGATACTCATATGTGTAGAAGGGTAACCGTTTATTTTGTGAATGGACGTGGAAGTGACATGCAAATTCTATTTCACTATTCCAATATTGCTATATATGTTGTCTATTTTCAGATTTTATTTGTTTTCCTTTACTTTCGGAGTTCCAGCATCTGCAGTTTCTGTTTCTTTTTCAACGGTTGGTTTCTATGTCATGTATTCCAAGGCCGTTTCCCTAAATGCGGCACATTGAAATAATCATTGTAGTATAGAAGTGCATCACTGTATCGAAGGGCATTCGTCAGAAAATAGGTCGATGAACAGCATGTGTTCTACTCATTGTACGAAATGGAAAATGAAATTTCAACACAGCAGAAAACAAAGCATTAACTTCCCTTATCTACAGTTTATACTCATTAAAGATAAATTATTATTCCTTGTAGAGCAAAGGCTGAAGCTGTATGCGAAAGGTAAACATATTGAAATGACGAACACTTTCTGAAAAGATCAAATATTATTTACAGTCATAATCTTTGGTTTATTCAACTTAGGTTTACATCTGTGAAGCTGATAACGCGGCCGAATTAAAAACAAAAAGCAGTAGATAGATCCGTCATTCAGCTCAATTCTTATGAGTTACTGAGTTTTGTTATGGGATCTATGGCAGTTATTTATCGATCATTCTGACTATTACTCAGAAAACAGATAAACTCCAGTTGTGGCACAAGAGATTCTGAAGATGCTGGAATCTGAAGCAATATACACAAAATTCTGGAGGAATGCAGCAGACCATCAGCATCTATGGAGGGAAATGAAGAGTCGTCGTTTCATTTCGAAACCCTTCTGGTATCTATAACTTCACTCGGTTTCAGTTTGACTTCTCTTCATATTCTTACATCAGCCAAGGTGTTTACGAGGGTCCTCCATAGATTAATATCAAATGGCTAAGAAGATTCCGTCATCCAAGGAACCTACTCTGTCGCGATTGGTAATATTCAGCTAAAGTAGAAAAAACTGCAGATAGAATTGCAGATTTCGAGCATTAAAGCAAAGTGAGAGTGATTTCCGCAGAAGCAATTAATTGTTCAAACAGGATTGATGAAGTATATAAAGATCACAGAACTGAAATGGCACAAAAACTGCTGTCTGTTGTGAAAATAAAAATGATCTCTCTTCGACAGATTACTTGGTTGTGAATTTATCTAATACGTTGTCGTTGCCTTGTAAGAAGTTTATTGCTCTACTAAAACGCATCTCTCATTGTTATTAACTGCCACATTGACTTACTTTAGGTAATTCACTCTCTATCAGCAAAGTTGAAATAAAAAATGCAGTGATGCTAACACTATTGTTAATGAATTTGTAGGAATTCACCTCTGAGCGAATGTTGATTCGTTTCCCATTGCATACGAATCACGCTCCCTTTACTTCCCTATTTTACCTACTATGCATAGGTAAATACAACTTTGTTCTTTCATATATGAAATATCGTGATGAATTCTCGTTCGCAACATTAATTTGAATGCTTGACTGAACTCGAGCTGCCATCTCGAATCGCCCACCGTTGTAATAAATTACGCAACTTTTATTGGAGATGAACGTGCACAATACAATTTAGAATGTTTTCGGCGGCTTATCGTGAAGATTAGCATGTCTTATCACTGCTGCACTGGAAGTTCCTTGGCGAAATCAGCGCAATAAAGAGTCCTTTTAGTACCAGTTGTATTCCTGACAGCGTCGCTGCTGGCGCTGAGAACATGGCACAAACGCTGTTCACCCTGTTGCTCTCAGCTGTCTCTCAGGACCCCGCTTGAAAGGTTCAATCTTCCACTGGTATTCTTGCAAATAAAAAGTTGTTATAATGCCATTGGTGTGGAAAACCATTTCATGACGTTGTGGTACTGCTGCATGAGAGAAGTTTTGTAATGGATGGGACGAGTAATGCTGCCGCTCAGAGAAGAGATGCAGGGCTTAATTCTACATTTTGTTAGTGCAGGAAGTAGAAGCCACTGCTGACTGCAAGGAATAGTTGTTAATTATTTTGAGACTCCTACAATCACTCTCATCACCTTGTTTTGCAGGACAATCTGGGCTCTGGGGAAAACTGTGTAGGCAAGAAAAGACAGAGAGATGGAACATATTACATCATATTAAAGATGTGGTGAGAGAGGAAGAAGATTTCTGATAGTCGGAAAGCACCAAGAACAACTGTTCATAGATCCCAACATAAGAATGCACTCATCATGCTGCACAAGATGTATGTCTCTGTTCTGACTCTCAGTAATGACAGTAGGTGCCAATTACGAACAATCACTGTACTTGTTTCGGTTTTTCGCGCTGCACAGCCTCATACTTCAATTAAATGAGAGAGCGACTGGATGAAATGAGAGAGCTCCATTCAAATATGGTGGTTGTTAATCGCGGCATGAAGGCTAAGTGTGAATAATATCCAAATTTAACTCCTTCTTTAGCAGTTTCAGCGAAATTGAAAATGCCACTCCAATGAACCGAATATGTTAACATTGATCTGTATCCAATGATATGCTTATTGCTTTACTGGAGGGGTGGGTTGTTTGACTAAATGTTCCGATAACTTGGGGTTGACGTTTGAGGGCTACCAATTGAAATTAAATATTATTTTCCAAGTTTGTTTTAACGTTTTTATGCATATGTACCTTTTATAAATATATATTTTCACAGTTACGAATAAATTAATCATATTAAAATTTTAAAAATTGCAGAAGAAGATAACAACAAAGGTAAAAACCTATATGTATATCGATGGACATTCCAATACGAATACCAATCCCAATACCAATATCAATGGAGATTACCAAAGCATTGTATCTTAAAACACAACTTTTCGTACTTTAAAACGCATTTGGGTAGCACTGAGCTGCACACTTACTAATCATCGGCTCGGTCGTACAGATGTTGAGACGGTCGTAGCGGTTAAAAGATAATCTGCTGGAACACAACGGGTCCAGTATCATCTGTGGGAGGAAAGGATTTGTCGACGTTTCCGATCGAAACCGTTCATTGGGACTCAAATTCCAAATGAGGAATAAGACCTGATGCACGGTTTGATCCGAAAGATCGACAGTTCGTTTGCTTCCACAGATGCTGCTGACCCGCTGAGTTCGTCCAGAAGTTAGTTTGCTACCCCAGATGTCAGCCTCCGCAGTCCCTTGTGTCTCCAATATATAAAGTCTTTTGGCGACTCCGGCATTCAATCCCTGATTTAGGAACCAGTCCCAGCAACTGCATGATTATTTATTTGTAAATTCATTTGAAGGATCACCTGAACTCCTGGACTTAATCAATCCGCTTCAGATACTTGAATCGACTTTGATTCTCCATCATCAACAAACGAGTTGGAAAATGAGCTGAACAAGAATTTTGGCAAAATGATTTTTTTTGCCAAATTGTTGAACTGGTCTCTGTTAAACGTGGTTAGTTCTTCATGCACATGGTTCTGTTAAACTCATCAGTCATGTAAGAGGTATGTAATTTTGTTTGTGCCTCGTTATTTTAGTTGAGCTTTTATTTTGATAATCTGCCTTATGTGGTTTAATTTAATTCATTATTGTTTTGAAGAAAGTGAACAGAACCGCTTCGTTTGTTGGGTGACAGAAGAAGTTTGTTTGATAGAATTAACTTTGGAATTCTTCCGAGTCCGTTAATGTGTAATATTGATACTTTATCTTTCCTCGAGCCGACGGGATACCTACGATTCCCCTGTCCTGCACTCCATTTCCACATGATTGAAAGATCTATCGAGTCTAAAGCTGAATTTACATTTCAACACGAAATGTATTTTTGACTTCTTTTTTCCATTGTTATTGGATGTGAATCTAAGGCAGCCAAAGTTTAACTAATATATTTATGCATTGAGAGTATTGTCATGAGTTTGAATGTATGTTTTTCTCTTGCCCATGCCTTCTCAACAAAGTTTATCTGACCGGGAACTATTGATTGCAAAAGATTTACATTTTTCTTGTGATAAAACTTCAGGTGGTCCCACTCCGCAAAAATGTATTGTCAGAAGCCTGAAAAAGTCCTTCCTTGCAGAAATTGCCTTCTTGAATGAAAATCTGCAAGAACTAGGTGAGAATGTTCTCCTAATTGCAGTTCAGGCTCAGGAAACGCAAACAGCTGATCTTTAAACTACCTTTAATTTGCTGTCCATAATTCTACGGATTTTACATAAAGTAAAACATGCAGTGTGGTGGAGTATATCCCTAGTTATATCAGATTTAGTTTCGTCTTTGTGTTACTGTCTGTTGAAAAGATAAAAGAGCTTTAGCTGTTTCAGTGTAATTTCAATGCAACTGCAGCCAAATTTCCTCTGTCATTCTTTTTCAAACCTGTCCTGCCAAGTGACCGCTTCACATCAGTGAAACAGCTTTCAAAATCGACAACTCATTAACTACACTTAAATACATCAAGATTAAATTCTGGTATTACCCGCCGAAAATAATTATTTGTCTTTCCTCTTCGCTAAATTATCCGCTCTCAAATTATAACACAAAGCCTAATTTTTGGGTACTTTCCAGTATTCTCAAAAGAATAGTTAAACATGGGAACCAGAGCTGTACAGGTAATTCACAATCAGGCAGAATATACGTTCCCTAAAGCTTAACGTTATCCATTCCCTTTTAATTTGTATACCATCTGAACTTAACTGAGTAATTTTGGACATTTAAACTTGTTAGTAATCTTTTCTTTTCACATATAACGCATGTGATATATGCGTTATATGTGAAAAGAAAAGATTACTAACAAGTTTAAATGTCCAAAATTACTCAGTTAAGTTCAGATGGTATACAAATTAAAAGGGAATGGATAACGTTAAGCTTTAGGGAAATCTTTTCTTTTCACATATAGCCCTGCAGATCTTCCAAATTACAACTTTGTCAATTATTTAGCTAATACGTACTAATATAACTAATAAAAGTCTTTCATAGTTTAAAATCTAATGAGATATCAATTATTCTGCAACTTATTATAGAGACATTCCTTCCCCTTCCCTTTATTCCGCGGGGCGGGGGTTCCTTTTACGTATATTTTAATGATTTAATATTTTCCATGTCCTTTCTATTGAAGCAGGATTTCAGAGCAGAATTGCAGAATGTTTACATTTATTGTCCAGTGTTATTCCATGTTGCATCAAGGACTTTTTTTCGAATTTGTTCTTCTTTCTCCCCCTTATCCAGGCATTTTTTTTCTTTATTTCCACGTCTTTTCTGATTCACACTCATTTCTCATTGGAATGTTTTCGTCTCCTCGTGCACCGGTTCCGTTACCATTTTCCAGAACTGATCATTCAGCATGTCCCGGACCGAAAGTATAACTTTGCTGCTTTTTTGACAATTGTTTATGTTTTTTTTAGATTATTGCTTCCATTATACTTCTTGAAAATAATTTCTTCCATTATAACTTAACACACGAGTTCTATTTTTCTTACAGTTTATATTTTCTCTTAATTCCTTTAACAGCAAGAATGATAGACGACATTCTAACCCTCCTCCGAGTATCTGGCGTTCGTTAGGTCTCTTGCCATTCCAACCAACATTTATTACACAAAATTATATTACATGCATATTGCTAAAACCCTCTGCTAAATGTCAATGCACACATTATTGAAGTTGACGGTACCGTTTTCGCTGAATGTTCTGAACATGGGTGCGTTATGTATAATTGTTTACGTGCAATTTCTCAGAGTTACTTATTTTTTGTGTTACCCTTCGTAATCTTATAATCGAACACTTCAACTTTTTATTCTAAAAGAAATGCATTGTCATTGTCCATGTTCCCTTCCGATAGACCCATGTATTCTTCAGCACAGCACTACTGAGTAAATGTGCAGAAAAGATTTTAAAGATTCGTGATTTTCAACGTATGGGTTGATCAGAGAACCACGGGTTTTCTTGTACACTCAAACTCCCACAGCTGTCTTGACTAAGCCTCGTCCGAACCTAATTCGGTAAATACTCAGTTCCGAAGCCTCATTCGTGTCTTCCCGGTACACAGCTTTCACATAATTATGCCGGAGACGCTTTATTTTTTTTTAACCACAGTATTTTTTCCATCAAAGTCGAAAGCACCGTTGGCATTCAAACTGAAATTATTTCTGATCGCATATAAATTTTGTACATTCTGTCGTATTTCAGATTTACAGAAAGTCGGGTGTTTTGATTCTCGTATTTCTCACTCGCTTTTTTCATCATTCCTTTCTTTCTACCTATTGTTTACCCAAAGGTCTTCATCACATTCTCTCCACCACTATATATTGCATTATTCACTCTGATACAACGCTGCAATTCGTATTCTCCAAGCCTCCCAATTCTTTAGACCTTAAAGCAATTTTGACAACTAATATACTTCTGCATCCAGTGATCTTCGATTCTCATCCCATTGATGCTACCTGGCCCACTGACCATTCTTTGCACTTCTGGTTTCTATGCTATTTCCAATACCAGGCATTATTATATACGCGAGCGTAACATATAGGATAAATATCGATCATTATCGCCTTCGAAACTGCTCAACCATTTAATTAGGCCATAGTTTGTCTTCCAACTCATTTCGAATTTCGAGAATTCCCGTATCCATTGATTCCATTCATCCTGTAGATTTGTCGAATTAACAGGCAATTGAACCTCCACACTACTCCCGTGTCCAGACTTGCAAATGCTTTCCGCCATCAGTGACCAATTTACTCGTCCTCCTATTTCCAAACGGGTATTACTGTGTTATGAACAGCTGAAGCCTTGTCAAATACTCCTAATCCTTTAATATGTGTGTGTGTGTGTGTGTGTGTGTGTGTGTGTTTCTGTGTGTGGTGTGAGTGGGGGTGGGGGGGTGGGGGGAGTGGAGGTGGGAGGGGGCTTGGTGAAGGATTTCCTGCAGTGAGCCTTTAAAGACCTTTTTGTTACAGCTTTCGTATTTTGAGTGCCAATTGTCTTGAGAAATTTGGGCCATGCTGCTGGGAAGATGCTAGCTCCTGGCATACTCTGACGGGGAAATCTACTCAACTCGGCAATCTACCAGAAATCCCATGGGAGAATACACTATTATATATGTCCCGAAAGAAATTATTTCAGTTTATTTCATACTATTGTCTCTGATAATCCTGATTCATGCCTCTTAGTTGTATATGTTAGTACCTGCCAGAAAATGTCTCATGTTTGATGGAACTCAAATGAACGTTCAAGTCCAACCACCGTCTTTGTTGTCTTGTTTTTTTTTACTTTATTTAATCATTGTCCATTCTTTCGGACCACTTCTCACTTAATATATGGTATGTTTTGTAAAATTTCTCTGAGTAATCGTTATCCAGGGGACTTTTGACAAGAGATGTCCATGTTCCGTGGTTATGGGCACAACCCTTTATTTTCTCCGACCGATGAAAACATGATTTTCTTGTTTTCTCAATGACCCTTTTAACCATCTTGGAAATCTTTGAAATATCAGCATGTGCCAATGAACGTTGTTGTTATTCCATCACTCAGCAACGAAACTGAAAACTAAAGAAGCTGGTACGTTAAATAAACAGATGCGTTCCAGAATGAGTGCCAATTCATCTTAACCAACCCAGGTATATTAGTCAGGTTCGGCTTTGGACTCCTTAAAACATCCAACCTTGCTCTAATTGAAGGAAAATGGCCAACTGTTGCATTGCAGAGCTCAACTCCCCCCACCCCGCAAAGAAAAACAACGAATCCGGTATTTCTTGCTGGGATTCCAGATCGCATCGCTGACCCCAGACCTATCGGACGTGGTATGTGAATGAGAAAATGCAGCCGAGACGTTTGAGTTTATTTAAGAAGTATTCGCATCACTTCTTTTTGCAGAATGAAAGGCTGTCTTTTTTTTCCATTTTTCATGTTGTTTAAAGTATTGTTTGTGTTCCAATAATCGATATTACGGACGCAATCAGAATGTAAATGCCGTCTTTTTTTAAAAGAAATAATGCTTGAAATGTAACTATTTTTCGCATTCCGAACGTACCGGAACTTCAAGAAAACAAAATATATATTATCAGAAATAAAATCTCCTCAATTCAGTAAATTTGGAACCTTGACATGCTTTTGAGCGTGTATTCAATTGCGAAATTCTGTCAGGTTTGCTCAGCCATCCGGTTATCAAGTATTAGGGGCTCGTTTCACTGCGGATACATCAGGACGGTTGTGGTTCGTGGATGTTTATTGCAAGATGTTTAGAAGAAACACAAAAAAGAATGAGCATTTTGTTAAGTTATAATAAGTCTATATATAAATTTACATTCTCCTACTATTATGTTGTCGACAGAACTACAAGAAATGAATGAAAGGCATCTGAATTTGTGTGAGGATATTTTGCAACAGTGATTCGTATGTTTTTAGATTAGCTCAAAAATATATTGTATCAAAGCAGAGTCTCGGCACAAGTGTGTCGACCAAGTTGATGTCCTTTGTTGACCATACAGGGGTTACGCACTTTGAGACAGCAGAATGTGTTACCAAGAGAATCACAGTGTTCTGTGTCATAGCGTTGAGTAGTGTCCCCTTATTTCTGAATTGTCGACACAGCTAATTATGTGAATGGGAGGATGGTAAACGTTTATATGTTCAGGTAGATCCAAGTCAATAAGAAGGCAAGATCAAAATAATTGCGCAAATAATGTGTAGGGTCATGATTTTTCTGGCCCATTCATTTCTGAAATGTGATTCCTGCAGAGGGCTTGGGTAGAATTTATTTTAACGAAGTCTAAGCGGGAACCTCAGATCTGCAGTATGCAAATCAATAAGTACATTTATTTATAGGTCCCTGGTTTACATCTCCTAAACTCGTTGGTAAATAGTTACCTAAATCTTAAGATCCGGCGACATAATCTGGATTCATAGGGTATTTAGACTTACATTTGGAATGTCAGTAAAAAGAGGCATATTGCATGAAAAAAATGCACCTTCGGCTGAAATACCACTGAGATATTGGAGAGGACGCCAACAATATGCACTCTTAAATCCTTGTGTGCTTTTATTTTTTAAGTTGACTTGGTGAAAAGCACAAGAAGGTGGCATTGAAAGTATAGAACATTGATTACAAACAATGAAAGAGATTCATATGTGCAAAACAGTTACGTGTACGTAAGTACAATTAACTACATAGTAAGATTGTGTAGTTCTACGTGCAAATAATTACATGAGATTACAACGTCGTGGTAATAAAACACATTTGCAAGCAATCCTGATTCTGTTCTCTGTAGCCATTACCCCAAGTGTTCGCTTGAAAATAAGAGCGAATATGATCTTAAGAAAAATCATAAATCCAGGAGATCATCACAGTTTTCAATAGGAAGAAGATGAGCCAACAATTAAGGCCAAATGGAATATATATAAATTGCCAGATTGAAGTAACTATATAAAATTGAAGGCAAGTAACTGGAGCAATTTGCGAGACAAACGTAATGACGTTGAACAGTTATATCACGTGATAAAAAAGATAACTAATCAAAGTAGAAGCAAAACTATAAAATACGACATTGAACAGTGCAACATAGGAAGAGTCCTTTCGGACCATGATTTCCATGCAAACCATATTGCCAATCTAAAGTGCACAGCTAACTGTAGAGGTATACATTCCCCCATTCACTGCTTGCTTCCGTACCTGTGTAAATACCCCTTAATCGCTACTGCGGTATCTGCTTCCACCATATTCCTTACAAGCAACTACCACTCACTTTGCAAAATACTTTATTCGCCCTCTCAACTTAAAGCTGCTCCCTCTCTTATTTGACATTTTCACCGTGGGACAAAACCTCTATCTATCTACCCAATCTATGCCTCTCATAATTTCTATATGCTTAAGCGGTAACCCCTGAACTATTGGAACTTCCAAGAAAATATTTCTCCAACCTCCCGTTATAGGAAGCAATATAAAGCGGGCAACATCGTGGTGGACTTCCTCTGTAACCTATGTGAAAATGTATTTATGATATATCACAAGCAATAAAGGCCCGATCGCGGATCCTTGTTTTAATACAATTGGTCGCAACCCTCCACAACTACCCTCTGTCTTCTATGGCCACATGACTTTCATATGCCATCCAGCAATTCACTGTGGATCCCACGTGCCTTATTCTTTTAAATCAGCCTGTGACGAGGAATCATGTCGAAAGCTTTACTAAGATTTATCTATACAGCATCCACTACCCTACATCAGCAATCAGCCTCGTCACTTCCTGAAAAGAGCACAATGAATTTTAAGACATGACTTCCCCCGAACAATGCCACTATGCCTAAGCCTCATAGCTCTCCGTTTTTCCAAATATGAGCAGATCTTTTATCTAAGAATCTTCTCCAATCATTCGCCGACCACTGATGTAAGGCATACCGACATAAAATTCCCTGATTTGTCCCCATTTCCCTTCCTTAAAGCCTTTTGTTACCTCCCTTTGGTTAATGACCATATAAACCTCTCTGTCAAGCCCCAAACAATCTCCTGTCTTGTCTCTCTATATAATCTGCGATATATCCCATCACACTAGGGACTTACCTACTTTAATGTATTTAAAGCCACCCAACATCTCTTTCTTGATATCACCATGCCATAGATCAGCATATCCCTCGTTGATTTCATGAAATTTCATTTCTTTTCCCCTGCGGAGTAAAGATGCGATATACTTGGTTAGTTCCACTTCCAGTGACACCAGGCATAAACTCCCTTCTTTGTCCTTTAGCTGCTCCAATCTTTCGTTCGTTACCCTTTTTTTTCCAAACTCACGTATAAAATTCCAGGGGATGCTCCTTAATGCTACTCGCCAAGGAGATTTCATCAATCCCTCCAGACCTCCGTATTCCCCATTTAAGTTTTTTTCCGCTTCCATTATATTCCTCAAGGGTCTATCAACATTGCAAATCTTACATATGATTGTTCTTCTTTCTTTTACTAAATTTGCGAAACCTCTCTTCATCCAAGGTCCGAACATCTTGCCGTATTTCTGTTTCTTCCACACAGGGACATAGCTGTCCTGAATTCTGGCCATCTGGCCTTTAAATGACTCCCAAATATCAGATGTAGACTTCCCCAACAATAGCCAATATACTCGCCCCAGCTCTTGTGTAATAGTGTTGTAAATGTATGTTCCCCAATTTCGCACTTACCCTGACGATTCAGTCGTATGCCCATCAATATTTATCGTGATTATTACAGTTCCAAAAATGTTTTTCCACTCTAATCCAGATTATCTGGCCGAGCTCATGTCCCAATAAATTGTTTGGATTGCTCCCCTCCCTCTTTGGAGTATCTGTATCAAGATTATTTTTGGCAAGTTATGAGCGGAGGTCCAGTAGAATTTACCAGACCACCATTATTTTCATCAGGTTCTTGGCCAACAAAGTAAAGGCCTTCAAAAAAAAAGGTGGAACATAAAACATGGAACATAGAACAATAGATCACAAGAACAGGGCCGAAGGCCCACGATGTCTGTGCTCAACACAATGCCAAAATAAAGTAATCCCATTGCTTGAACCTGATTCATATCTCTTCGTTGAACTAAAGCGAGGATTGTTCCACAGAATCAAATTAGCCTGAACTGACAATAGGCAGATTTTGAATCTTGAATACGATTTTTTTTATCGCCCACACTGTTCTTGCCAAGCACAAGACAAACTCAAGGAACAACATATTTTCCCACACAAGGCAGGAATCAGCCTTCGGGGGCCCAAAACGTAATTCAACACGTTCAGAAAATCGTTCCATTCTAGTTTTTGTAAAAATAAATGAACACTTTTGATGAGAAGCTATGGCTTAATGATGCGACGTTACTTTTACCGTGCCCTCGGCCACTGCATTTTCTTTGAGTATTTCGGTTTTTATTTCTAATTTAACCGTGTATGGAGTCTCGTACTTTAAGTGCGCTTCGTGTGCATTCTGTTTATTTCCACTCCTTCCACTTTCTTCACTTGATATCCTTCCGGAGCCATCATTTGTGACGATGTCACTTGTCCTCTTCTTTCAAGCAACAACTATTGTGGCACCTACCCTCTTTTGCCACATTTCTCTCAAACGTTGTTCGCTCTCCATTTATTAAACGTATGCGATATTCGGTTTCTCGTGTTTCCTCTGCTGGATTAAACTGTATCAAAATGAAATGATTGGTTTTAGCATATCTTGTCTCGACGTTGCAAACGTTTTCTGTTTTAATTTCGGTACTGCATAATCTGCAGTATTTTCTGTTTCTTTTTTTAAAAAAAGATGTATCTCCACTGTTTAACAAATAACAGGTGTGCATAAGATCTGGGAAAGAACTAATTGAAGAAGTCAAACATTAAAATATGAAACGAACTGCACCTGTTTTGGGGGCATATGACTATTTCTCTTTATTTAAAAAAAAGAAAGTTCGTTTTGGAACGGAAATAAGAATGCAGATGGATTAACTGACTGGGCAAAGATTTGGTAAATGCCGTGTAATGCAGAGAAACTTAACAATTGTCACTACTTCAGCATAATAAAGGGAACACGTGATATAACTGGTGAGAGATGGTACAATCGTCAGATGCAGAGCAATCTGGATGTCTCAGTAAATTATTCCCGAGAAGACTAACAAGCAAGAGCAACATTTTGTCATAGTTAGATATAAGGCATACGTGGAGGATGTTTCCTTTGATTAGCATATCTATATCGATGTGTCTCTATCTCAGGACAGATTGAATGTCATTAAGGAATGACTTGAGGGGGACTTACTCTCCCCCTCTCAATCTGCGAAATGAGCATACAACATTCTTCACCACAGATGATCGATGTGATTTCATAAAATGTACTTAAGAAGAAGACAGACGAATATGTCAACAGATAAATAGAACAGTGTCTTGAAATAGATGAAACGTCATGGTAATATGAAGTTATAGATCGGGCGTGACGTGCTGAATGGAATACTATTCCTCCGATTTCCCTTATCCGTATTCCAACGATCGTACGTGGGTTGAATTGATCTCATCTGCATTGTGATCATGTCACATAGTTCTTGTACGTTTATAGCTGATGAACTTCAACAGAAATTTAAAGGTAAATACATGCAATTGTGTTTTAATATATTGCATCAAATTTTCAGATCACCTTTGCGCTGTAATGTCGGAGCACTCACTGTTAGCAACGTTGAATGTCACTAAATTTGTCTGCCAACTTGTGTTTGCGATGAATTTAAAGCAATAGCATGAAATTATGCAACATTGTGAAACGTATGGCAATTGGAATTACAGGATACATATTATTCTGATTTTTATCCAGAGTTTGTCAGAAGAAATAGTAGACTGAGACCGTGACCTCTGTCTCCCAGCAGACAAAAGAAAGGATCATACTGTATCCGAATATTCACCTGATGCCGATAAATATTGCACTCACAATGCTCAAAGAACAGCCTTAACAAATGCTTTCATTTTGAAATTAAATTTGCATGAAACAAATGCATGGTAAACCCACATTTCTCAAATAGTGGAAATTTGCAAGATGTTATATGTGGCAAATAAATCTAACGTTTCAAATTCGCATCAAATTTCCCATAATGATGGGAAATTATATAATGGCAATCAATAAATTCCAGATTATGAAATGGAAACAAGCAATGCTGAAAATGACCAACAACAACCGCTCTGTTTCCACTTTCAAATTACTTCTGCTGCTGGTCTAAATGGCAGAGTATGCAGCCCCCGCCCAATCAAGATGATGTCCAGCCGCCTGTTAGCACCTACCGTTTCTGTTAAACACTGAATAAAATTATATACTGCAACAAAATTGAGTTTTTCCTTATATTTTCTTTCCCCTTTTATACAATAATACGGCACAATCGGTTGTCATTACGTATTCTCTAAAGCAGAATGAATATCATTGCCTGTTATAACGCCAGTTGTGCCTTTCTTTTTCAAATTCTGCAGGTGAAGAGTTGGAATTGAAAGAGAAAGGTGAGATCGTCATAACTTTAATATTCCGTTATTTAATCGAAAGGTAGTCAATCGCAAAGTACCAGACGAACGAGAGATCACATAAAAATGCAGATGAAATTCCCCGACGAGCACCCAGGCTGCCATATAGAGGCAGATCTACTTGGTATTTGCCTGCAGTTAAGTACCATGATTATATTCTTGAAGTACTCTTCAGATCCAGGCCAACCTACGAGTATTTTCTTTAATTTTCCCAACAACTCATACATGGTAATGAAACATATATCCCATGGTCTGTATATCTTTTTTCTGAAATCAAGACATCAAAATATCTTACCCAAGTTTATACAACAACAATGTTTCTGGGTTACTTCTGCTTTCTGGTTCATCACAGAGCGGATTCATACTGTTTCATTTGTAAGTTCTCGTTGCCGGTTTCCAACCTCAACAACAATGAATGTTACGCAGAAATCAATCTGTAGTACCTAATAATTTCCTTTATTCTTTCAGTTAAAAAAAATCATACATTTCAAATAGTTTGGTTAAAAGTAAGCCTGCAATTCATACAAGATGAAATATCTGTGCCCACCCCTGCGAGGCTATCTGACAATTCTTGGAAATTTAAAAAAAAATAGAAAAGGTAATGCTCGGGATAGAAATTCAGACTGGCCAGGCGTCCCTCTTGATCCCCATGTAATCTACACTTTTCCGACGTGGAGTCATCTACTTCTGCAATGATTGTTCTCCAGTGATTTCTCTGCGTCGACACCTGAAATCTTCGATTCTTCTGCTGTTTTCTTGACAGATCGACTTCCTGCGTTTCGATTTTTTGGCTCTCGTTTATCTGGATAGACTGTGTTGGCTTCCCATTGGATCTAGCCGAGGCAACATTAGCAGTGCCTTATTGATCTTCCACCAGACAAGTACCTGTGCTTCATTTCAATTTGTTATTTTTCTCCCAGTCAGGCCAGTTCAAATCAATTCAATGAGGTCAGCCAAACACTTGGCTCATGTTACGTCGGGACACAGTCTGCTCATTAAATCAGCCTAAATTTTCCACCAAACAATAAAAAAACAGTTCACAAACAGCGTCTAATTTGGAAATTATTTCTGCTTCAGCAGATTATCGCAGGGTCCATATTGCCATTCCTGAGCAAGAACCAGTTCACAAGACAGTTCACAAAATAGCGGTCGCTAGAACAATCTCACAAAATGACAACCTCCATTCCTGTCACCTCATGACAACGAGAAAGACGTTTGTTTTGTCCACTCTTACTGTCGTTGATTCATTCTAATTAGCTCTATTGAAGATCATTATGCCTTCATGCCCAACACTCTCGTCATGTAATGCTGTCCCACTTGATGCATTTTATCCGCCCAGTAACTTCTGCATTTTCACAGTTAATTATTTGACGTTCCATTACACCCATCGTAGCATTAATTTCATAACTACTGCGTCACCATTTTCTTTTGCTCTCTGCTTTTCTTTGGAAACGGAAATTGTCCTCAACATTTTTTTTTTCAATTCCTTGCTTGATTTTAAAGTCCATTGGATCCTTGTGCGTCCTAGCATATATATTATGATCAATATTTTATCGTTGCTTTAACGTTAGATTAGGTTACAGGAAAAACCAACGACAGCTACAAAACTGATTTGACAGCAGCAATTCGTCAAATAGAACAGGACTGTCCTGAAGTGTAGAATTAGGATCAGTTGATTGATACTGAATACGGCTGTAGATTCCAGGCCTACAGGTCATATCGTCCCTGTTCAATACAATACAGGCTCCAAATGTGATTTTATTCTGGCAATTGCGCCGTATGTGTTGCCTGAGTGTGATGGTTAGACATGATGGACCGCACTTTGGTCGGGGGAATCGGTGTTGATTGCAGGCTGTCCCAAATATGTGCTCGAACTTTGATACATGTCAGAAAAATAAAAACAGGCCTGTGGATTGGGAGCAGTTTAGAATTAATCATATTGGGAAAAATAATACTGATTAGAGGGCGCATGGTGTATGAGAGTACACTGACAAAGGATGTACCAACTGACCCGAATATTTCCATAATTATCCGAAAGGGGAAGGGAAGTTTTGTGGAAAGAAACATATGTCCACCTAAAATGTGAGCCAGGAAATTATAATCGGGATCAAGCAATAAGCAGAATAAACATATGCTTCTGTTTTTTATTTTAACAAGAATGGCAGGAAATTATAATCGGGATCAAGCAATAAGCAGAATAAACTTATGCTTCTGTTATTTATTTTAACAAGAATGGCACATTCCAGATGTCCAATGGAACAAAGCATCTAAATGAGGTGGTGGAGTGATAACTAGACAAAAGGAGAATTAGTATAGAAATAGGACAATTAATGGGACTAATGTCCAATAACTTCCACCGGGCCTGATAATCTGCATCCAGGTGGAAAACGACGTGACTCTATTAAGAAGCATTTCCTTGCGGTAATGAACCCTGATACACTGCTGGTTATTTATATATACAGAAACTTAAAATAATATTCCATAGAAATCCACTGTATTTTCAACATAGTTATAACAGCAATGGAATAATGGAAGTGCCGTGAAATCTCTGTTTTATAAATGAATCTCACTGGAAAAATGGTACCGGAAGTTAGTAGTTTTCAGCTAATTATGCAAGAGAGTGAGGAAGTTTCAGCAGAAGATGGGGCTGGGGGAGAATGCGTTTGGGATTAGTCTGGAATTCGGACATTAAGGGATCTAACTGAGATTCAATAAAATAACTGCGGATTATTTGATATAAAAAAATTTGAGCTGCTCCCCGCGTCAGTAATTCATTGTTGTGACTCCATATATTGCTTCTGAAGCAATTAGTACGTTTAAAGCCATTTACCCCCAGCGCATTGTCCTGTCCTAAACTGTAAATCATTTGTACACTGAAAAATATCGCATATTATAGGTCGATATTTATTCTGTGAAAACTTGAGAGCTTTGGGCGCACGCGTGTCTTTCCACTCCCCCCCCTACTAAAAACATTGCGCTTTCCATTTCTCTGCAAAGTTGATGAATGTGCACTCTTCCATATCCACGTTCTTTACATTATGTTATTCCCTGTGAAATTTGTCTCCCCGAAGGCTGCTAAACGTCTCTGCATCGTGCTTTCAGGAAATATTGACCGCAGCCTTGTAGCTTCTGCACATCGGAATGCGTTGACCTTGATTCGTTATCAAAATCATCGATTGTAAATGTTTGCGAATAGAAATCTTGTACCGGCGGCAGTACAACAGTCGTTGTCTATAAATCGCAAAATGTACTGCTTATATTTTTTCTCAGTTTTCTGCTGATTAATTGACCCTCAGTCGATAGCAGGCTATAATTCACAAATTCTGTGAACAATATTTCTATTCCTTGGTGTTTCGTGTTCTAGAAAAGTTCAAAAAACTTTGATAAATTAGAACACATGAAATTCAGTGTAACATGCTGCCATAGATTAAGAGCTGGTTTACGGAGAGTAAACGGAAAGCAAGGCAAGACAAATTGTCTCATGTAGGAGGTCATAACAAATAAACTGCTGAAATAATGCACTGAGGCCACAGCTCTTCACAATCTAAATATGATATCCGGGATGCAGGATGTACATAGCTGCTTGACCGTTAGCAGGGGGAAGAAGATTAGGATTCAGAATACCCCGGTGGGCCTTTCCCTTGATAACAGGTATATGGTTTGTGATACTGCTTCGGGGTGGGGGTGAGCGGTTGGGTATGAATCACCGGTGGAGAACCACAGCAGCATGATGTCTGGTCTGTATTCTGGCTCTGTGGCTCAGAAATGAAGGAGAGGGGAGTGAGATAGTGACAGGGGATCCGTTGGTTTGGGGAACAGACAGGAGTTACTGTGGAGAAGAGCGAGACTGCCAGATGGTAGGTTGCTCTCCAGGTGCCAGCTTCAGGGATATCGCGTATCGAGTGCATAGTATTCTTAAACGGGACGGTGAGCAGCCAGAAGTCATGGTACAGATTAGCACCAACGAAATAGTTGAGATAAGAGATGAGGTCCTGAAGAGTGAGTTTTGGGAGTTAAGAAAGAAGTTAAAGTAGGACTCAAGCGTGGTAATCTGCCTGTGCCACGCGCCAGGGAGGCAAGGGACAGGAGGATACGACAGGTAAGTGAGTGGCTGAAGCATTGGTGCAAGGGTTCAGATATGTGGATCATTAGGATCTCTTCTGGGGTAGATAAGACCTGTACAGAAAGGACGGGTTACACCTGAACTCGACAGGGACCAATCTCCTTGCGGGAAGGTTTGCGAGATTGTTGAGGTGGGTTCAAACTAGGTTTGCAGGGGGATGGAAAACAGAGTGTTAGATTAGTTTATCGGTCAGTTTGTAAGGAGTAGTTGCAGTGTGTGCGGTGAACGTGAGGAAGGGTAGGTAAGGGAAAAGGCATACATGCAGTCAGTTAGATGGATTGAAATGCGAGACGTGTTGATAATAAAGTGATGAACTGTGAACATAGATCAGTGCATGGAATTATGATGTTGTGGCTATTACAGAGACTTGGCTTTCGCAAAGGCAGGAGTAGCTACTTGAGGTTCCGGGGTTTAGATGATGCAAAAGAGATAGGGAGGGAGGTAGAAGGTGTGGGGGTTGACATTGCTAATTCGGGATATTACCACTGCTTTAAGAGGGAGAACATTACAGAGGGATTGTCTGTGTGGGTGGAAGTTAGAAACAGAAAGGGAACAGTCACTCTGTTGGGAGTATTCTACCCGCCCCCAAAATAGCCACCGGGACACCGTGGAGCATATCAGTAGCCTGATGTTGGAATATGCACAAATAATATGGCTGTTATCATGGGTGACTTCAACTTTCCTAATATTTATTGGCGCCTCCTTCTTGAAAAAGCTTAAATGGGGCAGAATTTTTTAGGGGTGTACAGGAATAATTCAGGATGAAGACAGTCCGGATGGAGTATGGCCATGCTGGATCTGGTACCAGGCAATGAACATGGTCAGGTGACAGACCTTTCGCTTGCAAGCATTTCAGGGGTAGTGACGATAACATCCTGACCTTTAACATAGTCATGGACAAGGATAGGAGCAGATATCATGGAAAAGTATTTAATTAGTGGAGAGAAATTACAATGATATCAGGCAGGAACTTGGGAGGAAATTTTCTCTCGTAATTGCACTACAGAAATGTGGAGAATTTTTAAAGATCACTTGCATAAGGTTCTAGATGGGTTTGTCCCACAGTCCCACGATGTTTAACATGAGAGATGGAAGACTCAGTCAAGGGGAAGAAGGACGCTTATTTCAGCTTTGGGAAGCAAAAATCAATCAGGGCTCTTGAGAGTTATACTGTAGTCAGGAATGAGCTTAAGAAGGGACTAAGGATAGTTAGAAGGAGGTATGAGATGGTCTTGGCAAGTAGGGTTCATTAAAACCCGCAGACGTTCTATACAGATCTGAGGAACAAGAGGACGACGAGGGTGAAGGTAAGGCCGCTCACAGATATGGGGGGAAAATGTGTCTGGACACGAATGAGGTAGGGGAGAACCTGAATGAATACTTTCCTTCACTGTTCATCGAGGAGAGGGACTTGAGGGACTTAGATGAAGTGGAGGTCAGCGTAGAACAGACAATATGTTGGAGCACGTTGAAGTTAAGGTAGAAGCAGTGTTGAAACTACTAAAAAGCATGATGATAGATATCCAATGGATCGGATAGGATATACCCCAGGATACTCTGGTAAGGGAGGGAAAAGATTGCTGGAGAGTTAACAATGATCAACGATCAGGCCACAGGAATGGAGGATGGAAAATGTTGTGCCATTGTTCAAGGAAGGTAACATGGATAAACCTGGGAATTATAGACCAGTTAGTCTTACATTAGTGCTCGACAGACTATTGGGGAGGATTCTTAGGGACAAGATTTATGAACATTTGGAGACGCATAGTCCTATAAGGGATAGCCTGTATGGTTTTGTGAAGGGCACGTCGTGCCTCACGAGATTAATAGAGTTTTTCGAGGAAGCAACAAGACTGAATGATGGAGGTAGAGCGGTGAAAGTAGCATATGTGGATTTTAGCAAGGTATTTGATAAGGATCCCCTTGGTAGGCTACTCCAGAAGGTCATGAGGTATAGGGTCACTGGAAAATTGGTTATGTGGATTCGGAATTAACTTACCAACCGAAGGCAGAGAGTGGTTGTCGAAGGAGAGTATTCGACCTGGAGGTCGGTGACTAGTGGTGCTCCGCGCGGATCTGTGCTATTTGTGATTTTTTTAATAACTTGGATGGAGAATTGGAAGGATGGGTTGGTAAGTTTGCAGATATCACGAAGGTTGGTGACATTGCAGATTGTGCAGAAGGTTGTCGTAGGTTGCAACTGGATAATGACAGGATGCAGAGCTGGGCAGAGCAGAGGCAGATGAAGTTCAACCTGAGGTGTGAAGTTATACACTTTGGAGGATATAACTTGAAGGCAGAGCAAATGGTTAATGACAAGATTGTTAGCAGTGTAGAGGAACAGAGAGATCTTGAGGCTCTAGTATATAAATCCCTCAAAGTTGCTGCGCGAGTGGATAGTGTATTTAAAAAGGCATATAGTGTGCTGGCCTTCATTAGCTGGGGGATTGAATTCAGGAGAAGAGAGGTAATGTTGCAGCTCTCTAAGACCCTGGTCGACCACATCTGGAATATTGTTGTCATTTCTGGTCACCACATTATAGGAAGAATGTGGAAACCTTGCAGAGGATCTATAGGAGATTTAAATGAATGCTACCTGGATTGGAGAACATGCCTTATGAGGAGAGTCTGCAAGTTAAGACTTTTCTGCTTGGAAAGACGAAAGCTGAGAGGAAAATTGACAGAGGTATTTCAGATTATGAGAGGCACAGACAGAGTGGACAGCCAGCATCTTTTTCCAGGGCGGTAATACTAGAGATCACCCGTTTTGGGTGGGTGGAGGAAAGTTCAGAAGGAATGTCAGAATATTTTTATTTAACACGGAGTGGTGGGTGCCTGCAATGCATTACCGGGGGTGGTGTTAGGGGCTGATACGATAGGGTCATTTAAGCGACTCTTAGATTGGCACATGGATGAATGAAAAATGGGGGTTATGGCAGGTGAAGTAGAATGGGGGATAGATAGAATGTGGATAAGGTTAATATAGGTCGTCGCAACATTTTGGGCCGAAGGGCCCGTACTGTGTTCTACTTTCGATGTTCTATTTGTTATTTTAGCCTGTGGCCAGTCCAATACATGTATGTTCAGGGATTATATAGAATTGGATGACAGTAGGAGCTTAGAGAAGTCGCAGGGAGATTTTAGTAGCATCTCGAAAAGAAGTATCTTATTTAGTATATTCTGAGTTGGATATATTGCCATTTTCTTTTAAATTAACATGTGACGGAATTTGCAACGGTTATCCTCTCATATATTAAACAAAATCTTTGTTTAGACTTTTAAAAGTTTTGAAAATATCCCATCCTACATATTTTTTGGCTGGAGCGCGGGAAGAAGTCAATTGCTGCAACGTTATTTTATTCAACAGCGTACTGAACAACGAACTGAGAATTACCACTTATCAGCCCTACATGTTTCTCATATGAAAGCTTATTATGTATTTATTTGAAGCTTCTTTCCAGGAGATATCAATTTACATTTTCAAACCCTCTCTTGCAACGCAATTTTTATCACGGATGTACACCTATTTGCACTATGACTGGACAAACAATATATTATGCAGAGCAACTATGTCACAGAGGGAGTTGTCAAAAGTTTGAACTTCCTCTAAAGTAAACGGGGGCCGTGCCCAGATTAGGAATCAAGAACAAGTCAAGTGAACCTCGAGGAACATATGGCGTAATCGCAGAGAAAAATCACGGGCATGGGATAAAATGGTTTTCATTGGGATAGGGATTTTGCAGAAACACTATCCTCACACTGCATTTCGATCTACGGAATCAAATTCGTATTTTGAATATGTATCAACTTGTCAAGATCAATTCATTGCAGATGTATATATTTTTTATTAGAGGAGAGGTTGAAATTAAAGGAACATGGTGAGTTATTTTAAAAAATATCAAGAGCAAACTTTCTTGACCTGGCACTTCTTTCAACGTGGCATTTCCACTCTTGCGTCACAGATTTACACTGCAGGTAAAGGGACCCTTCGTCCCATTAGGTCCATATCGGCATTTTTTCCCATTTACAATATTCCTTTTCGGCAGCATTCGTTCTCTATCCTTCTTTATCTTGCCTATTCACGTCTTCGCCTAATTATAGTTTAAAGGTCGTGATTGCATGTGATTCTACTCTACCACGTCGTTTGGCAGAGAGATCCAGATATTAACCGTGCTCTGTGTAAAAAAAAAGCTTTTTATTGAAAACCCTATTTAAAACTCATTGCTTTCCTCTTAAACGTCCTCTGCCTTCCTTGTGATAATCGTACCAACAGAGACAAAGAAGATCCTGACAACTTCCACAACTTATGCCTCCTATAATTCCACACAATTGGACAAGTTCTCCTTTCAGCTTCCTTTACTCCAGGGGAAGAAAACCCGCAGCCAATCCTATCTCTCCCTTTCAGTAGTCCCACAATCCAGGCAACATCCCGAAGAATCTCATTGTCAAACTCCTCAGGGCAGCGGTTTCTTTCTTGCAATGTGATCAGCAGAACTGCACACAGTACCGCAAATCTGGTCGTATCGGTGTTGTGCAAATTTGAAACTTTCCATCTTATCTCTACTTGATATCGAATTACACAACCGTCCCAGCTCTCCGCAACACCGACAATGTTCGTGGCATCCGTAAGCATACCAAACCATTTTTCTGCATTCACGTGAAAATCCTTTGTCGAATTCCCATCACCATTAGTCTGTGATTTTTCGCCATTGTTGACCAGTAGTCGTTGACTTCTAAATCAGAAAAAAACAAACTTTCACCACCAGCTTCTGCCACCCATCACTTGGCCAATGTTTGTTCCAATTACCCTGATCACATTGGTTCCCACGTTCCTTAACTTTCTGGACTAGTCAACTGTGTGGCACTTTCTCAAATTGCTCACAAATGTCAGATAGACATTGTCTGCTTCAGTGCCTTCATCGATATTCTCAGCTACGTTCCTATAAAAATCAATCAAGTTAATGAGACAGGATTTCCTTCGGACACAGCAATGCTGATCACTACCGCAGTTCCAATGTACATAAATCCTATTAATTCGAATTTCCTTCAACAGTTACCTGGATTATCCTTTCTGCCTTCTTTAGTATGAGAAGAACTTTATCTAAAGTTAACTCGTCTGCTATCCCATCTGTGGATAATGAAGATGGAAATAACTCTGTCAGGTCTCCTGCCTTGCT
Organism: Pristis pectinata; assembly: GCF_009764475.1. Lineage (NCBI taxonomy): Eukaryota > Metazoa > Chordata > Chondrichthyes > Rhinopristiformes > Pristidae > Pristis > Pristis pectinata. The sequence continues at coordinate 37,732,251 of NC_067424.1, forward strand.
TCCCTTCGTATCCTGAGATCAACCCCATTGTGACTGCGGTTATATCCATCCCGTTGTGTTTCATAACATTGAACGGCACCTTTTTTAATATTGAATTTTTTCGAAATGTCGATATACGCTTCCCCGATCTCATGATCTTCCATGACCTTGTAATTGGTGAATACTGATGAAACGTATTCTTTTAGAACATCGCCCACGTCCGAAGTCTCCATATGTACGTTGCACTTTGGACTTGTGGAAACCAGCCTGTCCGTGGCTACCTTTTTGTTCCGCTTCACATTGAATGGCTTACGATTCGTCTTACCCTTACTTGCCAGCAGTCTTTTATGTACTCTCTTTGCCCTCAGAATGTCTGTCTTAAATTATATTCTGTACCCTCTATATTCCTTATGAATATCACTCCAGTCTACTTGCCCACACCTGCCTTTTCTTTCCTAGTTTTCAGACGAAATCTTCAATATATTTGTCATCCAGTGTTCCAACACCAGACCCCATGTTCCTTCAATCCTTACTGTAAGTTCCTGGCACTGAACTTCTCTAACTCATTTAAAGTACTCCCACATTTAAGATGTCGTTTCAATCACTATATATTAACTGTGATATTGAAGTGCATTGTGACGTATTGTAGGATAAACGATTGTTAACTTACACTGTGGTCCATTTGGTCATGTATGCTGTCTTCAAGTGCACGCGAAAAAAATGAGTACCAGGAGCTTTGAACTTCAATGCACAATTTAAAGGAGATCTGTATTGTCAGTGATATCGATTATGAGATGTAACGTTAACGAAATCGTTCTTTTTGTATCCTCGGGAGTGTGAACATTCAATCAGGACAATTTTCGATATTGTAGTTATTTTTGTAATTCAGTATCTGACTCGCCAGTGACAAATAATTTAGTCAATACAGACTTATTGTCGGCAACTGTTCTGCCCAGGACTGCAAAAAACTGCAGAGAGTTGTGGGCACAGCCCAGCGCATCACGGGCACCAGCCTCTCCTCCTTGGACTCTGCCTTTACCTCTTCTTTTCCTGGTGAAGTAGCCAGCATAATCAAAGATCCCATCCACCCGGGACATTCTCTATTCTCTCGACTTCCATCGGGTAGAAGATACAGGAGCCTGAGGACACGTACCACAGACTTAAGGACAGCTTCTACCCCACTGTGATAAGACTATTGAACAGTTCCCTTATACAATGAGATGGACTATGACCTCACGATCTACCTTGTTGTGACCTTGCACTTTATTGCGCTGCACCTTCTCTATAGCTGTGACACTTTACTCTGTACTGTTATTGTTTTTACCTGTACTACATCAATTCACTCAGTAGTAACTCAATGTAACTGCACTGTGCAATGAATTGACCTGTACGATCGGTTTGCAAGACCAGTTTTTCACTGTACCTCGGTTTCAAGTGACAATAGTAAACCAATACCAATACCAACATTTAATTCCACGTCTTTGATGTTGGATCAGCAGCTAAATTTTGGAAGTTGATTCACGTCAGTGGTAAGAAGTCTTTGAAAAATAAACAAAGTAAGAGTGTTAATCGGCACTTGCAAAGGAATGGATTAGTCAAAGATATTCAACAGAATTTATTGAATGGGATATCCATTCTGATCCATTAAATTGTTTTTTTTTGACATGTATTGACATCAGTAGTGCAGTAGATGCAGTTTTCATGAATTTCAGTAAGGTATTTTTCTCCCAGATGAGAGACTATTGGGAAAGGTTAGTGCCCATTGACACCAAGGCAAATTATGTTGATGATCGCATGAACGTGATATGCTGAAGGGCCTGTTTCAGTGTTGTATGACTCGATTACAATCATCCAGTCGCTCTATAACTCCGTGAAATATTAGTTCTTTGTTTACTCACTTCAATCCTGCAAATTAAAGTGAATTGTTTCTGTTCTTTAAAATTGATAGTTTTTAACATTTCCATTTTAGAGCTCATGGCATGCAAAGAATCAATGAAGATATTAGGTGAGAAAATAACTTTGTTTGGTTTCCAGGAAGGCTAAACACAGGAAGCATCTGAAAAAGTCTGATATTGTTGCTGGAAAATGCCTTGTTACATGCAGAGTCGCTGGAGTTGAACCAGTATAGAGACTTGGATGCAGTATTTGAATAAGTGCCACGTGAAATTCTCGAGTAAAAGCTAACTGTTCTGTCATGGGATTGGAGGTGGTGGTAACGAGTATTGCATACGGTCTATAATATAAATTTCAGTTTTATGGCTCTTTTCAAGATGTTCGGATGCATGTATTGGAGTGGGACAAGTATGAGACCTTCGACCTCGCATTGTGCCATCTAAATTAATGAATTGGGGGGGGGGGGGTAAAATGTAAGATATCCAAATATGTTGATCACAAATTATAGGTGGGGCGTATGAATGTTATGATGGGAATTCCTGGACGCTGCAACACGTTATAGAAAGTTTGGCTGACTGGGTAGTATCTTGGCAAATGAAATTTAATGGAAGGAATTAAGAGCTCATTTTTTTTATAGGAATAACGGACACGACGAATATTATTGAAATACATAATAATTGCATTTATGTGGAGTTCAGAATATTCTTGGGTTACTTGTAAATGAAGTATAAGATGTTGGTATGCGACCACAGGACGTGGCTGGGTGATGTTGTATTGCGTTTATTGCAAGGGGTTTGGTTTTGTTATAGAGAAATATGTACCATACGTGCAGGGTGTTGGCGTGACTGCACACGCAATTATATAGTTCTGATCTTCTTGTTTAAAGAATGTAAATACGGACATTGGAGGCAGTCCAACAGGAAATGGTTATGCATATTCCTTGGACGAACGTGATAATTAGCAATAAACGACTAAATAAATTGTGTTTTTTGGGAGTGTTGAAGAATGCGTGCGATCTTGTTGAACCTTATAAAATCCTAAGTGAGATTGACAGGGTGGACGATGAGGTGTTTTCACGAGTGAGAAAAGGTCACACGTTGGGACCCGGATAAAAAGTTTCGGGACAGCAACCTAAAACTATGTTGCCCAGAAATTTCTTCTCGAAAAGTGCAGTAAACATCCGAAATTCTCTATCTGGGAAGTTAATCACACGGGGTCACTGAATGTTTATATAATGGAGAGAGATGTTTTATTTTGAAAGGTCTCGGAAACGGAAGTGAAGTGAAACTACCATGGAAGTGAAGATGAGGCCTAGGAAAAATGAACCATGATAATTTCGAAAGACGAGGCAGCCTTGACAGTCCAGTTAGTCCACTCCGCCTACTATGTGTAGTGTATTGCGTTCTTATCCATGGTCTTTATTTCGCTGTTCTGGATAGAACTCATTACAAACAAAATAGGTCGTGTCTCACTTATAGAATGTAATCAATGTTGCTGCTACTCAAGCTCCAACATGACGATCTCCCACCATTTGCTCCACCTAACCCTATGAACAGAACCTTCTTTGTTAATTTCTATCTCGTGCTGATGACTGTTTCTTACAAGAAAAAAAATGATGGGGCAACAATCAAATGTATTTAAAATTAAAATGATCGTGGTCATAGCTTCTTGATAAATGTTTCCATTGGATTCCGAGGAAGATAAACTCAGATTTGTATTCTATTATTGCAGAGGGAAAGCTGAAGCATATGGAGAACGGTAAATGACCTTGACATTCAATTATTGTGCACATCTATAAATCATTTCAATGATCCATTAGCACTAGGAAGAGTGCGCCCAGAACCCCGCCAACTTGCAATCAAACAAATTGAAAAAAAATCGAAAGGGAAATGTGGAAAAAGGTACAAGGGCATTCTTTTCGAAATGAGCTAATTGGGATTTTTGATGAATATCCGTGATAATTGGAGATAATATAATCATGACAGCGATAGTGAAAATGACAATCATAGCATGATGATGGTGAGTATATTTCTCGGAATAATGACTGGTTTTCCAATCGATGGTAATCCAAGTTATGACGTAGGCCCTCAACAAAAAGGATTTTAGAATGATGGCAGTATGTCATGGGTAAGTATTAAGATGTGCGTAGTAACTTTGATTGCGTTATTGGAGATGATGCTGATCTTGATTTCGGAGGTCCTGTTGATAGGAAACATGAAAATGGTGATGTTGATGCTTTGTTTCTTCTTTTTCTTTCGTTGTTGTTGGTCCTGACCATTCTGAAAGCTATGATGATATAAATTCTAATGTAGACATTATCAAGACGAAATAATAGTTAAAGAAAATTTTGTCACGGCATTTGCTATCATGATGACTCTGTCATCACGTTTTAATATGGTATTGATGGTGATGGTAATGTAATTATGTTTGACCCATATTGGAACAACGGCTTGCCCCGAGAGACGTAGTGAACTTTTATGAAACATTCGTTGAGTTAGTGCCTGAACAGTAAAATGATGGTTTCACATTACGAGCAGCTTTGATGGATATTCCTTTTTACCTTTTATTTTGCAAGAAAGTCGGTGCTGGGGTGGGTTTGTCTGAATTGCATCAGGAGCATGTTAGCACCAAATAATGGAGGGCCATGAGGATGCACAGAAATAAATGCATTACATATCAATCTTGCATTTACGTTAACATTCTATAACAACTGACCGCTCTAAGAAAAGACATAACAATGTAAATTCTAATACTGTTTTGTCTTAAATACCAGCATTTTTAATGTCCAAGACTTCAGTCTTGAAAATTGCGTTTTGGTGACAATGATTGGTTGTGACATTATGGGATAATCTAAACATATCTGGTTTCATTTAAACTTCAGAACTGGAAGATTATAAGAAAATTCCATCTGGAGAAGGTTAGCCTCCATTGAACAGAGACTCGAAACTATAGTACAAGATGCCAAAGAAAATCAGAATAATACTTGACGATTTGCTCCTTCAAGCCTGCTCCGCTATTGAATGCGATAATGACAGATGTTCTGTCAAAACAATATTCCTCATCGGTTCTCACTCAGGATTGTCAACCCACGAGTGAACAAACTTCTTAGTTCAAATTATCTCTCCTCATACTCTGTGGTTATGACCCTTCTTCTCAGATATGACGGCCAGTGTAAACATTCTCCCTCCGCCATTGTATCTATCCTTGCTGGTGTTTTTCTTTAACATTTCAATGAGATCCCTAGGACCATTTGAGTGAATACACGCCGTATCAACCCAGTCTCTCCTGCTGTAACATTATACCATTTGATCAATCAGCCTCGTGAAGATTTTCTCCATCCATCTGTGGCAAGTTTAACCTGACTTAAGAAAGCCAAAAACTCAAAGTAACTCAGGCGTTGTTTCATCGAGTCGATGTATAATTGGAGCAATATATCATCCCTATACTCGTAATGAAGGCTAAAATGCCACGACGTCCTACGTCCCTGCTGTGCATTCATGATTGCTGACAGTAACTGAATGTAAAAGAACTGCAACGTTTCTTCATATATCAACTTTCCTCAATTGATGTCCATTAAAATAAGATGCTGCCTTTCTGTTTATTTTAATCAGAGATTGGCACTTCACCTTTATCTACTTTGGGATGAATCTGCCTTAATCTCGCCACTGAATCAATTTGTTTATATCTTGATGAAGCCTCTTTGTGTCATCCATTTTATGACACCCGCCATCATAAGGATAATGCAGTTAGCTCTTTCAACCTCATAACTGGTTCTTAGTGCCAATAGTTGTTGTTCGAGCTCAGATTCCAATGGCACGGCACTAGGTATTGTCTGCCACAACAAAGAAATTACATTTATTCTTACTGTCTTTTTTTCTTGTCCGACATTACATTTTTCAAATCAAAGTAGTATATTTTTCTGAGCTCAATTTGTTAGCTCTGCTGATCAAAGACGATCGAACCATCCAAATATACCTCAGTCAATTTTTCTCCCTTCTCTGTTCTGCAAATTGCATCCATGGGGTTTTGCGGCTTCAAGTGTCCTTAAATTCCTTCAATATCTGTTCTATGCATAGAAATTGCATTTCATTTCTACTTTACAATTGTTTTCTGTGATGGCGTTTGGCTCCTGTTCTCCGAATACAGAAACAACATATTTCTCTAATTTCCTTGCCACTTATTTGCCCATTGTAATTTTTATGTCACTATCTTCACTAGTACGTTGTCACGACTATCTTGTTTACTCCTTTTTACATCTTTGTAGAAACCTTGCATGTTTATATTTCTTGGCAGCTGACGCTCATTTTCTAATTTCCTTCCTTTAATGAAACTGTTTTTCTGGTGGAAATTTAAATTAATCTTAATACATTTATGGTGAGTTTTTATTCACCAACTTTTACTTTTCTACCAGCAACACTGCAACTATGAGCAATAATTTGTTAGCGGGATGGAAATACTGATTTTTTTGGTGCCACGAAGGATTCGTTGTTACACAACGATAAGTCCATATTGTTTTTACAATAATTCAGTAGTGTTGTCGTTTGATGTACACGAAAAAAGTTTGATTCTTTAAGATAACCACCATATCCTATACTGTTCTTGGGAGATTTGTATCTTGGTTCTAATGTTTATTCAGCCATCAATACTCGATCGGAAATTCAGGTATGCTAAGCGCTCAGAGAGACCTTGGAAATAAGCAGAAAATCGGTTTGATAGAAGTGATTGGGCCGCCCAATAAAATGAGCAAAAACCTGGCCTCCATTCGGATACCATTCTCATATCTGAACAGAGCCGGATATACTACGGAATCTGTATGGGGGGGAAACCAATTGTTTACACCTGCCATGTTTTTAGAATCTCATTCCTTGATCTTTGACGGCCAACCTAATTGTTAAACTTAAGCAGTAGTCAGAAGATTTCTGAATTTTTTGTGTTTATCGTGCACCTTTCCACTTAAAACACATCACGTGAGGATCTAATATGTTAAGATTCCTGTTAAACATGCCGTATTACTCTGCAATCTGATGTTTGAAAAAGTTCTTTACTTCAATAAACATCACCTCATACGGCGGATTGGCAGAGGAAGTAACCTGCTCCTGAAAGCCATTGCAACAATACATATTGGTTAACCTAGAAACTGTACAATTGAAATTTTGAAGCAGTGGAAATATTGTTTTCGTTGAAAAATTTTGCAAGTTTCAGCTTGGTCAAAATACTTGAGTAGTTCCTGAGCTGAATGGTCGTCCTTGTTCACGTATCCTATTGCAGTTATCGCCGCGTGCAAAAGTCGTTTGGAGAATAAAGGTAATGAATAACAATCCTTCACTGGATGTCTAGGCGTATTATTCCATGCCTATTTTGTGTAAAAAAAAATCTCACAACACAAATATGCAATGTGATTTTCTTTAATTCGCAGGGTATTTTTTAATGAGTATTAGATATCCGTTTTGTCACCACTTTGGATGGCGTTTTTCATACTTAAGCCATACTTTCCCACCAACAAGCATTTAAGATAATTGTGGCTAAGACATTGGAAACGAAAATGCTACGTCTATTTTAATGTATCTGCCCAGTGAGTTCTGCCTTCCCTATATCTCTAAGAGGGGTATTAGATATCATTGGACATTATTTTGAACAAGGATGTGAACTTCTGAAACAAGTCCCGAAGCGATTTTGATCAACCACACTTTCGAAGTCACCGTTTCGCACCTTTCTACTGATGCATTGTTTATTAGTTCAGTAAGCTTGCGGTCAAAGAAAATGACATGGACGATGACTTGATGTAAATCATATATCAGAATATAATTGTACACAGGGTATGGAGTGAAAATTACTAAGCAATCACTCGACGTCAAAATTGAACTGCACTGTTTGGCCTGCTCAAAAACCAAAACAATCATGTACTTTCCAACTTGGAAACGAACTGAAAAGCAAGAATGCATACCCAATTCATGCTGGAATTTGGGTACATTAATTGCTTGCACTGAATTAATTCCACAATAAATACAATAAAACGTTGGAAGGGAAAGCTTTATCTGTCTTATATTGTGGCCAGCCAATCTGTAAACGCATCTCCCACCTTTTTGGGGGAATATGTTTGCCTGAACGAAATTTCAATCTTCTACCTGTATCTCAGATTTTCAAAATATGCATCGTTCGTTTTGACCGTATTGCTGTAACTGAAATTATCCCTTTTAGTGTATCCATGAAACTGCTTGTGTAAGATTCGGTAGTGTCGAAGCAACGTTAGTTTCAAAGAAAATTAAAATTGGTAAATAAACAATGAGATGATGATCAGGTAGCTACGAATTAATGGCAGTATATCTGGTGGATCTTTCCTGACACACATATTAACAATACAAAGCAAACGTACTGAATTCCGTGGAGGTGTGTAACGCATGAGCTTTCTTTGACTATGTTCAGGAATTTGAAATTCGCGGATCCTATTTGCCGAATGCATTTTATTTCTAGTTCCTCAGCAGGAGCCATTGGATCTTAATGAGTTCACCATATTGCTATTTCCTTTAATGTAATACATCTAATATTTGAGGCAGAGCCAATTATTTATTTATTGAGTAACATTATTATACAGTGTCTATGAATACCCAATTTTCTTACGAAAATATCGGCATGAAACCGCGGTGAATTGTTCCAAATTATCTCAATCAGTGGTGCAGTAGTTACTCGTGCTGACAAACGGTTTCTGAGACTCTGGGTGGAAAATCATATTGAGTATTGTCCATCGAGTTTGCACGTTCTGCCTATAAACTTGAGAGTTTCGTAAATTAATGGAATTTTGCAATTTCCTCCAGTTTCCTTCCATACTCCATGGATATGCTGATAGTTTGACTGGCTACAGTAAATTGCCCCTTACTGTGCCTAAGTATCGAATGAATGAAGGATGAGTTGTTGAATCAGTAACAGAATAAATTGCAGTCCGATAGAGAGAATTAAAAAAAATAGGAGTGGAACTGATGGGTGTGCCCTGTTGGGAATTGGCTGTTACTGGATGGGGAAAATATCTTCCTTCTGTGTTGTAATACGTAAAAACCAATAAAAGGCATTTGATAAATAAAATATTTTTTATATCACTCACGTTAGTTTCCGCCTCAGGTGCCAACAGCTAGTATACAATCAAATCTGCTGCATTGAGATGGGGGAGTGCAGAGTGACAGGGTGTTTAAAGTCCTGTGTGTATAAACATATTGTTGGTCTAACATTATGTGTGCCAGCAAATGTATACTGGACAACGATTGCAAGTCATTGTCCAGATTGAAGGCAGGCTGTCCGATCTGCTGAGATACAACGGTCCAATATTACGAAAGCAGCTGTAAATTTGGAGGCTCACGATCGCCCGAGATGAAGTGTTATCCGCCAGTTCCAACAGTGTCCCTCCCCGCTTGACACATGCTCCCTTCATCGTTCTTTCAACGTTTCTAAGGCTCCATTTTTAATATTCCTTCTCTTGTTCTTCTTCATACTCCGACCACTCCCAATATGATGGCGCCATACCACAGATGAAGACTAACGAATTCTCCTTCTACATTAACTCGCTTTTTTAGTCTGTATCAGGACCGGACTTCCTTTGTCAAGACATTCACTTGTGATATTGACACTAGTTTTTTTTTTCTCTCCATTGCAATAACCTATCTATTTGCACGTCGTCTTCCACCATCCAGGGACTGAATTAACGATTCCATTGCGCTTCCATTAATTTAACTGTGCTAGTCAAAAAAAGGTCTCCGGTGCATTGTCAACACCGCTGATTTGTGATTGGTTGTAGGACACCTGCTTTGAGTTCAGTCCGGTGGATGACCATGAGATCCTGTTTTCTTCTGCTTTATTTCTCCACCCCTCTTACTCCGATACAATTGCTAAAACGAGGCACAATACATGCCTTGGCAGCAACATTTTATCTTCCGACTGTACATGTAGCAGCCCACGGGTCAATAACGAATGCTCCCTCTTCAGGTAACTCTCTTTGCCTGTATCAGGACTGGATTTTCTATTCCAAGTCAGCCATTTGTGATATTGTATCAGATTTTCTCTCTCCACTGATTCAGCCTAATATGTTAGGACTCCCTATGCTCCCAGTTACTCGCAGCACGTTACCCAGGATGCCTGTATTTTCACCTTCTAACTGCCAAATTAAGGGAAACGAATGGTCATCCTTGAGAACCCCGGCCTAACAGTGTCATGGTTACTCAGTTTCTCCTGTTCATTCCTTCTGACTGCCTTGTCTACAACGTCAAACATTTTAAAAAATATTTCTTTCCCAGTCCGGCCAAACATTCTTAATTCTGAAATTACACTTTTTCTCTTTCCAAACATATTGACTGACCAACGAATTTTGCATATTTTCTGCATTATTTTATTGCCAACGAAGGAATATTTGGTGTGACGTGGCACTGATTCTCAAAATGAAGCTACATGATCACCAATTTACCTGCAGTGAAATGGTCTGGAAAAACATTCATGCATAGAAAAACGAGGGTTGCCGTTTTCATTTTCGGTATCGTGCTGCTCTCAATTAGAATCGAGATGTATTGAATATAATGACCCAATTTTTCTGTGGTGGTTGGGGAAGGAAATACCCGTCATCTTCTTTTCAGGGTTTCGCCCATCAGACTAAAGACGTCGGAGCTGAGGGCGTGCTAGAGTAAATACGCAATTTTTAGGTGTCAATCTGACTCGAGCATGAGAACTGGAAGAGCCAGATTTTCTTAGCAAATTATAACGATAGGAATATTAAAATAATTGTAGATATAGACTCAGGTGTTAAATTGCAAAACAGTAGAATGCGAAAGATCACGTTTGCGAAAGGGACAAAATATTATGGGGATACTTGGCAGTGCTGGCAAAATAATGCAAGCTGATGATTCCTAAGAAATTGATTAGCGAATCTGGGGCAAGCGTTGTGTATTGTATAACTGTGCATTTGGGAACCTTGTCCGGAATAAAATATTTCAAAGCAATTGCAGAGAAATATGGTGGTTGATATCTTTATTTCCCCGACGGATAGAAGTCTGCTAAAATGCATGACTTCAAGACATATCTGGCAGGTTCAAACAGAACATACATAAACATATGCAATTCAGCATCAAAAATCTTAGTTTTTCATCAAAATGTAAGCTAGTTAACCAGCACAACCGTAATCTTATGGTACCACCGTACAAAGGGGCAAATTGATTTTGTTCCATATATCGCATGGTGTGAACAGTGAACACGTTTGCACGAAGAGAGAACAGAAACATAGGTTAAACTAATCGGTCGCTTGCTTTACAACAAATCGACAAACATTAAATTGCTAGTTTAAGGTTTCAGAGCTTTTATTTTAGTTCCAATTAAGTAGATACCGAGAAAATGTTTGGCTATTTATAATGAAAATGGCTCATGTTTCCATATTAACCCGTAAATAACGTATTGCTCTCCGGCTGGATTTGTGCCAAATATCGAAAAATGCTATCATATACGACAAAAATAATATTGTGTACCAGCACCGCAATCAACACTGAGAACCTAGGGGATAAATAAGGGAAGAACGTGGTGGCCATTAAACGTGAGGATATTGCAAAAATAACAAAAAAAGAACGAAATGTTGTTTCTTACGTCAGTACATTCCTGAAAAACTAACAACAGTGCAACATGGGACACTGAAAGACGATGAATGTGGAAGTTTGGATTTACAAGCCCGGATAAAATGCAGATTCCATAGATTATAGATGCAAGGAAACATATCAACTGAATAGTTAATTCAACGTTTTGTTGGAATTAACTAAGGTTCTATCGAAAACAGTTTTGTTACATCATTTACAGATTTTACACTCCTATCGATAGCAAGATACACTTATTACAGAAGGAAATCAACACACTTCACATGAATTAATGAAAATGCGGTCTAATGTAGATCATACTACTGCAATGGGAATTCGTGTTTCGAGTGTGAATGGAAGGTGGTATTATAATAGAAAACAAACTCCCTATTAACACAGACAACGACACGGGATGCTGTAAAATCATCAACACATTTTGATTACCTGTCTACAATCTTGTGCGGTATGTTGCCCCGAACATTTCTTTTCGGTCTACATAACGCTTTTGATGATTAGAAACAAAAAAAAATTCTTGTTTCACTTTCTTCAGAAGAGAAACTTAAATCGAAACTAGAAGGTCAGTACTTTGCAGATTTGCAGATATTACTTTTCTCCTGCATTTATGTTACCGCAATTGGTTTTGTGAAATACTTTGCATGTAGTTCTTTTTGAAACGCGGCAAGTGTCCGCAAGTGATGTTTAGCATAAGTGGCTATGTTAGCACAACATGATAATGAGAATGTTTCGCCACCATGTACACGGTGTGGGAGAGAAAAACGGTCAAGAATTACCTGGAAATCGCTTTGAAAAACATAATATTCCCCTGAATCTCTGGCCAAAAAAATGAAGAGACACCATTCACAAAGGTATTGAAAACTGAAAGGCCATGTTTTGGAAGCACGCGGAAGCGCAGAAGTGTAACTCCTTCCAAAAAATAGTCTCTGGCTCACCATTAATTTTCTGTCCAATTAATTACCGAGTCCTCGTGTCCCACATTGGGTAGCCAAATGCTGGAGTAAAAGGAAGCGATGCACATGTACAATTAAATGCCCTAAAATGCATAGCAAATGTTATTCTTATGTTTTGTTGATCATGCCAATATTTGGTGGTTCTCTACTAGAGTCAGAACCTATCCTGCTGCAACAAGTCACAACAATGTTCTGTAGTTCATGGCAAAATATAAATTTCTCTAAAAGTCCTCAATGTATTGTTGGTACTCATTCGATTACATAGCCATAGGTTAATGGAGATTGATTCTGGAACGTCCGGGAATCGCAGATTCGTTTGTGTTTATTGAACTTCTGCTGAACATTTTTTTTCAGAGTTAAGCACACGCGAAGAACGCTTAGAAGATTTAGGTAAGAGATAAACTTGATGAATGATTCAAGCAAGTGACGTGTGGCCTAAAACAGTTGAAGTGCCTGGTAAGAAGTGGGCCATCTACATCTTAGGTTTCTTCCCTTTCTCATTTGTGGTGCAGTAAGAACTTATTTAAGGACAAATACCATTCTGTGGTTAATTGCACCCGAAAATTAGTTACACATAAAGAAAACTCGAAATCATATTTTCAAAATTAGCATGCGACTTGCTTTAATATTTATTTGTGGAATAGAGATTTTTTTTTCAGACTATCGTTACTAATAAGACAAGGCCACTCAAAACTTACTTCACTTTTCATCAACGTCAGTTCGATTTATCAGAACTTACATATTCTTTACTATTGAGAATTGACACAGATGAACGGATTCCTTCGTTTTTCCAGATGATCACGGGTTACATCCATCACGATGGACGCCAGATATTTCTCAACTGTTGATGCCGGACTGAATTATCTAATATTGCTTTGTTCCAGTCATGCATTCATTTTGCTAAATGTCATTTGAAAATTTTCAACTGAAAACATTTGCTGAAACAAAGGAGTTGTAAAGAGTAAGGCTTGTGACAACGGCCTTGTTCCTCCTTCAAAGTGCTTCAAGATTGGGCATAGAGTGCACCTCGGGGAAACTGTGACCGTTTTCTGTCGACATTTTTTACTTCTATTTTTCCAAAAATTTCAGTAGTTGCAAAAGCGGGGTAGCAATACTTAAAACAAATAGGAATTCTCTGATGGAGTGAGTGCAAATGAGATAGTATGGAGCTTCAATACCTTGTTTCCAGATGCACAAATGACAACGACCGCATATTTGTCAGTTCCACCGGAAACCACTCAGCAAACGAAGCAGTAGTCATCGTACAGACTGTCAGCTGAGCAAGTAATTAAATATTGCAGCTGCATGTAAATGTCTGAAGTTGCGTATTCAATGGAAAGTGATCGCTTCCAAACACCCCGACGTCTTTCCACTATCGAGAAGTAAAAAAGTCAGGAGAGTGACGGAATTCCTTACACTAACTAGAATCTGCATGTTTTTAACAATGAGCAAGAAGCTTGATGCCATTCAGTAAAAAAATTAACAGCCCGTTTGTGCAGCACCACTTTGAGCTCCCGAAGCATCCTTACAGTCCACCACCAGCATATAGTGGTTGATGTGGGGGACAGTTAGAAAATGCAATGTCGTTCTGAAAACAACACCAAGCTCTGGATCTCGACGCGACCAAGAATGAGTGAGACCACGCACAGTTACCGGACACAACGCCGCGAAAAATAGGCACGATATCTGGTTCAAAAATATGTTGAATTTCATTTTTACCTCTGGGTCTAAATGCGGAAAATCACATTCCAAGAATTGTGCAGTAGTAACTTCAACATGAGGCCTCAGAAGCTGCCACAAAAGTTCCTCTCAACCACTTTTTCAATTGCTGTTAGAGATGGACAAGAGATACGGCCCTTCACTGCGAAAGCGAAATTGTGGGAACATGAAACATAAAAGGAAAATATGCGCAAGTCACAATGTTGTTATTTCTTTACTACGTGGTCATTTCATTTTAGAGAACATCGACATTAAATGCATCAACTCTCCGTAAAATAATATTCTAATAGTAATAAGCATATGTATTCGTTGTTAAGTAATTAATTTCGTGGATAAACTAGCACGTTTCTAAACTTATCAATATTGTCCCCTCTTTCCAATGAAGCTAATGAAATCGATATTTGCGCTGAGAGAGAAAAAAGATTGAGTATTTCCAGAGCTAGTGGCGAAAAAAGACTATAAAAGAAAATATTAATTCATTTCCTCTCCTTGGCGTTGCTTGAGCTTGTAGTTGCTAATGTTTGTTGGAATTGATAAAGATGTCCGCTGTTATGAAACTGCGATCCAGAGAATTGTTTCGATGTTCAGATCTAAGTACCAAAAGCGTTAATTCAGTGTGTTGGTAGGTTTGCCTCTGTGTACCCAATTTGTCATATTCCTTGTCTGGCATGTCGTGCGTCAACATAAACTCCTGCATTGTGGTTTACACCTCTTCGGGTTGGTGAGGTGTTCCACGCCAACTACATTTTTCCAAGACTGTGTCGCTTTATGATTCAATTAACTAATTTTTATTTTGGATTTCTTCCTCACCATCAAACACGCGACCAATATTTATTTAATTGCAAGTGTTCCATTCAGTTTACCCTTGATGTCTGTCGCAATGATTTTGAAATCCAGGAAATAGTTACAGCTCAGTTCTGCAATTATGACTGCCAATAAGTACTTATACTCTCCTCCCTGTCTCAACATCAGCTTTTCAATATGGAAAACATTGTTCTCCCCAAACTAACCGGCACATAATCGTACTTTAGGGAGTAAATATATGTGTACAGCACCTCAAAGCTCTCCCACATGGAACTACTGAGTCCATCGTTGGATGCGTCAGTCCATATCAAATTTTATGAACTTATTTGGAGATAAAATAGTGTATGCTAGTCCTGATAAAAAATTAATCTAACAACATAACATAATAATAACATAAATGTAGATCCTTAAAGTTCTGTTTTCCTCTTGCTATATACTAAAGGTCAAAAACATGGTAAAGGGTGCACAGGAGGTCATGATGCAAAGGACATTACAAGATAAAATGATACAGTTTATGTGATTGCAGCTTTCATTCACGTGATTTACACCCGCGCAACTGAAATTATTCCCTTGTTAACAGAAGGAAAGCTGAAAGCAAGTCAAAAAGGTAGCTGTCTTCCCGTTTTTATCTGATTAATAACTGCACAAGTCAAAAGTGTCACAAACCAGCAACAAAAGAAACAAACTGAGCATGATTCAGTGTTAAAAACTATTTTATTAATCACTACTTATGATAATACGTAAAATAAAAGTAAAAATGTTAGTATGTTAGAATTCAAAAATGTTAAACCTCGAACATTAACCCCAAAACTAAACTCGTCGTGTGTGTGTGTGACAAAGTCCAAAACTCCCAGTTCCTGAATGGTTCTTAAAGTTCAGTTCCGCAAGCCATAAGGTGAAACATGAGCAAGGGCTTCTTCAACAACCACTGTTGTCTGAAGATAAGATGTAGATGTAGAAAAACATAGAGAGAGTACATACGAAATCCTAATGTTCCATGATGGAACCCAAATGACACTTCAGTGTTTACTCGGTAGTGACTTCCTCACCCCGAAAAGCATCCGAACCGTGGTCGTCCACACACAAATACCTGTTTCCTTCTACAGGTCAGCAACAAAGTGAACTCCACCGGATTACTTCCAACTTCCATACATGGATTTCAGTGGCAAACACAGTTATTGTTTCTCATCCATCGATAGAGAAAACAAGCAGGCTGGTGTCTCTCTCCCTTCTCTCTCTCTCCTTCTTCTTCTTCTGACTTCTTCAACAACGTCATTACGTCCTTTATCTTCTATTGACGTAAGCACGCCCCACACACACATACACACACACTCTCTATCTTAAAGGGACTTTCACTGAGTCCGTAACACCTCCCACCTAAAAAAAAAATTTCCCAAGAAAATTTTAACCGCGCATAGTTAGTAATGTTAATAATTATCATGCTACACAACTACAGACTATCAGATTAGTATAGATACATGTTTCCCATTTAACATCGGGAAAGACAATCAGCAATCACATTATCTTTGCCTTTAATGTGAGTTATCATGAGATCAAACTCTTGCAAAATTAAACTCCAGTTTAACAGCCTTCTGTTCTTGTTTTTTTGACTCGGCTCAGAAACACCAATGGGTTATGATCTGTATACACAGTCAATGGTTTCTGAGCGGTGCAAACATATACACTGAAATGTTGCAAGGCTAAAACAAGTGACAGTAATTCTTTCTCTATGGTGGAATAATTCTTTTGATGCTCATTAAATTTCTTTGAAAAGTAAGCTACAGGATGGTCAATATCATCAAGGTCACCCTTCTGCAACAACACAGCTCCTGCAGCTTCATCACTGGCATCTACTGCTAATGAAAATGGCTATTCAAAGTCAGGTGTTCTGAGCACAGGATGGTAGCATAAAATGGCTTTCAGCTTCTTAAATGCTTCTTGACAAGAATCTGTCCAAACAAACTTTACTCCCTTCTTCAGAAGATTAGTTAGGGGAAGAGCAATATCAGCAAAACTTTTACAAAATTTTCGATAATATCCAACCATTCCCAAAAATCTTCTAACAGTCCTCGTACCTGTGGGAATAGGGAACTCAGATATTGCTTGAACCTTTGCCTGAACAGGAGCTTGCTTGCCTTGACCTACAACATAACCAAGGTACGTCACAGTGGCATGGCCAAATTCACTTTTAGCCAAGTTAACTGTAAGGTTAGCCTTGGAAAGTCTTTCAAACAACCTTTCTAACGCAGAGATGTGATCTTCCCAAGTATCATTCCCAGTCACTAAGTCGTCAATGTAGGCATCTGTATGTTTTAACCCATGAATCACTGAATTAATCATTCTTTGAAATGTTGCCGGAGCATTTTTCATTCCAAATGGCAAAACATTGTATTCATACAATCCAGAAGGGGTTACAAAGGCTGAAATTTCCCTTCCTCTATCTGTTAATGGAACACACCAGTACCCTTTTAATAGGTCAATCTTTGTAAGAAATTTTGCCTTTCCCACTCTGTCTATGCAATCATCCACTCAAGGAATAGGGTAAGCATCTGACTTTGTTACAGCATTCACTTTCCTGTAATCTGTGCAAAATCTAACAGTTCCATCAGGTTTAGGTACAATAACACAGGGCGAACTCCAATTTGAAGTAGAATGTCTAATAATATCATTTTCCAACATGTATTTTATTTCCTGATCAACAAGTTTACTTTTTTCCACATTCATTCGATATGGGTGTTGTTTGATTGGTTTTGCATCCCCAACATCAACATCATGGGTAATTATCGATGTTCTGTTTGGAACATCTGGGAACAGATTTTTAAATTTTAAAATTAATTCTCTCATCTGTTGTTTTTGTGAAAGTTGTAAATGGTCCAACCTCGTTTCAAGGTTCTCCAGGATATTTTGGTTTTTCAGTTTCGATGGAACAATATTTGGTCTAAATTGGCCTTCCTCAACATCAACATCAAGCATTCTAGAAACAACCTTTTCACCATCCACCAAGGCCACAACTGAATCCCTCTCATAATAAGGTTTTAGCATGTTTACATGACAGAGTTGTGTTTTCTTGCGTCTATCTGGTGTTTTGATTATATATGTTTGATCAGTCACTCGAGATTCAATAACATAGGGTCCAGAAAAACGAGCTTGCAAGGGATTATTTTGGCTAGGGAAAAATACCAATACCTTTTGCCCCACTGCGAATGTCCTAGGCCGAGCACGTCTGTCAAAATATGTCTTCATTCTTATCTGGCTTGTTTTCAAATTCTCTCTCGCTAGCTGGCAGACTCTCTCCAACCGAGTTTTAAATTTTTGGACATAGTCCAACAGACTCAAGTGAACTTCCTCATTAACCCATTGCTCTCTTAACAGCTCCAAAGGTCCTCTCACCCTATGTCCAAATACAAGCTCAAACGGACTAAATCCTATTGACTCCTGGATCGATTCTCTAACGGCAAACAAAAGTAAATGGATACCTTCGTCCCAATCCTTGGTGTTTTCAAAGCAATAAGTCTTCAGCATATTTTTGAGAGTAGAATGAAATCTCTCCAGAGCTCCTTGAGATTCTGGGTGATATGCAGATGATACAATCTGCTTTGCTCCCAGCTCATAGACTGTTTGTTGAAAACTTTTTGACATAAAATTACTACCTTGATCAGATTGGATTTCTTTTGGCAAACCAAACAAGATAAAACATTTTACAAGAGCCTTTGACACCGTCTTGGCCTTAATATTTCTAAGGGGTATTGCCTCTGGAAATCTAGAAGTGGCACACATGATGGTTAACAAATACTGATTTCCAGTCTTAGACTTTGGTAATGGACCAACACAGTCCACAATCACCTTCGAAAAGGGTTCACCAAAAGCAGGAATTGGTTTCAAAGGAGCCACAGGGGGTTTTTGATTTGGTTTACCTACCATCTGACATGTGTGGCAGGTTCGACAAAACATCACCACATCTTTTCTCAAACCAGGCCAATAGAATTGTTTCAAGATCTTCCCTACAGTTTTATTCACCCCAAAATGACCACCAAAAGGCATACTATGGGCCAGGTTTAAAATCTCATCCCTATAAACTTTTGGAACAACAACCTGATGAATAACTTCCCATTCCTCAGTAACAGGAACATGAGGAGGTCTCCATTTCCTCATTAACACTCCAGTTTTGACATAGTATCCAGTTGGCACCTTTTCAATCTCCTCACATGAGAGAGCTTTTTCTTTCAATTCTGTCAACTCAGGGTCCTTTGTCTGTTCCACCATAAAATCCTTCCTCGACAAAGACAAATCTTTAAATTCAGGCTCACTATAAGGATGTTGATCCTCCAGTGAAGACATAAAAGTCTCAGATAAGGCATCATAATTTTCTTCCTGTTTAGGACTGTCACAAGGAACTACATCAGACTGCACCGGACTGTCTGTCTTGGCTAATTCTCTAGCTCTAGCTCGAGTCACCGCACATGATGGGTAAACATCTGGATCATTCTCAGACTCATCAATCCTTGGTTTGGTTGTTAACCGTACCACAGGATCACTTTCTCCATTTGCAAGGTCATTTCCCAATAACAAAGAAACTCCTTCCACTGGGAAACTAGGTCTTATCCCTATCTCGACTGGTCCTTCTACGAACTTTGACTTTAAAATCACCCTGTGAAAAGGGACAGACATGGTCTCACCTGTAACGCCTCGTACTAGATTTACTTCACCAGTGTCACTTTCTTCACCAAAATTTAAAACACTGTCCAGCAAGAGAGATTGACTAGCCCCAGTATCTCTAAGAATTTTCACTGGCACCTGGGGTGACTCATCATTCAGTGAAACAAAACCCTCTGATACATACGAACGGAATTCTTTTCTCACCTCCTCCAACTTTTCCGCTTTTCCCTCTTGCAAGGACTGATCTTTAACAGCATCTCCTAAACCTTTTTGATTTTTAATTGCCTGAAAGCAAGCATTGGGCCCAGCTTCCTTCTTTTTCTTCAAAAGGGCACAATTAGATATCACGTGGCCAGGTTTCCTACAGTAATAACAAGTACGCTCAACAGGTTTCTCCAGCCCTGGCTTCTTTTCATCTTTTCCTTTTTGATTACTTCCCAATTTAATCTCTGGTTTACCTGGATTGTCTTTGTAACTCTTTTGAAAGGTTTTAGGTTGTCCCCATTTGGATTTATGGGTTAAAGCATAATCATCTGCCAACCTAGCAGTTTCTTGTAAAGTTTCCACTGCCTTTTCATTTAAATATGTTGTTAATTCAGCTGGAACACATCTTTTAAAGTCTTCCACCAGTATCAATTCTGTCAATTTATCATAATCCCCATCTACATTTTTAGCCAGGCACCATCGTTCAAAACATATTCTCTTTCCATTGGCAAATTCCATATAAGTCTGATCTGCAGATTTCCTCAAGTCTCTGAATTTTTGTCTATAAGCCTCAGGGACCAATTCATAGGCCTTCAAAATAGCTTGTTTTACCTTGGTATAATCAGCTGCATCCTCAACAGACAAAGCAGAATAAGCTTTTTGAGCTTTACCTTTAATCACACTCTGTACCATAAGAGCCCATCCTTTCCTTGGCCAGTTTGAACTCACAGCAACCTTTTCAAAATGTTGGAAATACTGATCAACCTGATCTTCTTCAAAAGGAGGGACTAATCGAACCTCCCTGCTGGCTGAAAAACCATCTTCAGAATCAGATTCCAAACTCCTATGCTTCATTTGTAACTCATGCTGCCTCTGTTTCTCCTTCTCCTCACTATCCAGCTCCATCCTCTTCAATTCCATCTGCTTCATTGCTAGATCAGCCTCTATCTTCATCTGAGTTAGCTTTTGTTCAGTCTCTAATTTCTTTTGTTCGGCCTCTAATCTCTTTTGCTCTCGTTCAGCTTCTATCTTTAACTGGGTTTGCTCGCGTTCAGCTTCTATCTTTAACTGGGTTTGTTCTCGTTCAGCCGCTATCTTTGCCAGCTGCACCTGTGCCTCAGAAATTGCTATTTCACTGCCAGGAAACTGTTTTAACACTTCCTTCTCAAACACCTTCTTTTCCACATAATGGCCAGCTATCAGTCTCTGAATATCTGCCTTTCTCATAGACTGCTTTACTTCTGTAAGGTTTAGCCTTGTAGCAATCTTTATCAAATCATCCTTTTTCGCCACCTCCAATCCATTTTGGGTTGGTGACTCCAAAAATGCCTTAATATCCATTGATGCTGGTTTCCACACACACAAGCCAATTAAAAAGAATTTATCAGACCTCCCTCAAAAATCTTTGGATTGAATCTCGAACAAATCTCATCAATCTGGGGAACAATCCCAGACGACACTCGTTAACCTTGGGAACTATCCCGGACCAGCCCCCAATTTTGTCACAAACCAGCAACAAAAGAAACACACTGAGCATGATTCAGTGTTAAAAACTATTTTATTAATCACTACTTATGATAATACGTAAAATAAAAGTAAAAATGTTAGTATGTTAGAATTAAAAAATGTTAAACCTCGAACATTAACCCCAAAACTAAACTCTTCGTGTGTGTGTGTGACAAAGTCCAAAACTCCCAGTTCCTGAATGGTTCTTAAAGTTCAGTTCCGCAAGCCATAAGGTGAAACATGAGCAAGGGCTTCTTCAACAACCATTGTTGTCTGAAGATAAGATGTAGATGTAGAAAAACATAGAGAGAGTACATACGAAATCCAAATGTTCCATGATGGAACCCAAATGACACTTCAGTGTTTACTCGGTAGTGACTTCCTCACCCCGAAAAGCATCCGAACCGTGGTCGTCCACACACAAATACCTGTTTCCTTCTACAGGTCAGCAACAAAGTGAACTCCACCGGATTACTTCCAACTTCCATACATGGATTTCAGTGGCAAACACAGTTATTGTTTCTCATCCATCGATAGAGAAAACAAGCAGGCTGGTGTCTCTCTCCCTTCTCTCTCTCTCCTTCTTCTTCTTCTGACTTCTTCAACAACGTCATTACGTCCTTTATCTTCTATTGACGTAAGCACGCCCCACACACACATACACACACACACTCTATCTTAAAGGGACTTTCACTGAGTCCGTAACAAAAGCTATTGGACTTTTCAAAAATCTTGTTAGAGCATGAAATATTGTGGGATGAAAATAATGTATATCATGCGAATTTTTAATTGGGTAAAAAGCGACGGTACATTTTTCTTGCGAATGGGCGACCAGAAAGTTTATATTTTGCGATTCATAGCTGTGGATTTGAACGGCCATTTTCTTCAATAAGATCTGGAATAGCCAATTGGACTGCATTGCCTGAAAGTTAATTTGTCATTTCCAAAGAGAAATTTTCAACGAACTAACCGTATGTATATTGCCCGTTGGTCACCGTACATATTTTTGGACAATTCGTCCTGTTTCTTCAAAGAGCATAAAGGAACACGACAACCGAAGGGCAGTCTGTGATTCTTTGTTCATGCATTACTCGGTAACGAATGCTAAGTGCTCGCCGACTTTGCAAACGTGATATACGGTAACGCTTGCAGGCTGGGACCAGTGTTTCTATCTGTCCTCTGTGTGCTCCACTGCCAGTGTGAGGCCAAACGCATTGCAAAAGAAAAACACCCATATTCCGCCGAGATCGTCTACAACCCATTCGTATGAACAAAATGTCCAATTTCACTCCCTGTGTTCCTTTGTCTCTCGTTCTGAGTTATCCATGTGGTCCCTCCTGCATCTGGTTCCATCTGACTAGCACCTACTAGGTTTCCTATCCAATATAAAAACGGATTACTCCTGCCCGAAATCTCTTTCTTATCTGGTTCCAATTATCGCCTTCTTCTGGTTATCAGATTCCATCATCTGCAACATTGTGTGTCTCTGCTTTTCATATTCCTACCTCTGTTTCCCCAAGGCTCAATCTACAGCTAGTTGTCTCTCTCCATATGTATCTCTATCTCTATCTATCACCGACCAAGCGGTGTCTCCCACCTTCGCCGCTCACTCTCTCCCTCCTGGCTCATCTGCCCTCTATCTCCCTCATCACGTTTACATCTATCGACTTCACCACTCCCTCTTAACTCTTTTTTGCCGGTTATCCTCTCTCCACACACTCAAACCTGATATGGGATCTCGACCCGAACCCACAGCAATTTCTTTGCCTGACAGTTGCTTCTCCACCTGCTGAGTTTCTCCAGCAGTTTGTTGTTTGTGCAGAAAATTGTTCGCATTTCTTTCTTGCTTTCCGCATGTTAAACGTTCTAGGTCAGTAATGATATATTAACCCATCGGTACATTTAGCATGGTCAAAGTACAGGATAATCATATTCATAAGTAGTTCCCTGAAAGTGTACACAGTTAGACAAGATGATGAAACAGACATATGACACGCCTGCTTTCATCAGTTGGGGCACTACGTGAAAGAGCCTGGACGTAAAGTTACAGCGGTGTAAGACCTCAGCGATACAGTACCTGCGTGCCGTTCTGGTCTCCATACTATATGAAGGATATGATTAGGTTACAGAAGGAGAAATAAAAGAATCACGAGGATGTTTCCAGCACTGGAGCGCTTGTGTTAAAAGTAAATGCATGATAGGTTGAGGATGTTTTCCCTGGAGCTAAGGAGGCAGAGTTTTAATTTGGCCGGACAAATGACACAGCATTAGTTCATTAATAGTCAACACTGCTCAGCTTACAACATACCCATCCGATAACTGATGTATTAAGCGAGATGAAGAAATAAGGAAGATGTCCATGATATGTGCTAATCACGTGCTTTTCATTTCCCAGGCCATTCTGCCGAAAACTCCAACAATAATCGACTGTCGTATCCATGCGCCACTGCGAATGGATGTTTTGATTTGAATAAAGACTTTGCATGCATAATTCGCTGCTAATTTGACATTATTGACGTGCATTGTGCCCTGAGGTGTAAAGTATGATTCAAGCAAATACCTGTCTTTTCTTTTAGTGTCATGGACTGCGATATATACCCTTTTAACCGTGGTACATTTTGCATACTTTTAACTCTTCTGACATGATTTGGGTCGTGCATAGCACGGAGCAACTATATATCGGTTTTCCCAGGAATACATTATCATTGTCTGCGTTCACAGGTCATAGGTATCGGTTGATTTGACAGTAGACTAAATCACATATATAAATGTCATGCTCCGAAAAAATAATTGGAAATCTGAAATATAACTTTACGAACTAGTCTTGGGTTGGCCAAGTGACAGAGAAAGTACTGTCACTTTCAGATGAAGATGTCCTGATTTCTCTGCGATTATTAATCGACCTTGGTTTACTATGTTTTCTGCACATTTGTGGATTTTATGCAATTTAATGAAATATATTTTGAATTTACTCTGCAGCCCCATGATAACCATGGATTATTTCTTTATTGATTGATTAATATGCAGCATGCTCCAGTATTTTATTTTCAGGGCCAGTATCATACTTCTTTTTCGTTTTGCAGAACTATTCTATTGCAAACAAAATTTAAGAGCTGCAGGTGAGAGATGCAGTACCTGCATATTTTAGGCCGTTACATATATCGCTTTGTAAATGTTTTTCAGCGTATCAGAAGGAACACATGTGCATTCGTGCTCCACGTCCATGCCAATTGTCACTTAAACTCATCGTGTAATTAATACAACAGAACTTCATTTCGTCGCTCCATTCTGCACAATTGAGTTATGTATTGCGCGACATTAATCTTTACTGAAGGGAAGCAACATTTCGGAGGCTGGCTTACTTTGATTCGCCTGTGTGACAAACAGCACTGTCTGACTGACGAAGTAAACCTTGTTTTCTTTAATCGTCCCTTCTTCTGTTGCATTGACTGAAATAAATACGTTTAGTGAAATACCTCATACTATTTTGAGCGAAAGTTTAATGTCAAATAGAAACACTGAATATATTTAAATCTATATATTTTTCATAGTTTTTTTTACTGGTCCTCCTTGTACCGTATTAAAATTCGGACGAAACAGATTTAATTGAACAAGTTTAATTGCATAACGTGAAGTCAAATATATCAATGCGGACAGATTAATAGACAACCTGAATTCTTTACGACTTACTCCAATTAAAATTCCACGAAAACCGATTAGTTTGTTTGACAACTCGCTTTCGTTACAATTTGTCCTTTTTTGCAGAAGAAAAGCTGAAAAAGAAATCTGATGGTAGTGAAATTCAATATTGACGAACCGCAGTTTCAAGTATTGCAATTTCCAATACATTAATTTATCTAAAATTTTTGGTAACTTCTGCAAGTGGTGTACACAGGCGTTGTATGCTTGAAGTGTCCTGCATCGACGAGGCATTAACTGGAAATCCAATATACCAACACAAATAAATAGTAAAGATGGAATGCCAATGAACTCGACGAAATGCAAATGAATATCCACTCAGTTTTGCAAAATGATTTTTCGTATCACTAACTCCCCGATAATAGGCTTGAATTTAACCTGTATATGTGTGACGATTCACAGGGTAGAAGTTGATTGTATCCCAAATCGCAGCACTACATGCTGTCATAAAACAACGTTTTTTTTCATCCTTTGTTCATGAGAAATGCCAAACAGTTCTTCCCAATGTTTTATCTGATGTCACTTGATTTTTATTTTTAATATGTTGACATTGAACGATGTACATTCATTTTGGCTATGAAGCGGCAACAGTTTAATAAAGCTAGAGACACAAACCAACCCCTCACCCATATTCTAATTCTGGTCGTGATATTTCAAGTTACAATCCATTTTTCTTCAAAACATTGAAGCTGTCTTTCCACTTGCGTGGATGTAAATACGTATTACAAATGGACGGGTAGGAATTATATATATTACTACCAAATTTGTGATAAGCGAGCCACAACTACTGCTGATCCTCGTTTATTTTTTTCTCTTTTCTCCCACACGGCAAACCTAGCACGACAAGAACACCGAGTATTTCGTTAAAAAAAATCTTCAGAAAACGAGGAACCTTCGCTTAAAACCGTTAAATGTCTCCATGTTATGTTGACCAACATTTCGAATGTGCATCCTTCTTGCACGTTCCAGTTCTCCCAAATGACAAAACGCGTCACTCTTTAATATCGCATGATTATTTGCTGATGTTTTAATTACCATGATGAATCTGACAATTGTGAAAAAATAAAATATACTTTGAGGTTGCGCAATACAGATATAAGTCTTGTGCATGGAAGGAATACATATGCAAGCCTACATGCAAAATATTCTTTAGAAAATCAAGGACGGTTTCCATTGAATCGTTTTAAAAGTAGACTCATGAATATGTGCGAAACGGAAATGCCAATTTTGCCTGATACATCTCTCTCTCTCACACACACACATACACACACACACACACACACACACACACACACACACACAAACACACACACGTAGAGAAGAAATGGGTGCCTCGGCTCAAAGAGTGGAATTGTGGTGACGTTAAACTGTGGGACTCGGAAGATGGAATGAAGGTCTTCGTTCTTTTCTGTAAATTCTGTGAAATTCTACAACTAATAAACAGTACTGCACTATATGTCATTGGACGAAGTATACTTCGATCATTTGTTGCTTTGGACTGGACTTTGATTCAAAGACAATTGTGCTCGATAAGACTTCACAGAACTGTCTTTGGTTAGAAGGACGTCATTCCGCACATAATGTCCAAGTGAGATGCAGGAAAGAACAATTCCGTTCTTTCCACATGATCCCGAAACATGTCGTTTAACTGCAATTTTAATTTGTTTTTGAAGGTACTGATTATCTTTCTCTCCAGTACCTCACTAGTATTTAATCCCGATTACAGAGATTCCATTGGCACCTTTCAAGCGTCATTCTCCAAATCACCAATATGATGATTTTAATATTTCTTATGGAATGACTGCAGTATTTAATTTGTACTTGGTACTGTTTTTTTACACATCCTTCCAGTTTGTGGAGAGTATTCCACCAATATCGAGTTGCCCGACTCCAAATATTCCAAAACATATTCTCCTCAAGACGGTGCACTTACGGAATTTATATCCTTCTACTTCATACCACTTACAATGGTGTTGTTTTACAGTCTATTGATGGTTAATATATGATCAACGAACTGATAAAATAAATCTGTGAAGAAATTTGAAGTTTAAAAGAACTCGAAGTTCAGTTGAAACGCAATTGATCAGAGTTTCTTACTTATATCTTGCAGCCTTAAGCGAATGCGAAGATAATTTAGGCGAACTAGGTGGGGAACTCGAATTTCACTTGATTTAGTTCAATTGTTACATATTCAAAGTGTCATATCAATATATTTGGTTTCTACTGCACGCATGACGACAGACGATAGAGATTGAAAATGTGCATTAATGAAACATGGCACACTGATTACTCTGGAATTGACAGTTAAGTAACGTAAGCATTTCCATGTCAATTTAACAAGATAATTTGATCAATTCATATCGGACAACCGTTTCTTTAGTTACACTGAATCAGTTACCAAGTGTTCAATTTTATTATAGCTTGACATCAGATGTGTACGATTGTATGGTGTGTTGTAGCCCAAGTTCAATTGCTTCCCCATTCAAACGTCATCAACCAAGAGCCTGTTTGTTCACAGTTAGCATGTTCGTAATTAGCATGTTGAATGCTATTCTAGAAGACACTCGATTGTATCGACAAGTACAGAATGTGGGATTTTTCGTAAAGCAAGGTCTGATTCGTTAGGCAAAGGCCAGATGATTGTTCTTGCGAATTAATGGTATATTTTAACCGCGTTAATTTGTAAAAAATTGTGTCCTTGCCAGAGGGAAAACTACAGTCACAATCTCGAGGTAGTGTAAACATAGAATCACGAAATTATGAACATTATTCGAGAAAACTGCCTCCAATGTAGTTGCAAAAAGAATCTGGCTCTCTGCAAAATGTTTCTCGTTTTAATGAACCTGAAGATGGTATTTGCGAGAATGTGCAAGTGATGAGTTGTTTCATCGGACCAGGAAAGTATAACAAAAATAATAGCGTGCCTTTGATAGATTTATTGTGAATGTTTAAAACGTCAGTAGTTTTGACTAGCCGTCACTGATGCATTGGTATACGTTACCAAGGTGCAATGAACAAAACACACAGAATGAAAGGAGTCTAATTCAATTGGCTGTGAGGAACTAGAGAGAAGACGAGTAAATTATTTCCCCATATGGAAGGAATCATTTGGATCTGAAGGCGATGCCTGAAAATGGTAGGATTAGAGTTAATAGAGTCAATCACTTGTGTTTTCAGTTGAGGGTGAATTTTAATAATGACAAATGTCATTAAGATGAGAGCAGAATGCCCAGAAGTCGCTTATGCCGGTAGCTGGGCATCGCTGCTTGCAGCAGCGTGATCCAGCATGAAAACATGCTAGGAGTGCTTGACTCCCAGAATATTGGAGTAGACGGGATATTCCTGTCAAAAAAAGACGTGATCGACAGTAAGGCATTGTCTGTAGATTTTCCAGCTGCCACATATTTTACTCTTATTTGCGAATGGAATTTATGCATGTTAAATACATTCAGAATCATTCAGTTTTTGCACTTGTTATGTAATTTAATTTCAGACAGGCATTATGACAATGAAAAATGCGACATGAACAAATCATTTATAAACATACATGATGCATATTCATTGAAAAATAACGTTCACATTCAATTACACTTTATTTGTCAACTTGCACTGCACTTTCTCTGTGACTGTAACATGAAATTCTGCATTTTTATTTAACTTTTTGTACTGCCTCTGCTTGAAAAAATGTACTGATGAATGGAATTATAGATTTGGATGACATGTAATCAAATTTTTTTTTTGCCCTATATCTCGGCATATGTGACCATAGAACCATAGAACCATTCAGCACACAACAGGCCCTTCGGCCCACCATGTTGTGCCGTCCATCAGACCACCCTCACACTACCTAACCCCTTCCTCCTGCATATCCCTCTATCTCACGTTCCTCCATATGCCTATCCAACAAGCTCTTGAACCTGTTCAGTGTATCTGCCTCCACCACCACCCCAGGCAGTGAATTCCATGTACCAACCACTCTTTGGGTGAAAAACCTCCTTCTGACATCTCCCCTGAACCTCCTACCCATAACCTTAAAGCCATGACCTCTCGTCTTGAGCATTGGTGCCCTGGAAAGGAGGCGCTGACTGTCTACTCTATCTATTCCTCTCAATATTTTGCATACCTCTATCATGTCTCCTCTCATCCTCCTCCTTTCCAGTGAATAAAATCCTAGCACCTTAAGCCTCTCCTCATATTCAATACTCTACAATCCAGGCAGCATCCTGGTAAATCTCCTCTGCACCCTCTCCAATGCCTCCACATCCTTGCTATAATGAGGCGACCAGAACTGAACACAGTACTCTAAGTGTGGCCTAACTAGAGTTTTGTAAAGCTGCATCATCACCTCGCGGCTCTTAAACTCAATCCCGCGACTTATGAAAGCCAACATCCCATTGGCCTTCTTAACTGCTCTTTCCACCTGTGAGGCAACTTTCAATGAACTGTGAATATGAACCCACAGATCCCTCTGCTCCTCCACACTGCCAAGTACCTTGCCGTTTACCCTGTACTCTGCCCTGGAGTTTGTCCTTCTAAAGTGTACCACCTCACGCTTCTCCGGATTGAACTCCATATGCCACTTGTCAGCCCAGCTCTGCATCCTATCAATATCCCTCTGTAGGCTCCGACGGCCCTCCACACTATCCACAACACCGCCTATCTTAGTGTCGTCCGCAAACTTAATAACCCAGCCCTCCATCCCCTCATCTAAGTAATCTATAAATATCACAAAAAGTAGAGGTCCCAGAACCGATCCCTGCGGGACACCACTGGTCACTGCCTTCCAATCCGAGGGCACTCCTTCCACAACAACCTTCTGCTTTCTACATGCAAGCCAATTCCTAATCCACACAGCCAAGCTTCCTTGGATCCCTTGGCCTCTGACCTTCTGAAGAAGCCTACCATGAGGAACCTTATCAAATGCCTTACTAAAATCCATGTAAACCACATCCACCGCACTGCCCTCATCAATCTTCCTGGTCACCTCCTCAAAGAACTCTATCAGGCTTGTGAGGCAAGATCTTCCCTTCACAAAGCCATGCTGGCTGTCCCTAATCAGTCCATGATTCTCAAGGTGTTCATAAATCCTATCCCTGAGAATACTTCCTAACAGCTTACCCACCACAGACGTGAGACTCACCTGTCTATAATTTCCTGGCCTATACCTATTATCTTTTTTGAACAAGGGGACCACATTCGCAACCCTCCAATCCTCCAGCACCACCCCCGTAGACAACGAGGACTCAACGATCTTTACCAGCGGTTCAGCAATATCCTCCCTAGCCTCTCGAAGCAGCCTTGGGAAAATACCGTCAGGCCCCGGAGATTTATCTGTATTAATATTATTTAACAACTTCAACACATTCTCTCTCTTGATATCAACAACCTCGAGAACATTACCCCTACCAGCACTCCCTTCCGCATCATCAAGACCCCTCTCCCTGGTGAATACCGAAGAGAAGTACTCATTCAGAACTTCTCCCACTTCCGCCGCCTCCAGGAAAATTCTCCCACCTTTGTCCTTAATCGGACCTACCTTCACCCTAGCCATCCTCCTACCCTTCACGTACTTGAAAAAGGCCTTGGGATTTTCCTTAACCCTACTAGCCAAAGCCTTTTCATGCCCCCTTCTAGCTCTCCTCAGCCCTTTCTTAAGTTCCTTCCTCGCTACCCTATATTCCTCACGGGCCCTGTCTGAACCTTGCTGCTTATACCTCACGTATGCTACCTTCTTCTCCCTAACAAGTCGTTCCACCTCTCCCGTCACCCACGGTTCCTTCACCCTGCCATTCCTTCTCTGCCTCACCGGGACATATTTATCCCTAACATCCTGCATAAGATCCCTGAATATCGACCACATCCCCATGGTACATTTTCCTTCAAAAAGGACATCCCAATTTACACTCCCAAGTTCTCTCCTTATAGCCTCGTAGTTAGCCCTTCCCCATGTGAAAATCTCTTGTCCTGTCTGCACCTGTCCCTGTCCATGACAATTTTAAAGGTTATGGAGCAATGGTCACTGTTCACCAAATGCTCGCCCACCAATAGATCCTTCACCTGTCTCGGTTAATTTCCTAAAACTAAATCTAACATGGCATTCCCTCTAGTCGGCCTGTCAACATACAGCTTCAGGAATCCCTCCTGGACACACTTAACAAATTCCGTCTCATCCAAACCTTTGGCACTAAGCAGGTTCCAGTCTATATTTGGGAAGTTGAAGTCTACCATTAAAACAACCCTGTTATTTCTGCTTCTCTCCAAACACTGCCCGCCAATCTGCTCCTCTATATCTCTACTGCTACCGGGGGGCCTATAGAATACTACTAGTAGAGTACCTGCTCCTTTCTTGTTCCTTAACTCCACCCATACGGACTATAGAGATGATCCTTCTACAACATCCATCTTTTCCACGGCCGTAACAGTGTACTGACCAGTATTGCCACCCCTCCACCTCTTCACCCCCCCTTCCCTATCCCTCTTAAAACACCGAAAACCAGGAATATTCAACATGCACTCCTCTCCTGACGTCAGCCACGTCTCAGTAATAGCCACGATATCATAGTCTCCCATACTTATCCAAGCCCTCAGTTCATCCCCCTTATTCCTGACACTTCTTGCATTTAAGTAAACACACTTCAGTCCATCTACCTTACTACTTTTACAGCCTGTATTCTGCTTCTACTTCCCCAAAGCCTCTCTACCTGTTCGATCTAACTTTTACCCATTCCCTTCTTCCTCTGACCTACTTCTCCGGTTCACTTCCCCCTCACAAACTAGTTTAAACCCTCCCGAACCGCCCTAGCAGATCTCGCCGCAAGGATATTGGCCCCCTTCTGGTTCAGGAGTAACCCGTCCTCTCTGTACAGGTCAATACAGGACAATAATAACTCAATTGCCAATTATCAATTCAATGTGAAATACACTGTATAATTCACAATTTTGCAGTTGGAATGGACATTGTTAACATTCTTATTTGGGAGGAATCTAATATTCGGCAGAACTGCGATGCTGGTGAATTCTCAAAATGGAGAAAGCAATTAAATTGATATGTTTCATTAGTAAATGAAAGACTATACGGTTTTTGAGGAGTAATCTGGATAGAAAATACATCTGGAACCTGGAAAGGACTGAAGCACGAAACAACCATGGTGTTCGAAACAAACGATCTCTGATTCGAAACAAACGATCTCTGAATAGAGCCGCGCCGTTTGTTAAGAGTGGTGAGAAATGCAAACAGGATGTTTCCCAGAATCAGTCAAAACATAGAACGTACCATCAGGCTATTTCGGTACAACTATATAAAATGTTACTTTGGCCACGAGTGGAATATTGTGTTCATTCCTGACCACGGCACTACAGAAAGGAAGCGATTACACTGGAGGGGGTGCAGAGCGGAATCACGAGGATGTTGTATGTGATGGAGCGTTTTTACTCGGAGGATTATCTGGTTGGATGGATTGTTTGCCATGGAGCTGAAAAGCCTGAGAGCAGACCTAACAGGTATTTAAACTTGCGAGTTGAGAAACCCTTGCCCTCAGCACAAGTGCCAACAAAGAAAAGTTAATAGAAAATTGTACGAAGAAAAGGATTGAATGGATATTTGATTTTGACACTTAGGAATGTATTTTACACTTCCTATCCTGTTCCCACGTACTTCCACAAAATGTATAAAGTATTTAAATAAACGATCGAAGTGTCATGGCCAAGAATTATCAGGTCATGGTGACAAACTAAAAACATTATAACATCAAGGGCTGCATGGATTTATAACGTCACAGACGCTGTTCACGTTCAATATAATTTAGTGACTGCATTTTTGTAAGTAAGCTCTCAAGGTAACCCCCTTACCTTTTTCTCACAAGTAAACGCATTACCTTCACGTCAATGGCAAGGACTGTGCTTACGTAGGCATAACTAGGCGCCACAAGTAGACCGAATACCCTGTCAAATCATTCAGAAGTGCACAGAGTTGATGTTTCTTCCATGGATTATATGAAGCGCTCACGGCTGCAGCACAGAAAAAATATCAGTTTTCAGTTAGCAGGAACGAAATTGTTAGTGCCGTCTGAAACATCAGCAAGAGTGTAACGGGATAGACCTGTGAAATTTTTCACATAAATATTGGTACTGAGGCGAAGTTCTGGGCTTATAATTTCCAAACTAACATCAAGTAAAATGAGAATAGCAGGCCACTGAGTTCATATTTATTTCCACATACTTGATACTGCAAATTACTTCATCGTGGTCTCGCATTAGAGGAAAAATACGGCATGTTATTAGCGACCCTGGTTATGCCATTTCAATTATATCGATCACGAGAAGAGTTGCTAGGTGGATGAATGGTAGCAGCTGTGTGGTATTTTCCCACGATCCTTACTGTAATTACCCTTTCACCCCGTCCATTATCTCAAGCTCTATTACAATAATTCTGATGACCACGATTTCTAAATGAGTGAATCTGAGGTATAGTTTCTCTAAGGTGGCTGACAATTCAGCACCATCGACATTCTGCTCAGAAACACTCTCCTCCCACTCAGTGCAAGGATAATATTTTTCCCGACCCGTGCCCAAGTTCAATTTAAGTTTCCGTTACCATCAATAAGATGCCATCACTAGAAGTATCATCAATTTCCAAAACCTTATAATGTTGAACAGCGACCATTTCATCCACGGATGATGGGTTCGCACTTCCACGTGTCAAATTCCAGTCCGCTCCGTACATCAACTTCGCCAGCGATCGCTGGAGATAAAATATATGTAGAACCTTCTATTTTGCTTCTGCATAGGAAGCAACCTGGGATTCAACTGCGCTTTCTGGTTGGTCGAGAGATTCACGTGCCCATCTTATCATCTTGTGCACTAATTTCGGTGTGTAACGTTTGGCGATCTGCTAGGAAATGGCAAAAGAAAGATTCAGTGAGAGGTTTGCATCACCATTTCCGTCCAGCTAGGAAGATTAGCTCTAAGTTTCCATTTGTCACCTGCTTTCTTGCTCATTTTAGTACCACTCTGAAACATCCTTCTGGTCCTATGTTCCAACAAAACTGATATGAGCTCGAAGCTGAATGTGTTTTGTTGCTTGTTATCAAACTTCGTACCTCGGAGTTCAGTATAAGTTCAGCTATTTTCAATAGGCACTTTTCCATCTTGCTGGAAGTTGCCGGAACTTGTGGAAGAGCAGGGGATGCGAGGAATGTGCCGCAGTACGGGCCGCTATTCTGGGATTGGTAACGCAGTGCTGGTGTTTCCATTCGATGTTCCCTCCACGCCGGTGATGATGAGGGAAATCACTGTCGGTTCGCCAGGGGAGTTGGTTCTGTTTATGTTTCGTATAATGTATTGTTTGGCCCACTGATATATTTTGAAATTTTACTTATAATGTGTGTGAAATTGGCAGTATTTGAAGCGCATTCATTTATACTTGTTATATTTGCAGTCTTTGCCAGTCCAAAACGTAACTCTATTTTTGTCTCTTCACAGTTATTAAAGGACATGCTGAGCTTTTCCAGAATTCTCCTTTATTTCGAATTTCCACGCACTGCTATATTTTGTGCAACAAGGTTCAAGCACTTTTACCCTCTGGCTTTCACCTACTTACACTACTACCGGAAGAGTCGCGGGTATATGGAGCCTTCAGCTTCTTTTCAAATCGGCAACAATGTGCGAAATTCATTTTCGCTTGGTCTCCAACCGATCTGCGTTGCGTACTGTCCCCCATGCCCACACAAGTGTATACAATCTTATATCAGTTATTTTTGTTTCTTGTTACCCAGCTCTGAATATATGTCAGTTAAATAAACGTTAATTATATTTTCCCGCATATTCTACCTTGCCAATGATTGATTTCCTCCGTTGCTTTGTTTTTGTAAGAAATTCGTATGAAGTCATTTCTTTACTTTGTTTCCGTTTTGCATGCCGAGGTTAAAAAAAAACAGGCTGTCTTTCCAAAGAGCATTTTCAAAACCTCGATCATTTTTAATGACAAAACTTGAGCAAATGCCAATACCTGAACTTTAATTCCCTGTTATAGAATTGAAAGAAACTATGGAATCTTTAAGGTACTCAGGTGGGAAATTTTCCTTCTGCCTCCATACAATACTATATCGGTTTCTGATCACAATATCTAGAATATATCCTGATGTAGAGTTGTGTGTGGATTTATTTTAGACAAGGATTGTCTTGATGTGAACGAGAAAATCTTCAAGTGTACACAGGCGAGGGTGTAACATTGGTTTTTCCTCTTGCACTCATGGAAGACAGGTCCAATAGTTCATAGCCGTTCTGAAGCAGAGCAAGTTGCTAACTGGATCTAAAATTGGCTTAGTAATACGAAGAACAGTGTGATGTTTGATGGTTATTTGTGCGAGTCCAAGACTGTAACCAGCGGTGGACCGCGAGAAGAAGTGTTGAGAGTCTTACCATTTGTAAAAGGCTGATGATTTAGATATGGATGTTGAATATATAATTAGGCATTTTGAAGTTGACATAAAAATCAGTGGTTTAATTAATAGTAATGGCATCGTCTCCCCCCACAGTTTAATATTGAGGAACTTGTAATGTGACAGAGCAATGGCAGAAGGAATGCAAAGCTTATAGTGCGAGAGTGATGCAATTTGTGAGGACCAATAATAGTAGGACATATATAAATATGTATAGGGTCCGACACAATAAGATGTACGTGGTTACGGCGGATACGTTGCAGAGAAAATTCCTCCGGATGCTGTCTGGTAAGAAGCTTTTCAGGCACGAGCAGAAAATGGATTGACCTTGGAAGAAAAAAGGCTGTGAGGGGACATAATGCAAGTAAACGAAGTTAGGAGTGGCATAGATTGGGTAAACAATTGGGCACATTTCCGCATATGAGATGGATCTAAAATTATAGGTCATTTTTTTTTACGGTAAGGAGTAAAAGGTTTCGGCAAATATTTGCGATCTGTTTGCCACTCAGACGTTGGTTGGAGTTTGGAATACACTGATTGGGCACTGGAAACAGATTATTCTCAAGCACGTATAAGTTGTGTGGGCGAACACATTGATGAACGAACGTACAGAGGCTATGGACGAAGTGCAGGTAAATGCAATAAGATTAGATAGGAAATTCATGATCGACATTGTCGTGGTGGGCCAAAGGTCCTGTATCTGTGCTGTATGTTTCTTGAGCATGGCCCCATATTATGTACGACTGCATTTAATGAACGTGTTTACACGCAGCAGACACGTTGAGGAGCTTAGCGATAATGCAGTTAATTTGGAAAGTGAGATTTGTTCATATTTTGACGCAAACGTATAGAATGCAATTCAATTCCAGTGCCTCTTTACAATCAGCAGAACGTAGAGTAAATTCTCTCTGTGGACAACCGAACACAGACTATCGGCTAATGCAGTTATTTTTTTTTACCGGTTTATCTTACGGTCGTATGCGCTGCTATAAATAAACAGATGTAGCATAGTTATATGGGAAAGTTTAAGAATTCTGCAACAATACTTCAAAAATTCTGTCAAATTGGCGATATTTGCCCTAAAGTGATGCACAAATGAAGTGTGTGTGGAGATACAGACCCACCTACCATATTAACAGTTAAGTCCATTGCATGCATGTGGAAGCATAGATGATTTGTCGGTATGATCAAACGACCCATCAAAGAGTAGTCATATTTAGGTTAGTCTGTACAACTCAATAATGTACTGTATGTATTCATCTGACAGATGATTTCAGCTTTGCCAACTGACTGGTAGTGGCATCTTCGCAAAACACATGATTTTATGCACTTCCGGAAGGACGAGATGCATGCAAAATTGAAATAAAATTCTGGCGATGAAAGGCACGAGATATAAATATGTATTTTTCCCTAAAAGAATCGAAGCTAGAAGAGAAGGAAAAAGGTACCATTATCAGAAACTTTTGACGTACAAATAATTAAGTAATTGCCTTGATTTATCACTTGTTCTTTTGACAAATATTTTATGCAGAGCTCCAGGAAATGTTCGTTTTTATTGCTTAACATGGAATGAAATGTCGATTTATCAAATAGGCTAGAAGGGATCGAACAGGGACACCGCTTGCACAGATTCAAAATTTAGCAGCTTCAGTAAAATCGTGTCTTGGTTTAATTAGATTATGTGGTTGATGAAAGGAGGTGACGGGCGAGATCTGCTGAACAAAGCCGACAGTTCTAATTGCAATACCCCAAATTAATTATGCAACAGTCATCACGTTTGGTGCTTCATTGTATGTGTACTTGTAAGTGTTCGCCAAAATGTCTCAAATCTACTCGCAATAATACTACAAATGTTTTCTGTTCTGTTGGAAACTTTAGGCCGAGGGTAGGATAACGTCAATTGTCAACATCTTAGCACGGATAAAATTTTCCAGATTATTCGTATCCAGATTATACATATCACTTTTGTGTGTTGAATTTCTTTCAAATGCTCTGAGCTTCAACTGAATTCAATTTGTGGTATATTTTCTGTATTTTATTTGGCATAGCAGCATGTTTGGAATTATAGTGAATATTTCCAAATATCAGAAATATAGCGCAGTTTCTCTATATTTATCAGCAGGTCGCAAAACAAACGATGCATATTCAACAGTTTTGTCATTAACACCAGATGTATCCCAAGACTTTTTTGTGGTCGGCAAACTTGCCGCTTCAGGTCCTTGAATATAGTTCTGCGGGGAAAACCCTGGGATGTCAAAGGGTTTCACAGTTGGGGATGTTCTTTATTCTCACAACATGTCCTCGCTCCAGAATATAAATTGGATACGTTGGAACTGGTGGAAGAGCCAGAAAAAAAAACAAAAACGTTTTCAATTACAACAGAATCGTTCTGTTTAGCTTCCTGGAGCGGCTTCATCAGTGCCAGAGCTGGAACCTAAAACATAACAAACCAGAAACTTGTGAACAATATGTTTAAATTGTTCAGTTATTTACACGAAAAGCGAATATTGAAATTTTTGAGGTAATGTTACTGAAATATAAATTATTAGATTACTAATTATAAATATAAATTGCCCCTGCTGAAGTAGTTCCTATTTTCACCATACATGCTGATAGTGGTTGTTTTCAAAATGATTGCTATCGTCCTCGGTGTTGCAATCGGCCCATACCACTTCTACCATTGTGGTTAGTTTGCAATCAATTTATTCAAGCAGTGGTAATTTGAAATTTGACGGCGAGATTAGGGGCTGTTTTTATTGGTCTAATACAGGCAGAATCGTGATAAAGTTTAACAAGTAACTTGTGAAAAATATATACACCTAAGTTAAACTGATGACGTTGAAATTTTCAGAGAAAAGCAAATTTGAAGAAATGCTGGAAAACTTAGGTGAGTCCAATCGCGTTTCAATTTTGAAATGATTATTCTGTTAACCTTCACACCGGAAACAAGATCTAAATGCTCGAAAAATATTATTTTTTGGAGGTGTTCACGAAGGACTCATGTTATAGTTTAATGGAGAAGTGTGTCAACATGTTTATTTTCGCTGTTTGTTTAACACTATATCAGGTACTGCATTTTTCAATCTCGGTGCGGAGAATACAGAACCTTCATTAAACTGAATTTTAACCAACATTACTCTGCATTCTACATTATTCTGCAAAATGAGAACCGTGGACACCTTCACAGCTGTTCCTCATATCTCCCATTGTCACATAAGCTATCTTAAACCAATATTAATATTTTCTTTTCTGGTGCGGAATTATTTTCGCAATGTTATATTGATATATTTTGCGTCCATCTGAGTTTTTTTCGCGAAATCTAGGACAAAGTTTTATAAATGGAGTAAATGTTGGGGGACTACCTGTGGGATGCGGATGGGCAAATTAAATAATTGTTGGATTTAGGATTTATTAGTGAGAAGATTGCGACAAAGGAGAAAAAACCGATTCGTCTCATCAATATGGATAAGTAATGTGAATGCTGCTAGAATTATTGTTCCCACATTTTCAAAGTGACCAATTTATTTTTCAGCGGAGAAATGGGAAAGAAAAGAGAAAGGTAACAGATCTATTCAATATCGTAATTCCCAATGTCTTCAATATTTTCATATCTTCATACCTTCTTGTTTATGTAATATCAATTAGATTTATTATTGCATGTTATATACCTTGTTTCAAATGAATCGTCCTGGATTCAGATCAATTAGCATCTTGATGAAGGCTATCTCACCATTAAGAAGAAAATTTGCACAGGAATATTTTACCTTTGTTGAGCAGATAGTCAAGTCGGTTATATCCAGTATTCTTACTATTATAAATCACGCCATACATGATTTTTTAAAGTAATGCCATTTCATACATTACACTTTATCTATAATGATTGATTGTAGATCTGGAAGATAGATATTTGTCGTTGCAGATGAACTGGTCACCGGGGTTTTGCGAACTGGAGCATTTGTCTCACCAAATGGCCACCGGCCAGCACTTTAGGAAACTCCAGCTACTCAATTCTGCCGAATGCATTGATATGCAGAAATACTGGTGGTGTATGTTCACGATGTGCATGATGTGTGCTTGAGTTTGATTGTTGAGAAAAAAATGCAGGATTATTTCTATGTTTTAAAGTCAGAGCGTGACATTGAAATAACTATTTACATGGACGTAAAATCACTAAAATATTGAGAAAAATGAAACAAGAAAATAAAGTAAAACATTACAAATAATGTCCTGTATTATTGACACGCAATCTTCTTTGACATTATTCTTACCTCGGGCTTCTTTGCTCATTCCAACCGGATAGAGAATCGGACAGATATATCTCGTGCAATATTCTGAAATTTAGCTTCAACGCTAGGTTATGGCTGTCATATTGAAAAGAACTTAAGAACCACAAAAGTCAGAACAATTGTGTGCTAATTGATCCCTCGATGCTTGTTGTATTGATTAGTGCAATAGCCGAGTCAATATTGGCAATAGCACTGCTTTACTACTCTCTTCCCATGTCCCAGAAGCCGTTTGTACTTTGGACATATGTCAGTGTCTGCCTCAGATATATTCAATTGCTTCACCAGCACCTCTCACTCTGATAGAGAATATCACCTATTGATGATTCTTCTGGAGAATAAAGTCCTCTTCATCTTCAGCAAAGACGGATAATACTTATTCTAAAATGACTGGTCCAAGTTCCAGTTCCATATAGCAGCAACAGATGATTGCTTTTCCTTCGTATTCACCGTTTAAATGTTCCTTCCCCTATATTTCTTTCTGATCACCTCTTAATCTTCTATATTCAAATATTTCGGTGTTACTTGCTCCGAATGTTTTCATGTGTCAATACATTCATTCCTGGAATCAAACCAATGCAATTACTCTGGCTTGTCCCGGAAGTAAGTATATCATTTTTTTTAGATGTGGAGACCAAATCAATGCCCATTCATGGCTCTTGTGTAGAATAACCAGTGCACCAAAAAATTACATGAAAAACCCACGACATTTATGCTTCATGTACCTTACAGGAAATATCAATTTCCCAACGCGTTCCTCGTTACTTGCAAGACTTAAATGCTTTTTCTTTGCAGTTGGCACATTTGCTTGACTTCCAATCTTCTGAATATCATTGTGTTGGAACGTATTGAAGTCTTTCGCCGTTTCAAGAATAAAATACTTCCATTATTCCTAACAATGTAGAGAACGCCATATTTTGCATATATATCAAATTGTTGTCCACTCACCTATCCTGTCTGTCAACTTTTGCAGAGTCTTTGCGTCTACCTCACACTGTGCTAACTCCGCTCTCTTTGCGTCATGGGCAAATTTAGCTAAAGTGAATTGATACACAATCGATAGAGATTTAAAAGAATTAACGCCGCGGCTCTGATTCCTCTGGTATTTCAAATTTGATCGCTTATACGAAATGTCCTGCATACCTCCACACGATTTTTGTAACCCAGACACATTCCGAAGCCGATCACCATAATACTTCTAACCGTGTGCACTCGCGTGTGGACAATAAACTTTCCAATGACACCTCATCAAATACTCCCTGGAAGCCGAAATATCACATCGACATGTTGTCCAACCTGCATCTTCATACTTCAACCGAACAACAATTTTGCAAACAAAGTTTCCCCTGCATAATACAAGTCAGTTCGTTTGCTTGATTTCCGGTCTTCTGCATGCACTTTGTCATTGAATGAACAGTAGATGCCAAACTGTCCTGTAACTGTTCTTTGGTTTCAATATTTCTGTCGCCCTTCTTTCTTGGATGGTATCGGTACAAACTGGCAAGGAATTACGGTAGTCTGAAAACAGCTCGTCCGTTATCTCTGCAGACACACGAGGATCGTTGTGTGTAGAGCAACTTGTCCAGGGCACTTGCAAGACTTACTATCAGCGGCAATTCCATCGCAGCTGTCTATTACAGTGAGCACCATCGTGCACTGCGAACAATTGTGGATATCCTTGGATAGCCACATTTTCTCCAGTAAGAAAACATGCAAAATATATTCACTAACAGTGCGACTGCATAGCCAAATTCCCACCCCCAGGTTAGCCGTCATAATTTTCTGTCAGTTCCTGCTGTTAGAATAAATGAGCAAGGCACCTTCCTCCAGATTCAGGCGTTTGCATTTTCTTGGGTCTCCATTGTGCTGTCAAGAGGCCGCATCATCTTTGAAAAAAGTTACCGTTGATCAGAAAAATGGAGGAACTGTTCCACGATAATTATTTACATGATATATCGCATAACTACATAATAACATATATATTTCTCAGATTATTCACCATTATATATAACGGCATGCAACTGCAAGATGTTAAGAAAAAAAGAACAAGATGAAAAAAATATTTAAGTTTACGTTCGTAATCAGAGTTACAAAACGCTTTCATGTCAATTGCTCCAAGCTTACCTTATCTATTTGGTGACTGTGGAGTCGACTATGAATTACTGGAGGAGGCATCTCTGTGTAACAATAAGAAGACTGCCAAACATGCAATAATACTTTGGTGTGCATGGAGTGTGAAGAGTACTTTGGCTCAGCAACAGGATCCACATCGTGGAGTTGAGTTGGAGATAATCTGCCAAATTTAGTTTAATGTTGGAAAATATGAAATCATGTACTTTGGTGGGAGTAATCCGAAGACATATAATTGGAAAAATGAAGAGAAACTGCAGATTCAAGAAATAGATTTATATTTCGCCGTTCTTCTGCATGACTCTTGAAAAATTGACATCCAGGGTCTGTAGGTATTTGTTAAGACATATATTTGCAAGGATTTGCTACTTAGAAATGGAAAATCATTGTTACAGTTGTACAGGGTTATCGTCTGGCCGTGACTGGAGTGGCGCAAAAAGTTTGGGTCCCTTTATTTAGTACAATCTAATTTTCATTGTAGTTTGAAAGGGATTAAGAAGGCTAACAAATATTGTTTCGAAGAGTGTTGACCTGAAATTTTCATATGGTCTTTCTTATATTTTATATTTTATTAAATAAAAGATGTGGAGTACATCGGGCACATTTTTTAAAAATTATATTTCTCGCACATGCGTTTTTTTTCGTTCACAGGCCTAACCCCTGGCATGAAAAGACTACCTTATCCCGAACGTTTAAAAAAAGTTGGATTTGTATGCTTTGAAATTTAGACTGGTGAGAGGTGATATCAGTGAGATATATAAAAGCCCAAAGCGACGTGGCATGGCAGATGTTCAGAGACTTTCTTCCGTGTTCAGATAAATTTCTTTTGTTCATTTGTACCTGCATTTCATAAATATAAGATGAACAACAGTCAGCAACTCACTGTTAAGAACAACCGGAACACATTTATGACCATGCATTTTTGACATAATCATCTGCCTTGTTATCACTTTTATTTTCTCTTTGAATTCATTGACAGACGTATTTCAGTTAGGCTCCAAATCAAAGAAGAAACTAGGAAAGTTTCTGATTTACTTGTCGAACACGATTAGCATACTTTCGGTGATTTTACCAGCTCAGTTGTTGGAACCATTCAGTCGCAGCTTATTGAAAACAGTTGAAAATCAAACAAAACAATGCCGTTTTTATAACAATAAAACATTATGTGGTGAAATTAGTATTTCGGTTAACAAGTCAACAAAACGGAACTGTCATTTCAGGATAATGATCTGAAGTTGTTAACTGAACAGACAATATCCTCGTCAGTTAGCTCTGTTTCTTTGGCAAAGGACCAGCAGAATTATGGAGTAATTTTTACATTTATTTATTTACTTATTTATTTATTTATTTATTTATTTATTTATTTATTTATTTATTTATTTATTTATTTATTTATTTATTAATACATGGTAGTGTATGAAAATATGATGTTAAGTTACTTCTCTCTGGTAGAATCACATGATAATTTGGAAGTACAACTGTAACTATTTTTTCTTGTTCATTGGTGATATTGTCTCCACCACAGAACTGAATATCTGCGAGCAAACTCTGAAAGATTTACGTGAGTAATGAATATTACTTCCCAACGATTGTGTTCTTTATTTTAACTTAAATAATAGACTAACCCCTGATCGAACGTATTTGTTACATATTCGTGGTGAACTGCCAGTATCATTGAACTATATAATAAAACAGCAACGAGGGACGCCACTTGTCTCGTTTTGTCTTTGCTGGTCTAAGTAACTCAAGTGAGAAGGAAGTTCTAGTCGCATTTCATTTACATATGGATAGCATCGGATTCCCAGCTCCTTTCCTGTTGATGAGCTCAACACTCCAATTTGATGTAAAGTACGTTGAAAACATTGCTTGCATAACCTTCACTTTGTTATCACATGTACTTTATTATCTTATCGTCCAGTTATAAAATAATTCATCTGGAATGATGTTTCATTCACCTTATCCACTGTCACGCAGAACAGTCTTGC
Source organism: Pristis pectinata (assembly GCF_009764475.1). Lineage (NCBI taxonomy): Eukaryota > Metazoa > Chordata > Chondrichthyes > Rhinopristiformes > Pristidae > Pristis > Pristis pectinata. The sequence goes on from NC_067424.1 coordinate 37,776,109, forward strand.
ACATACATTCCAAAGTTTTCCCTTCCTGCAGAATTTTCTAACTCCTGTTATTTATTGCATACTTTTGTATTGATGCAACGCCCCAATGTCTGTTCTAGAGATCAAATTTCACCTATCACAGTCGGCCCAGCTTATCTATATTAAGTCTAAAATTAGGAAATGACCCTTTCTTCTTCAATCGCAAATGTAACATTGATTTTTTATCAATCGTCTTCACTTTCACTGGATAGAATTAATGCAACCAAGAATAAAAGTATGAGCAACTAAATTGCAGAATGTGTCTAATACAGTCAATTAACCATATTTGCCATTGGATATTTTACTTCATCCGCAAACAGATGGAAAAATGAAGGCAAGAAACAAAGGTAGCACACGTAGAAATGTATTGTCGCTATTTGTCAAGACGTACACATACCAGGTTTTTATTGTTATTCCTTTGAGATTAAAAACATTCTTGTTTGGAGAACGAAAGTTAGTGTAATGCCTCCACTGGATAAAAGGAGGGCGTTCACAAATTTAAATTTGTTGCCTGCCTGGCTAAACCTGATCCGTGGAGTAGCTCTGCACTATTGATCTCAGCTCGAGGCTTGAAAGACAAAACAGTACTTCCCCCCTGAGTTCGGTCCTTGTTCATCTTTGGAATGCCCATCAGTATCGTGTTTACAAAGCCAAGAATAAAAATAGAATGATCGGGATGTCAAATTCAATTTTCTGCGTTAATGCTGGAAATGCCCCAAAAGGAATTTTCTGAGGTTTACGTGCATTTGAAATGTATTGGGCCTTAACGTTTGGCAAAAGAAATGGCCAAAACACCAGTTGACAAAAGTATTGTCACTATATTGAATTGTGCCAGCAAAACATCTGACCCCATATGTTTCAGAATCAGAATCGGAATTCGGTTTATTGTCACTGACATATTTCGTGAAATTTGTTGTTTTGCGGCAGCAGTACAGTGCAAGACATAAAAACAAACAAACTAATAAATAAAAAGATAGATAGATAAACAAACATACAGATAAATGAATGAAATAGATAGATACATACATACGTTCACACATACAAACATACATACATAAATACATACATAGACGGAAAGACAGATAGATTACATACGTAGATAGATAGATAGGTAGGTAGCTAGATAGATAGATGGAAAGAGGAATAACTAGACAGTGATCATGGGTTCATTGACATTTCAAAACTGTTTCCGGTAAATTATGCAACGTCATTTCGAAAATCTACTGTCCAAGAAGAAACAGATATTTGCACCAACCCGAACACGTCAATAATATTGAGAATATGACTTTCCAAGTAGTTGCACAGGAGTAATCACCAATAAACGTTTTAAACTCTGAACGAAGAAAGAAGGAATGTTTTTAATGAATTAAACTAAGATGGTGTGGATTGCAGATTCACTCAGCGGAGTATGTGAAGCAGGAAGATGGTGTAAACTCTCTTTTCGTCCGGGCCTTTTCGGATTATGTATGAACTACCGGTTACATGATGTGTCGTGGAGGGGTTCTTTTTCAGATGTGGGCCTGTGGCTGATGGTGTAACATTATACATGAAAGAATTGGATGAGAATGTACGTGACATGATTGGTAAGTTTGCGGATGAAAGGAATATCGCCGGTGCACTGGAGAGTGAAGGAGGCTGCCTACCTTTACAACAGGAACATGATCACCTTCAAAATTAAGGCACAAATGAATGGCAGATAGAATTTAACTCAGACATGTTGTAGTGATGTATTTTGCAACGTTAAACCAGGGCAGAACATACACAATATATGGCAGGGACCTTGGGCGTGCTGTAGAGCAGGGAAATATGAGAGTGCAAAAACCTAGTTCAATGTAAGTGGCATAACAGAGACACAGGGTGATGAAGAAGGCGTATGGCATGCTTGCTTTCATTGGTGAGGCGCTTTGTGAAAGAAGTGTGAAGTCATGTTGCAGTTGTGAAAAGCTTTGGTGACACTATGTTTGTGGTATTGTGTACTGTTCTGGTTGCCATAATATATAATGGCTTTGTTTATTAGTATTGGTTTATTATTGTCACTTGTACCGAGGTAAAGTGAAAAACTTGTCTTGCATACCGATCGTACAGATCAATTCATTGCACAGTGCAGTTACATTGGGTTAGCACAGAGTGCATAGATCTAAGACAGGAAAAACAATAAAAGTACAGTGTTAAGTGTCACAGGTACAGAGAAAGTTCAGTGCAATAAGGTGCAAGGTCAAAACAAGGTAGATCGTGAGGTCAGAGTCCATCTCATCGAATAAGGGAACCGTTCAATAGTCTTGGCACAGTGGGCTACAAGTTGTCCTTATGTCTGACAGGCTCCTGTATCTTCTACCCAACAGAAGATGACAGAAGAGAGAATGGCCCGGGTTGGTGGGGTATTTGATTATGCTGGCTGCTCCACCAATGCAGCAAGATGTAAATACAAGTCTAAGGAGGGGAGGCTGGTGCCCGTCATGCACTGGGCTGTGCCCACCACTCTGTGCAATTTCTTGCCGTCCTCGGTAGAGCAGTTGCCGTACCAAGCCATGATAGATCCAGATAGGAAGCCTTCTATGGTACATCGATATAAGCTGGTAAGAGTCAAAGGGGATAAATCGAATTTCCTTAGCCTCCTGAGGAAGTAGAGGCGCTGGTGAGCTTTCTTGGCCATCTCCATGATTTGACCAGGACATGATGTTGGTTAAGTTATAGTGCAGAAAAGAAATCACAAGGATGTTGCGGGACTGGAGGGCTTGAGTTTTATGGAGAGATTCGATAGGTTGGGACTGTTTTCTCCGGATCGAAAGAGGCTAAGTGGTGACCTTATGGCGATTTTGAAAACCACGAGAAGTGTAGATATTGTATATGATCACACTCTTTTCCCAGAGTAGAATGATCTAAAATTAGAGATCATATATCTAATGTGAGAGGGGATAGATTTCAAGGGAAACTGAGGAGCAACTTTTTTCACACAGTGGATGTGGGTATATGGAACGAACTGTGGTAGATACTCCGATGTCAACACCGTTCAAAAGCCCTTTGGTCATGTAAATGTATAGAAAATATCAGATGCATATGGGCAAAATGCAAGCACTTTTGACGAGGCTAGGTGGACACTTTAGTCGGTGTGAACGAGTTGGACCGAAGGGCATGTTACCGTGGTATATTACTGCACGACTCTGATATATGTCAGAGTTGATGTGAAATCTTTCACTCACACAAGGGAAAATACTTACTTCTTTTTCCTGTATTCCAGATATGCTGAACCGTGAACACGATTTGCAAGAATTAGGTTTGAAATGTTGTCGTGCTTGTAATATCAATAGTTTGCACTCCAGGCATTCATGGAGGAACCCACCCTTGAAGAGTTTCTAAATGTCATTATATGTTTCATTTTTACCGGTTTGATGCGCCGAATGGTGATAGAATCACCCAATAAAACGTAGTCACTTTGGTAGTGTATGATTCTTTCCTGTCTTTCCATAAGTTATCCAATTAATTTCTTTGTTGAGATGTTCGGTAAACTAAGGACAACATCCGAAACAGGATTATATGCAGTTTTCATTTGGAAATATGTGACCCAAAGAATTCAAGCACATCATTCCACAATTCATCTGAAACCCAATTGCAGAAAATAAAATGTTCCATGCTTATCGCGTTTTATTTTGCATGGGATATTATGTACCTGCCTTCTCATTCAACATTGGTCAACTATTTTATCACCAATATTAAATCCCACCCACCCGATACTTCCATAAATATGGTGCCCAAAAATAATGACGCAGTGATCCACATGTGATATAACTCGACACTTTAGGAATGGTGCACATACCAGGCAACCGAATTTGGATGGATGATCATATCAGGGGTAGGCGGGTTGATTTTCAGAGAACACGATTTTTTTCGAATCAAAATAAATCGTCATCATTCATCACGTTTCTGGGATAAATATCCACACCTTTACGTTCTAGTTCCGTTTTCTCATTACCATGGTTCATGTTACCATTGGGCAACGCTACTAAATCTCGTCTTCTGTGAAAGGAACAGCCTAAGATTCGCTAAAATGGAAATTCATTGAATAATTCCCGTTTGATTTTTTGAACTGCATAACAGAGGACACACTGAAGGAAAAAGATGAAGGTACGTGTTTGAGATATTGTTTACTTTAAAGAGAAGAATCTGACTGCGTCCACCGTACATGTACTGATAATACAATTTAAAAATTAATGAATAATCTATTATTTTAATTCAGGCTGGTAAAATAAAGTTACGGAAGTGTGGCGTAGGGCTGGATCCAAATAAGTACTTCGTGTTAAGATTGGAATTTACGAAATAACAAAGTACATAGATTGAATATAAAATAGGATTAAGTTAAATAACTGGACATTTATGTGTTTTCTACACACTCAGGGAGAAAATAAACCGTTTACAATTTATATATGTTGATAAAATACGCAGTTTAAATGGACACGCCAAGTAAAGTGATATGTATCAGTATTGAGAAGTAATGTACTTGATTTAACGAGGGGCAAGTAATTGAAAGTGAAATAAAGTTTGTTGTGCAAGCAAAGTATCGCAGCCCAGGAAAGGACTTTTGTTATTGCCATAGAAACTCGCACAATTTGAGCTATTCATTAACGATAAAACACGTGATCTAAAATTAAGTACACAGACTGATTAACTTCACTTTTCAATAAACCGATAATCCTAAAACCCAGAGTTGACGAATTGGGCAGAAAGATGAGCATGCTGCACTGTGCACCATCGCATAAGACAAGACTTGGCTCTCTCTTTATTTCTTCGTAAATCACCTACATGTTGAAATAATAAAGGAGGATAGTGCAGTTATATTTCCATCTAAGCAGAAAAAATGAACTTGCTAACTCCTTTCTCAGAGACAATCATCCAACTACGATACATTTTAAAGAATAAACATGTGCATGTGTGGCAACAAACCATGTTAATGAATACTAACTAATTTGATCAAATACTAATTCAAGGAAAAGGGTCATTAATCCCACAAGGGTCACCTGCTACTTATCCTTCTTGGTGGTCTGTCTTTAACGGTTTTTCTTGAGGAATCGCTTGTACATGCCTTGGACAATTTGACCTGACAAAAATGAGAGGATAACCATCGCAGTTAACCGTAATTAATCATAGGTGTGCGAGGTATACGGATTATTTAAAATAACTGAATTAATAAAATGCATTTATTTGAGAAGTATGCACGGTAGTTTGTCCAGTAGTTCTTTACTTTAAGAAATAAAGAAAAATGTTGATATTTTATTGTAAAAAAGTGTTACTGTATATTGAGCGTTTTGCGAGGTCCTATAATAGTTGCTTATACATGAGTTGAACGGATGGTTCTAAGGACAATGAAACAAGTTTCCTCTTGAATGTAAAAAGGAATTTCATAGCGTCATAAGTCTTAAGGGAAAGAGAACAATTAGAATGTAGGTTTCACTGATATGAGCATCAGTTTTGGAAATCAGGTGCCTTGCAAAACTATAAAATAAATATGTTCCGATGACAACGAAATCATTGATCACGTTTTTAAGTGTAGACATGCAGATATATTGGGTTGAAACGCTCATTTGTCGTGTCGATTTTCCACGTCACTGACAAAGGATAGGGAGATAAAATATTGCTGCAATGTGAAATTTCATATCGTAACTTCTTGCCTTTCAGAACTATTAAAATGCAAAGAAAAAACAGCAGATTTAGGTGAACAAATATTTGGTTAATATTCACCAAGTTTTGGATCAAGAATTCTAATTCTTTCAATTTGACTACAAATGATGTATTTGCAGGTGTTTCTCAAATGCTCTTGTGCAGTTGGTACCATATCCAGTTCGCAAAATGCTTGCACTCTGGAGGAATTTACTTGCTACAGTTCTGTGAAAAGCCACTCCATTTATTCCAACTTTCTAGCTCGTTTCAATCAAACGTTACAATATTTCAAATTCCTTCTGGAAAAGTGAAGCTGAAACATTTTTCCACAGCATTAATATCTCCAATGCAGTTATGTTCCAAAATTTCATTAACTATTTAAAATATGTCATCTTCTTAAATGTGTCACCTCAACAGAAGGATTCACTTTAAAGTTTCTCTAGAATATATTCTAATATAAAAAAAAATGCTGCCCCGTTGGAAATTTCTTCTATTGAACTCTATTTATACATTTGTGAATTTGCAGAAACGCTGGAGTGCTATTTTAAATTAAAAGAAAATAAAAAAAAAATACTTTGACCTTGAAATTGAAATGTTTGCGGAATATTTAATCGCAATATGGAAGTTCGAAGTTCTCAAAATTAGTTCCCTTAAAATTGAGTTTCCTAACAAAACAGGTTGTTTTCATGGAGCTCCAGTCTGAAGAGATGTTGTATGGTTTCCAAATGTATAGCTGCGTATAGCGCATTTTACCCAGATGAACCGATGCTATATGTTGATTTAGAAAAGCAGTAACAGCAAATGCCGAACTGCGAGTATGCCCGTCGGCCTCAGTCGTTGTGTATTATTTCTTAGTGCAGGAAGTCATTGCTTAAATATAAGAGATGTTGGTGTCGCAAATGATAACCGACATTTCCTGTCGTCCTGCTCCCATTAATTCTTCTCTTATTTTCGTTTACATGTGACACAAACTTAGACAAGACACTGAAAGCAAAAAACCAAGGTAGATAACGTCCATTTCCTTCTGTTTGAATAACAATGGGTATTTAACTCAAACTACCAATCCGATGTCATACGTAAAAATAATGCCACAGAATCATTAATTGCGCGTTGAAATGTGAAATATTACAAAACTGCAGTTTGCGAAGAAAACAGAATCATGGCACATCAAGTATCTCCAAATATTACACAAGGGCAGTACTGCTGGTGATAGGTTCATGGACAGTTTTTATTTATATTTGACTGCACTGCATCCAATGCCAGGTTAACTATTTTGGGGTTTTAAGATGTGTGTAAACATTATTCTATTCCGTTTATCGTTGAATTCCATTCATGCTCCCCGATTGTTGATGCTTCTATGAAGTGGAGTATTGTTCCTCCATCCGCTTTATCTTTACACTTCATGTTATTACTTATCAGCTTCGGATCCCGTAGAATTTTCTCTATTCCAAGTGGAGTAAATATAAATTCACTTTCCTCTGCAAACCAGTAGGTTTCTTCAAAGCCACAATCATCTGAACAAATCCCTTGCACAACCTCTCTTTTGTCTATTTAGCCAATTTTATTTTTCGTAAATATTGCCCCGGGAATTTGTGACAATAATGCATTTTTGGTCTAACGAATCATTTGTAGCTCTTCAATATGACGTTATTCATTTTTTATTACCTGCTTCTGATTATGAAGCACGTTTTGCAGGCCTGTATTTTTTAATGTACCATTCAAATAAAGCACTAGATTTCGATGTTCTTACTTATATCATTGTGTTCACCAATTGATCTTGCCTATTTCATTGTTGCCTTTAGAAATGTATCCACTCAGATTTATCAACATTAATTTTCATCTGGAACATAACGGCCCTTTCTTACAGTCTATCCACTTTTCTTGCTGAACTTTTCGCTCAGGTCGCCATGTCTCCTTGACGTACCACTTACACATCTCGATGCTCTGTCCTACACTACGAAGCACAATCCAATAGCATAAGCAACAATGCCCCAAAGACAATTCCACGCTACTTCCATCCTGGTTAATGAAAAGAACTGTTTTCATTACTCAACTTAATTTTCCGCCGAAAAACCAATTTTACAATGAACCAATTTTATAATGAACCAATTTCATTGTACGGTCTTCATTTTTTAATGACAATCTCACCAGGTATCAATGTTTAAAAAGCCTGTTGTTCATTGGGTTATAAAATATCGACGTGGTTCCCTCGGCGACAACAAGGAAGCACTCTTTCAATGTGACATAACTTGTCTTAAACAAACCCATATTAACTGTCCCAAACTAAACTTTTCCAAATCCCAACAAATGTTTTCCTCAGCAGCAAGCTGAAACTGACTGATGTGTAATTACTGAGATTTGACAATACGAATTTCTTAGCAAATTTGCGAATTATGTCCTTGTGTCCTCAGGCGCCACGAATGAATCTGTAGATATATGAGTGATTGTGGAAAATCTAATATCTCTCAACTCGCAAAGACTGATTACATTTGTGAAAATTTTGGATCGATTTTCCAGCTAACCTTCAGGGGAAATTTTGTTACAAGTTAACATTTTTGAAACATAGCCCATACATTGGAGTTTTTCTATTGCAAGATTCTGATATCAAATATTTATTTACTCATTTAGTACCTATTCTATTCCCCATGAATAGAATTCCTTCTCTGTTTCTGATAAGCATCACACTTTTTTTGGCAACCTTTCACCCATTATTGTCACCAGCATATATATGTTTCAAGATGGATGCTGTCTGGCCTGCTGAGTTCCTCTAGCACTTCTTGTGGATTGTGTTTTAATCTACTTTTTTGTCAGCCTTCTTATGTTTATCTTTTCTTTTTTCCTCTCGTAGTTTTTTCTTACTATCTTCGTGAATTTTATGCAGTCGGCCCTGATGGGTGAACAACCTGACATCGATCATGTGCATCTTTATTCTGCTGTATGTCACCTTTTATGAATGTATTTATTCAATTGTCTGCAGGTTTAATTTCGTTACACCGCCATGTCATTGACATTTAATATTTCAGCATGAGAAACACTTCCTGTCGTTACCCAAATACAAAATCGCCTGAAGTTCTTGTTTTCAAATTTATTCAACCCAGATGTAACCTCGTCCCTTTGGAACTAGTTATAGTGGGGGGTTTATTTTATTAATCTGATAGACATACTACTTCATTGCTCGTCTTAAATTCATTGCATTAAAAAAGGTGGTATTCTTTATATTACACAACTGATACTGACGCCCGTGCTGTAGATTATTTCCAGGAGGCACAGAAATATTGCTTTCGTCGGCGGTAGAGTCAGATACTTATCACGAACGCTCACTGGAAAGTGGAAACTCTCCATCCCAGTCGCACATATCCGTGTTCCATCCCTGGTGTTAATTTTATCACACATTGTATTGAAAATGTCATTCTACCTCTTTATTATTACCCGCTGACAAACTTGAAAACTTGTTTCTAAAAGTTTTCTAAGTGATTGTTGGCATTTAAGAGGACCGTAAGTGTAACTCTACTTCCACCGTTTCGTAATTTTAAACAGATGGTTTATGTCCTCGGTCGTCACGTGACTTCCACATTCTCCACGATTGTAAATCTTTCTTCAATGTTTTTGGCCACGATATCGATTGTTCTTCAGTTGCTGAACAGGATCTATCCAGGAATATTTTGAACTAGGAACAACAACATTTTTATTGCCATGTCCCTCATTGCCTTATTACCATAAGCCAGTTGGACAGTTGCGTTCGTAACCCCTCAAATGTTACTGTTAATATTCATGCATTTACAGATATGAAATATAAACATATGGTAGAATTAATGCACTCTGTGAATATATGCCCGTTTAGAAATAAAGCCAATTTTTTTTTATGCGATTGTAAAATGCAACTTACCATTCCCACGTCAATTTTCTTTTGATTTTTCCGCTTTTTTGTTGAGGATTCGGAGTCATGGTCTGTATTGTTGGAGCAAGTGAAACAAATGACTACTGATCCATAAGGCTGAGAACAAAATGCAAAAATATAACTTTGAATCCCCCAGGCCAGCTGTGGAGTTTAACTTCAGGAATAATTCAGAAATGTCCCCTTTTCCTTCCACTTTGGCTTCCCTTTTTCCTATTTTCAGTCCCGAAGAAGGGTCTTGACCCGAAACGTTGACAGCCTGCTTTTCTCCACGGATGCTGCCTGACCTGCTGAGTTCCTCCAGCATCACAGGGTTTTTCAATTCGGAAATTTCGTGGCATAAAATGAATGCTCCAGTATCCTCTGACACAATTTTGCCCAAACAGTAACACACGTACATCAAACGAGGCGGTTACACAGGTAGGACATGTAGCCCTAGAAGTCCTTAACCTTAACTGCAGCCTGCATGAAGTTCCACGGCATCAACTTTACTGGGGGCAAATAAAAGCCTCTCTGATTAACATACATCTTCCTCCCTCTGTCAGTGAATCGAATCCCATCTAATTTTCTATAAGTTTAAACGTATCGTGGGAGGGTGCGCTTAATTCAACACAACATACTAATGTGTGGTTTATTTTGCTGTAGCCCACAGCAAGCTTAGTAGATCCGTGTATTTACCGATAACCAAGATAGTCAAATGTGTCCATGGTACAAAAATGAATCCAATACAGTGTAAACCACAGGTATAAACATGGATACACCATGTTTTAGTTTAAAGTTGCAGATAATAATATCATCCAATGTATGTAATCAAAATATAGGAGATGAATAATATTCGACTGCAGTACATGCACAAACTAATAAAGGTTATTTCTGAATGAAAAAGAGATAATTCATGTGTGAACTATATTTGCATTTTCCAATGTTTGCATATACGTGGGACTTAAATGCAATATATTTACAACTCATCTCTCCCCTCCCACAATATTCACCGCGAATCACACAAGAAACCTTTTTTACATTATCTTTCTCGAAGCTATAAAATAAGATTTTTATCTTGCTGAATACCTGAGCTACTTTAATGTGTGTTTTCTGCGAGCTATAATTCAGTTGGAAGTGCAGCGAATTTTACGTTGTAGCTGCTGGAAAGTTACGTGTGCAATGGTGTGTACAAATTATGTTTATCTTATTGAGTTGCTTTGACAATTACCTGATATAAGCACCTCAGTGAAGGATTTCCAAAACATACTTTGGATGTCTCCGCCCAAAAAAAGGCTTCGGTACCTAATTCCGAAGGAAAGTAAGACCATTGAGGAAAAAAGGCCAGGCTGCCTGAATCAATTCTGGCCCTCATGGAAATTCACAACTTCTTTGCACGTGTTCTGAAGCTTGCTAAATCCACAGTTAGCTCAGGTTACACTCTGAACACGTTATCGGGGTGAATATGTAGAAAATGTTACCGATTTTCCATGCAACATTATGATATTCTTGCACGCGCTTTAATGCTTAGAAGCGACAGTACCTGAATTGAGAATTAACAATAATGGTGAGCAGCTTAGTTGGCATTGCGGCAGTTATCCAGAGATGGAGAGATCGGAAGGCCAAGAAATGTTCAAACCCTTAATCGTCTGCACTCTTATGCAGTACTTCAAAATCTTCAAAAGGTTCTTGCAAGATACCAGTGATATAGACCGTGAACAAACCCGCCAAACATTTTATTTTTAGTTGTAACCTTGACAGAAATTTGTTTACATTCATCATTAGAAGTCTTGCAGTGGCGAACACATAATTGATTCAAACGGAAGATGTTGGCTTATTTAACGAACACGAAAGAAAAAAAAATGTTCGTTGATAATTCGTTGAAATGTTCGCGAGTTAAAGCTGACAAACAGTTGAAAATTCTTCATGCATAATGGTACACATCCGTTCTCTGCATTCTGTGTAAACCAATGCTAATTCAGAGAACAAAATGATAAGACATGAAATCATGGAAGAGAATTTATTTTTAATGTTTCAATCGCCTTGGAAGAAGAACCAAATATTTTAAGACGTCCATGTCCAGTAGGTCATTTTCAAGCAGTTTGTAACAAGCTGAATGGATATTTTGTTATTAGTGTTGGTAACTGGCTTCTGAAATGCTAAACCCATATCAGCTCGACACGTTAGTGACATGTCCACAGTTCACGGCTTAACAACACCTTAATTTGGTGTCAGGGACAGTCATTCTCATTTTAAAATTCCATTGGTGAAATGGATTACGGGCACAATGTCCCAATTAACACAAATAATTGTCAACATATTAAATCATATACACATATTGACTCCGGAAACATTTAACTGAATTATATTTAGTTTAGAATTAACAATCTGGTTGGTAGCATCTCCTTTTAACTGCATGACCTTGCGTTTCAATGTTACTTAAGAACTGAACACAATATACATGCTGCATTGTGCGTTGCTAAGTGGAATGTCTGCTCAAGTGTTTGATATTTTGTTTGAATAAATATTTATCCCAGGTGCATACAGTGCAGCTGTACAAATTATGAAGCATTTCCAAGTTAGCTATGTGTTGTACCTTTGTGTAACCTACGGTCACGTATCGCAGACTATAGGAATATCAGCCACAAACACACGATTGGACACTTTCATGCATTTAAATAAAAGATACCAGGGTTTATTTCTTTTTACCTTTTCGTATGAAATCATAACGACAAAGGAAATATGGGGGCGCTGTTGTATACTCTGTGCCAACATAAATGACAATCCAAAAATAGCCGTTGAAACATAAATGACCTTGAATTTATCTTTAGAAATTGAAGACTTGTACAGTAAATCAAAACAATTGGGTAAGCATGTGTTCTATCAATTTTCGAAAACTAACTTGTCCTGAAAAGGGATGCATCGAGGATTTGTACAATTAACATTGCCAAGACAGAACATTCTTCACATTACACATTTGATGCACTGTATAAGAAAATAGTTTGAAGAAGATGCTTCCTTTTCAACTAAAGTCAGCTATGTTAGGCATCTTATCAAAGTGAAGGAACGGATGATCAGTAGTTCAACTGGAGTCTGGCATCACGGAGTTCAGGTGCAGTTGATACCATTCAGGGGTTTTACCAGATATAAAGCTGCATGGATTCTGTAAATAAAATGAAAGTTTGTCGCGTTCAGCCTGTTGAATGAACGGGCTGGTGGTGGACATCTCGCCCGACTGCCATTCAAGGGAAGCCGAGAGCAAGCTTGAGGAACAGCACCTCATATTCCCGCTGGTACTGTGCAGCCATATGCATTCAATGTCGAATTCTAAAACTGTACTTCACTCATTCTTTCTTTACATCTAAGTCAGAATTGGCTCCTTCTGCCTAAAACCCATCTAAGACTTTCTCTCAGTTTTTTGCTCTTTACCACGGTAACAGTGCTTGCTGACCCAGCCTAACATTCCTGAAATAACAACACATGGCGCAGCCAAATAGGCATATTCTGCCTCTTCCATTCAGTTCCGTTGCCCACTCGCTTATCATAGTTTTTGTATGTGGATCGACCTGAGTGTGCCAGTAAAATCCAATGTGGACATTGATAAGATAAGATATCTTTATTAGTCAAATGTACATCGAAACACACAGTGAAATGCATCTTGTTTTGCGTAGAGTGTTCCGGGAGCAGCCCGCAAGTGTCGCCACGCTCCCGGCCCCCATACAGCATGCCCACAACTTCCTAACCCATACGTCTTTCGAATGTGGAAGGACACCGGAGCACCCGGAGGAATCCCACGCAGACACAAGGAGAATGTACAAACTCCTTACAGACTTTGGCCGGAATTGAACCCGGGTCGCTGGCGCTGTAAAGCGTTACGCTAACCTCTACACCACCGTGCCAGCGACTGTTAGTGCCAACATCCTTGGAAAATGCATGTTATTTATCGTGATGTCATTTATGAAGAAGTGATAGAGAGCAAAACAATCACTAACCTTCCAGTCGAACTTCAACAATGGGTATGGTGCGAGATGGTTTTGAAACATATGCAGCAGAAGAACATCTTAAAAAGTATTTCCAGCTTATGCAGTCACGAAAATAAATCATGTTTGACCAACCCAGCACAGTCATTTGAAGAAAGAACTGGTAGATCAGATAAATGGGAGACACATAGCTCTGGCATATATTGATTGCAAATGGCGTACAATAAGATGTAAATTAGAACAGCTAAAGCACAGATGCAGATCATATTCTGGTGTGGATTGACGATCAGTTATCTAAAACAACGGAAAGAGTGGAAAAAATGTTGTTCTCATTTTTACAGACTGAGAATTCTGGACTAGGGCTGTATTCTGTACTAGATGATTTTGTTGAGGGGATGAAATTTGGAGATGAAACTGAATTTTGTGGGATTCTGATTAGGGAAGGGGATTCGGACGGGAAACAATAGCTGAGAATTATGCAAAATATGCAAGATGAAGTAAACAATAAGGAAGTTTTTTATATAATTTGGTGCAGAGTACATAGAAACAGAACATTACGTAAATCGGGAGATCCTTCGTTAAACTGATGTCAAATGGAACGGCGTCCTGCAGAAATCAATGAAAGTCAAGGTACATATGAAACAACAACTAAAGAATTCAGCTGGTATTATGGGGTTCATTTTGATTGTATTTGGGATCAAAAGTGGAGATCACCCCATAATGGTACATAAGTAAGCTGACCCTGCGCCAGGAGGATTTGCTTCTCTTATTTCCTTTATTTTCATATAATGTGTATACATGCTAGAGATGGGATGAATCAAAGATTCACTAGACCAGCTCCAGGGAGAGCGGTGTTGCGTATCTGGAGAGATTAGAAGTCCAAGCAATTTAGTCTCAGGAGTTCAGAAGAATGAGTAGCGACCTCATTGACTCTGAGAAACTTACGAGAGTGCTCAAGTAGATGCGTGCAAATCGTATATTTTCCTCATTCGAGGAGTCCAGGAACAGGGATCTTGGCCTCAAACGTGGTTTTATTTATGGCTGAGATGAGAATAAAGTGTTCATGCAGACAATAGTAAACCTTTGGATCTTTCAATCTCGGAATGCTCTGAAGGCTCGAGTTGATGCAGAACAGATTTCGACAATTTTCGTGATAATTGGATATGGCGATAGTGAAGGTAAATAGCGCTGAGGAGAAGATCTTTATCAATGGTCAAGCCAGCTCGAAGGGCAAATGGTCTGAAATTGTTCCTACTTTTCATATTCTTATGTATGAAGTATTTGTACACTTTGTTGACGATTGGGATGAGACCATTGGACTGTAGTTGCCTGACTAGTTTAACGGAACAGAAGCAGAACTGAGGAGTTGCAGAATAACGGAGTCAAGACAACTTTGTGATGCATTGCGACAGTGGAAATTGCAGCTGAAGGATATAATTGTGTCTATTTTGGCAAGTAACTATGTACAGCTGGAAGAAACTTGTCTCAGAGTTGATCAGCTGCATCCACGGTTCAGAACTGGATTCATGCTGCAGGGCGATATTTTACAGGAAACCTTGTTCCAAGAAGTTGTTAAAACATTTATATTACAGCTCGAAGGTGCGGAAAGTAAGGTGCGACTGACTGAGACATATTTATGAATTTTGAAAGCATACATTGGCCTATACCTGGTTACCGCAACAATCAAACGACTGTTACATTCTTTCAGTAAGTGTGGAGGAGGGTACCTCCCGCAGAGTGAATATGTGGGGCTGGGGTGGGCTGTCATAAACATGCTTTATGTCACTACAGTTTGCCTTGGTACAAATGACCAAACGTTTTAAATACTGATAAGGAATGCAATTGTAGTAAAGGAAAGTGTAATCAGGGAGGTTTGTTTTTTGCAGATGGGTGACCGAGTACATTTCAGCTTCTCCTCTGTAAAGATTAACGACATCTTTTCTGGCTAATGAGGACTCAGTGTATAAGAGAAAGATACTGCTCCCATCAACTTCCATGTTGGAAAATAAAAACAAATACAGGGGAAATAATATAGTTCCAATAAAGCAATATGAACGCATTGCTAGATTATGAAACAATATGTCAAAATTTGACAAAATGGATCTGCAATTTTATTTGGCAAACGAAGAGTAGGCACATTTTCCATGGCAAGAGACAACAGTGTCGAAGAAACGGAAGTTTGTTTTTATACTTTATTAAATGCAGTTGTACAGGTCTGAGGTGTGAGTTAAATATTCTTGTTTGGAAGTGATTGAAATATATTGCAAAACACTAGAACTCACTACTTATGAAGAATGCATGCACAGTTCAGAAGTAATTTAGAACCGTTTCAATCCAAACAAACTGGAAAAAGGATGTTCCAGATGTGAATATCAAGAGATGATAGGGAGAGAATTGGGTGAATGGAACATAATTATTATTTTTCCAAATAATTACAGAGCAAAGGCATTGGACAATTTCCGTGCTCATGTAAGGGCCAAAGCATCATTGAAGAAAGCACGTGTATATGCTTATCATTATGTTAGTTATTTTTAGATTGTAACTGGAAGAACAGGGCAGAACATATCTATAATTGTGATGCCTATGGAAACCCAGTATTTTCCCCATGCCACATAATAGGTATTGAAGTAAAACGCGTCTATTTGCAGTAATGTCGTCGTGTGGATGCAGGATAGTTTCACGGACGTGGAATTGAGAATAGAATGAATAGTTAATTTTCGAGTTGGATGGTGGCAGTTAGTGTGGCCCCAATTGAGATTCCAACTTATTTTTAAATCGTTAACAATTATTTGGAAAGCAGATTAATTGACATGTTAAAATGCGGATAGTGGCAAAATCTGTAGCAGTTTGCGCTGCGAGGAGTATTTAAAGGGCATGCAGGGTTACACAGACCGAAATATACATGCAAGATGGAATATAATAAGTGAAGACCTGAAGTTATCCAAGTTGCATGAAAATGAAAGAAGTGCCAAAGGTGTTTTTCCGAAAAAAATATATCAAACAGGGCAAACGTGTAAAGCTTAGAAACCAAAAGATGGCAATAATTTTCCTGCGGTTGCGCTGCAGGTCTTCTAATTATTAGCGGTGAAAAGAAGAACAAAATTTAAGTCCGTCACCAACGGGTGTAAGAACAACAAAGGACTTCAATTTCCCCTTCGTAAATTACATAACATTGGAGTGAAATTCGCAGTGTCATTGGAATGTTTAATCTGCGTCACGGAGGACTTTTCGGACAGAACATCGATGGTTCAACTGGACGACGGCAATATGGAACCTTATTGCAGGAAACACAGGCAGAGGTTTGTATGGTGTGTACGGTAGTCTTAGAAATGTAGTGAGGTTGCATCTGGGGGTAACATACTAAATTAGGGGCAGGCCGAATCAATATCAAAAGATAGGCATTGACAAATGTAAACTGACACAGTTGTAGGTCAGTCTGTATACGACAGTTGGAAGGCATTCAAAAGTGAAACAATGATTGTTTCTGTAAGTATGAAAGGTAAAGATAACGTCCCAAAGAACAATGCGCACTTAGGATTATAAGGAGGTTGATAAAAATACATATGACAGGCATAGAGAGTTGATAATCATAGAACATGCAAATGGTGATCAAAAACTGGAGGGAGAAATAGGGCATTGCATGTCACTGGAGGATAAGATTAAGAAAAATAATAATGCCTTTTTTCACTATACTGAAGGCAAGATGGCATCCAGGGAAAAATGAAGTGCTAATTCGGAACCAAAGCCGACATATGCTTGTGGACCAATAGGATATAGTTGAGGACTTAAATTAGTACCTCCAATCTGTATTCATTTATTGGAAGTATATTGTAGTTGCAGAATTCACTGCAAGAGAGCGTGAAATCCTAGAAGAAGTTATCATTAAAAGAAAGGTGCATTAGATATCGCAGTAGGATTCAACATGGATGAATTCAGAGAAACTGATGCAATCTATCCCAGCCAAGGGAAGTATTTGCTGAGGCTCCCAATGGGATTTTTTAAAACATTTGATGAACACAGGCCAGAAGCCACCGAAGTGGAGGACACCTAAAGTTGTATGTTTATCTAAGTAGACTAGTAAGTATAAATCAGAGACTATCAGTCAGCTTGGATAAAGCTAGTGGTAGGGAAGTAACTTAAAATAAATCCAAAGGTAGGGTACTTGAAAGGGCAGGTGGTATCAAAGTTGATCAGGAAACTCTGTCTGACAAAAGTGAACGAATTTATGAAAGAGGATACAACGTATATTGATGAAAGCAATGCATTGTATGTGGCCTACATGACTTGAGTCAGATCTTTGACAAATAACAATGCGGAAGACTGATTCAAATGGTCAATATCCATGGGGACCCGGTGTCGTCCATAAATCAATTTTCCCTTTCCGTCCGCTGTAAATAACACAGTGCCACAAGGTCGTTTCGAACAAATACCTTTACTAGCAGTGCACCGCTAGAAGAATTCTCTTCAGCACTCACTAAGAGTCGCTTCCCGAGTTCTCCCCGAACAAAGGGCAGACAGACATTTATACAGGAATTGTCACGCACATCCCATGCAAACGGTGCCGCGAGTTTCGGTCAAGCTATAGAGATCCCGAGACAGCTATCACACCTTTTGTCTTAGTACAATTGAGTTATAATCAAGGCTTTCAAAGTCAGGTATCACCCTTCATTGTTCAGACCAAGTCTTCACCTCGATGTTAATTACACTCAGTATCGCCACCGTCTTTATATCGGAAAGGTTCGTCACCCGAAACAAAGGCAGTTAACATACTTAACATTCCAACCTAACGAGTGGGTCAGCAGCTTGCTAGTCCTTGATAAAGAAATATAAATAAATAAATTGTTTGCCAGTTATAGGTATGGTTGCATTTCTTAACCCTTCACTTCCTCACCGGGAAGATGGTAAAGTGAATCCAAAATAGTTTTGTTGTTAGTCAGAAAAGTGAGATGATAAATCGTGTTTTATTTCCCGCGATTGGGGCCCTATGCCCAGTAAGGTATCACAGGGATCGTGGCTGGGATCTTCAGGGTTGGTTATGAGTAAGAACTTGACTTACGTTTGAATGTGGAAGACATGAGAAGTACATTCGCCGATCAGAGAAATATTTGAGGTTTTATTGGTAGTCAGGAGATGACAGGATGAAATTGATAATTTATTAAGATGGGCAGAGAAAAGGCAGATCAAACTCACTTCTTATAACTGTGAGGCGATATATTTGGTAAGATTAATAAGACTAGGACATACATAGCGTATGGTAGGGCCGAAATCCTACATCAGAAATGAAGTGTGATTGATATTGAAGTCCCAAGGGCCTAAATGCTGACAGCTCAGGTAAAAAAAAGTGAAGAAGGCGTACATGATACGTGATTCACTTGGTGCGACATATAATACTTTTTTAAAATGGGGGGTATGGCATACATTTATTGAAGAGGTGTCTTTCCATTGATGGATTACGTTGTGTAGTTCTGGTCCCCGCACGAGAGGAAGAGCGGAGGAGATGCAGCAGGATTTTGTAAGAGATTAAGTGTTCCACTTATGAGAAGTGATTGGATTGTATGGTTATATTTCCTTCGACCAGATGACAGATGAGGCGATGCAGAGAAGAATGAAGTATACAAATTATAATGGCACTGGATAACAAAATGTGACAAGTATTTCTCCAGATCTGTGCTCCCTGATGCCATGGGAAATTTGATCAAGGTAATGGGATAAAGAGTACAGTATTATACGATGACGGTTTTATTCAGCCAGAAGGCAGCTGGAAGTGGTTACGTCCTGACTGAGAGGGTGCTGGTCCCTCGAAATCGACAACGTTCTAGACATGATTTTGTTTTTTTTTAATGCTGATGCTAGCAATATAAACAGAAACATAAAATGCCTGAAATACTCAGTAGGTCAGGCCGTACGAGTATTAGGAGAAACAACGTTAATGTTTCAGGTCGAATCCCCTTTGTCCGAACTGTGAAGGAGACAAAAGAAGCTTATTAGCGGATCTCCGCTACAGATCCTCTGTGACAAATGCATCCTGTTTTCAGATATTTTGGTCAAGTATGAACGATTACACAGATGCTGCGTAAATAAAAGCTTCCACAATTACAATGAAATGTTTTGTCTCTGTGTTGAAAACGACTTATGATAGATGTTGTCAGACAATTTACATTCCAAACAACTTGCAGCACATTCATATTGGCAATCAAATCAAACAGTGATCTATAAGCACACTAAGGTCCATTTGAGCAATAATTCTGCGCAATAAGTCATAATTTAACCTAAAAACAACGTTCTCCTCTTCTTTGTAACAACGTTGATGTACTTCGTTTTCCACCTTATATTCTATTTGCCATGTTCTCGACCAATAACTCAGCTTGCCCTTTATACCTGTCAACTTTTGCATATGCCTCCGTACTCAAAATACGCCTTCGACTCTCCGATTTGACATCAACAAACCTGAAAATACAGCACATTATTTAAACCTGCTTGCTCTGTCATTACTCCATGTTGGTTCTGCTCAGTTCCAATTATAACTCTGATAGTGCCCCAGTATAATGTAGACCATCATAGACCTCAGAATTTTATCTGTCACTAATGATTCCGCCACCATAAATTGTTCAATATCATTTTTCACTTAGGCGATTCAAGTGACCATCTAATACTTCTGGAGTTTTGTTGAAGCCTCCGGTCCCAGATGACTGCAGGTCCCAGTTTCCAAGTTCAATGTAACTGACAAAAGAAATGCCAAAACCAGACCTTTCCAGATCTCATATCTCTAATTTTGATGCTATGCCATATGGTACCAAAGGTCTCTGTTGTGGTGAAAGTTTCTTATGTCCATAACTCTTTTAATTTCCTGTAACTAAATACATTCTTTCGAATGGCTCAGGGCCACAGGAACGATTGCTAAATATATAAAATTTTGTGAGTGATAATCAGATTATTCACGATCGCTAAATCCATCTCTTTAAAATATCTGGGATGGAAGCATCCAGAATTTTGTGATATCTCACATTTTAGACGCACTATTAATATATTTTGACTGATATTTAGCTCCGGCACTTCCTTGTTCTCTGTAAGCTCTTGATGCACTGATATATCATGTAGATTTTCTTCGTTTTCCTCTACAGACTGAACAGATTTAGCAATCCTACAGCTATTTATTTATTCTCCGTTCTAAAAACGTCTTATGTCTACATAAGTGGCGCACGCTTACCCACTCACGACTTTTGCATTATGTATATCCATACAAGTGCTTGAAATTATTTTATATTTCTTGTCAGTCGCTCTAAACGGATATTCTGTGTTGCACTTCCTGATCAATGTCTTGGTCCCCATTTTCTCCATCCGAATGTACCCTGAAGTGTAAGATGCGGATGATAAACATTACGAAGGAGATCTAAGATGTTTACAAGTGCATCGAAGGAGATCTAAGATGTTTACAAGTGCATCATGGGAAGTTTCCACTTTCATAAATGTGTCTATACAAAGGAGTAATCACCGTAAGATTATTGATATTTTAATCGGTACTTCTTGTTTAAATCAAATCTTGATCGGTGATATGTGTCGGAGTGCTATTCCTGGTTCCGTATATGAAAAAATACCAACCATATTTCAGACAAAGTTTTGTCAAGTTTCATCAATGGCGGGAAGAAACAGAAGTGTGATCTGCAATGCCACATGGAAACAGGCTTGATAAATAAATATTGTTTTCCTCGTCGCAATCGTTAATCCTGGCAAGCAGGCTAAATCTTCTTCCACGACAAATAGGCTGAGATACTCCCTTGCATTAAACTGGAAATGACACCAATTATTGAGCAGTATTTTTCACTTATTCTCGGCTACAATGCCTCCAGGTTTTCAAATGTTGCGCTCAGCTTTACGCATATATGTTTAATTCATGGTAATAATCTTTCAATTATGTATTGTTCAAACTTGCATTTGATCATGTGGTTTTGATCTGGCACACAGAAAAAGTAAAGCAGGGTAAGCCGCAACATATTGCAAAAATATATCAGATCGTAGTATCACCAGGTGAAATTGTACCCGACATTAGTTGCATTATGTTTCCTTTGTCAAACGATCGCTAGCCCGACTTAGAGTCAAGTTTCATTGTGTGCATGTATTTAACAAATATCCTTACATATGGTCTGAATCAACGTACCTGAAATGAAGTAAACATATCCCATCCATCATGTATCCATCTTGATGGACATTATGAAACCCGTTGAAGCGATGGTTTCGTCGAGTTCTTGAATATTTCTGTAATATCTCCGGTCACACAACTCGCTCAAAGTTGTTCTTCGAAATGTTATTTGGCAACTCAGAAGTTTTCATAACCTTTTTTAAGGTCAACATGCAACCTGTCCTCTGATAACAATACTAGATTTGTAACCGGAGCAATATTAAGTATTAGACCAAAATAAAATAAGCAGCATTTGAATCGTAACTGCCTTAACAGTAAGACCTCAGTTTCCCTCCCTAGAAAAGTTTTATAGGCTCTTAAAGGAATTTCGTTTAGTTGCAGAAAAATTGTTTCATTTTTAAAGCTAGACGCCTTCTTATTTAAGGGAAAAATGCAGTGGAATTTACGTTGTTTCAAAGAAAACTAAAACCCAGAAGAAAATCGCTCTCTTTTATGTCTGCATAAACAATGTATACATTGTTTCCAAATGCCGTTGCTAATGGTCTGGTATCTATATTGCAGAGCTAAACAGGTCTCAAGATGAACGAATTTTTTTAGGTGAGAATTGATATTGAATATATGAGCTCTCGATGAATATATTTACAAATGGCTGTTAAAATGTACCAAACTGCATAGAAAGTCCATTATGGAAAGTAATGTCATCCCAAACATCACTCTTCAGATAGCCGCAGACGCTTTAAGTGCCGTTGGCCTTTTGTTGTCTGACCCAGTTTCATCACTAGACATAGTTTCGCTGAACAGAAGTCTGTTAAAAACCAAGGGAATCGTAATTGGACGGTCAGATTACAGACTTTCATTTCTATGGATTACGATCTGGACAAAATTTGCTGCATAATTTCGTATTGACGATGTTAGTACTTTCAATTGAAAGATAGTTCTGTAATAACTCAATAACCAACATATGTTCAACGGGATTCATGTGTCGTGATGGTTGGATATTCCCTGTTCCGTTCAACCGGTTCGCATACAGCACGAACTGGAGGCATGCAAGCACGGAATGACGTCAGGTAGTTAAATTCCACTGCTTAGGTACCGAACAGTAAATGCAAGTAAAACACGTGGCAAAAATGACCACATCGTACCACTCAGGATCTAACCAATTCTACATACACTCAAATGCATTGCAATGGCAATGTCACCGGACAGCTAATTTGCCGAATATATGCTGATGCTAGTTCAGCATTGAACAGAAACATAGTTTCTGCCGATCAGTGAATGTGAGTAGATGTTATAATAAATTCATCTTACTAACCGAGTACTCATAGATTTTTAACAATACGAAAAGGTCAGGCCAACAACAATCTGATTTACTGCCGGAGGAATTGGATGGGTACCAATATAGGAATTATTAGAACTAACTGTACATCACCCAAGGCAAAATCTAATTCTCTTATAATAATAAGTACGTTGAAAAAATAAGATTTCCGCGGTATAAGTGATCAACCGTTAGTTATAAAGGATGTTAAAGGTGATATTATATTGAACATAAAACATTGCGGATTGCAAAGATTACAAGGGTTTATAAAAATCTTAAAGTTGAATCCGAAAATTGGTTAATGGAAACATATTTCATCGAAAAAGGACATGGCATACGGGAAATACGCTCAAACTCTTCTTAGTTTGACAAGCAGCATGAAAAAAATAAGTAAAATAGTTACAAATGGTCTCATATAATTCAAGGAAGGGTTACCATTGCTTAAAATAAGGGAATTGTAGAAATGGTAGATTTTCCTCTGAATCTGTGCTAATGTAAAGCAAAAGCTAAACTGCGTTACTATATTGTGAAATCCTTGGCGGACATGAAATAAAAGACAAATAGCAATAAATTACATTAGTGTAAATGTGCAAAACAAAGAAGCAGGGCTAATGTCTGACAATTCCTCTGCTACTATCCCATGCTTTCCATATTTCGGAGCAAGGTAAATGGATTCCAATAGATCAGAATAAAGTGTGTAACAGTATTATACATGGAAGAAAAGAACAACGAAAATCATATGAATACTATCCAGGTATTCCAAGAAATGTTTATCGCAAGGGGCGTTTTCTGACAAGACTCTCGGTAAACATAACAAAATTAAGCAGAATATTGTCCTTACTTATTCAATTAAGTTATTTGCTAGTGCACCTAATAAAATACATTAAGGTGGGAGAAGTCGCATTTCATGTACTTTTTGGTAGAATCATTCATAACTACAAACCAGAATCTCCTATAGCAGCAGGAGAAGTGGGACGAAGAGCTGTTTGTCACCAACCTCTTCATCGAATATAAGTAACGACTATACTGCTATGTCTGTAGCAATGATGTAAAACCCATGCACAAACAAGGAAAGCAAAATCACACATGTTCATTCGTGGTTGCAGACTAATTTTGCGACAGACTGGCTGTATCCTGCCTTCAACTTCGAAGTTCCAAGGAAATCACATGCTTCCTTTAATTCAACTTATTTAACTTACGTATTTTACCATAACAGAGGAAATATTTAACGAAAAAACCAAAGGTAACCTGTATAACTTAACTTTGAATTAATGGACTAAGCCGTAATGAGTGCTGTTTCTTTACACTCATTTCCTATGCCGTTTAGGAACAAGTGACTTGTCTCGGTCTGCTGTATAGATACATCTTATCATGCATTCTTTGAACGAGTTTACTGAGATCATTATGTTTCTGTTGAACGGAACTTCGCCAAAGATGATACATTTTTTTTGTTCAGTGGATTGATATAGCTGCAGTCTTTCAACTTTCAATATGGTCTAAATATGCCAAAGAAGTTGTGACAAAATAAATTCTCGAGTCACCTGATAATGTCTGTGGCAGGGAAAGGAACAAATAAGGTATAGTATTTTGGATACATGACGAAGAATAAGTTTTCTTGTGCATAAGTCACCTTATCTGAAGAATGGGAATAATTGTCTCTCATATCCTCTGAAACTTGAATATATTTGGAGGTGTCACGTTACATTACTGAATTTAAGCTAATGAGGAGCACTAACTCAATAATTCAAGTACGTCGACGAGTGTCTAAAATCCTGTTATCAGGTAATGCGGATATTTCGTGAGGAGGATGAACACACTGATCTACGGAGTAGAGTGGACGAAGGTCATTCCAGCTTTCGAGCCTCTTCGGCTATTGACTTTCGTCATAGCATAGCACTAAGTTCAATTGTACTTTGGAATAACCGGGTTGTCACAGAGGAAACGTTGGAGAGATAGACACCCATTTACTGTAGTCTGAGATAAGAATTCATTGATATGTAAAAGGTTCCGTCCGTTCTTGACTTGGTTGAGTAGAGACGGTGATTCCCCCTTCTGAGAGAAACTACACCTTCTATGTACTATTGAATAATATGTTGATAATGGAGGGATAAGCAAATCGGTTTCCGTTGCTGGTAGTTCGTCATTGTAACTCTGTTCATAAACACATAGTGGTGACTCAGTCTTTTGATATTGTACGCCAGAAATAGATATACAGTTGATAAACATAAAGGCGAACAGTTTACGGTACGTTGATCTGGACGAAAAGAGGTTTGCAGTCAGATCATCTATGATCTTACTTATTAAATTCTGTTTTCCTATGAATATTGAAGCATTGTTTCTAGAATTTTGTTGACTATCAGAAGGAAAGGAAATGTGTTCTCTAAAATGTGCATTGTGAGCTAATAGTCAAGATCTCATATTTGTCAGTATTGCGTACGTGCATAATGACTGAAATAACAGTATAGATTTTCGAAGTAGAACACAATATTCCTTCCAGTAATTTACATATATTGGATGTCAAGTACATAATCAGACGTTCTATTTAGTCACAGAGAAGGTTGAATGAAAATAATTTACATATTGCAGCTGCATTTTGAGGACAGCTTTATCTCAATGGAAAGTTGCATGATGCAAATCGTGTGCATGAAACCATTTCGGTGCCAAGGAAGTAGCATTCAAAACGTTTTCCGATAAAAGCAGACTTCGTGTTGCATGAGGATCTGATTTGTCTTGTCAATATTGGCTTCCTTCCCTGCAAACGTTTATATTGAAATTGTCATATGGTTGAACTTATCATGTGTTTGCTTTATATTTTGCTTAGAGTTGGACGAGATACACCAACAATACAGTAAGTTATTTATTACATTGTCTCCTCAGCTTCATAATTCCATAAAATATTGTTCTTGGCTTCCTTAACTCTGAATTTGCGTAGAGATCGGCTGATTTGTTATGAAGAGGTTACTTAAAGTACATAATTGCTATGATTTGCTCGCAATTATAAACATCCGTTTATTAGATGTTAAAGAAAACACGATGGCGTGAAGATCTCAAACGCATGGAGTACTGTTGAACCAAAAATTCAAATGTTAGATTTATTTCAGCAATGTTGTTTATGGTATCTTCCGGTGCACAAATTGTCTGCTCTTTTCTCTGAACCACAGCAAGAATCACACTCAGAATATTGGTTATTTGTTTTCGAATATTCAGGAAAAATAATTCTAATATTGTATCAACCATCTGCTCTACTTTACCCAGCATGTTATCACCTTGAAATTAAATAGACCAGACATCCTTGGCAGTGGCGTCCCTGAACTGAGGTCTATTCTGAAACCCTGCCTATGTGACCTTCATACTGAGACACAAAAACTTCTGCAGATGCTGGAATCTGCAGCAATACACAAAACATGCTGAGGAACTCAGCAGGTCAGGCAGAATCCATGGAGGGAAATAAGCAATCGATGTTTCGGCCCTAGACCCTTCATCAGTACTGGAAAGTAAGAGGGAAGAAGCCAGATAAGAAGGTGGGGAGGGGGGAGGAGTACATGGAGGCAGGGGATAGGTGTGTTCAGGTGCTGGGAGAGTCCAGGTGAGAGGGGGAAGGTAGTGGGTGGGGACACTTTTTCTACGTTCTGTGGGGCAGGAGCAGACATAAACAATGGGTCTACCAGGGTAGTTGGTTTAGTGAATCTTGGGTAGGAAGTATAATCGTGTCATTTCTTGCACCCGGCACTCCCCTTGCGGCCTCTTGTAATCGCTGATGCCCGGCACATATTGGGGACAGCTTCATCGAGCACCTACGCTCCGTCCGCCACGACAGCCAGGAATTCCCGGTGGCCACCCACTTCAATTCAGTATCGCTTTCTCAAACTGACATATCCATCCATGGACTCCTATACTGCCACGTTGAGGCCAGGCGCAGTTTGGAGGAACTACACCTCATATTCAGCCTTGGTAGTCTCCAGCCTGATGGCCTCAACATTGATGTCTCTAATTCCGGTAACCGCACCCCTACTTTTGCTTCTCCCTCACTCCTTTTTCGCTTATTCCTATGGCTCCTTTCCCCCCTCCTGAGACCCGTCTATCTCCTCTCCTCCCCCATCCTTCATTCCATTGTCCATTGCCCTCTCCTACCGTATTCCTCCTTCTTCAGGCATTTGCCTCGTCCACCCGTGACATCTCAGCGTAATACATCTTCACCACCTTCCGCACTCCCTCACGCACTACCTTCCCCTTCTCACCTGCACTGGCTTATCACCTGATCTCACCTATGCCCTGTTTGCGTCTACTCCTCCCCTTCCCCCCACCTACTTATTGTGGCTAAGGCCCTCTTTCTTTTCATGAAGTGTGTCGGCCCGAAACGTCAACTGTTTATTTCCCTCCATGGATGCTGCTGACCTGCTGAGTTCCTCCAGCACTTTTTGCGTATTACCTTTCACGCTGTCTTGTTAAAAACGATATATTTCATTGAAGGAAAAGCAAACATTCACAAATTATGTGTGGTAGTTTAGCAATATTGTATTAAATCGTCGGTGATTTTAGTTATCCAAATATGTGACATTACAGTATTTACAAAATCAGAGATGAAAGGGAACTCCGTGTGTAGTGACAGTCATTATTCACGTGCTGTGAAATAGTTAATAGCCAGTAAGCAATCTGTTTCTCAATGTTTACTCGAATTTTCGTGAAACAAATACAACAGCAACAGTTCCTTACCACTTGTGACCACAACGATATGTATACACACTGATATATGCACAGGGATTTTTTTTACTGGCATATTTTGAATGATAGAGAATATTCCTCAGAATTGTCTGAATACCCTGCCATTTATTTCTCTAGATACAATAATGATCGCAAATTATGAATGATAGAGATGCGCTTGAGTAAAACGTCTTTGGTTTGAATTTCGTTGGGCTACAACAACTTGGTGAATTTCATCTGGTTTACCTTTTTTCGCGATAATTTGAATTTGACGCCTAAAACTAAAATAAAAAAAAACAACATTCTGGAAACACTCAGCTCTTTAGTCAGCATTTGTATAATGACAAACAGTTGATAATTTAGGGCCGAGAACCTTTCTTTCGAAGAGGCGTTCGTGTGGATTCAACCATATATTCAGTGTTCATAAATATTTGTAACATTATAACACCGGTAGGTGTCTACTGAATAAATATTTTCAAAAATCGGACCGTCTTTTCCTGGCAATATTATTTCGAAGGCAATTTTTCTTTCTATCTGTGGCATCGAGTTCTTGCTTTATGGTCACCTGCCAATTAAATTACAGCCTTTGATACAGGATCCATTACCATTTGTTGAACCGTAGGTTTTGTGACAGGAATGCCTTAATAACCTAATTTCACGCTGAAAATACTTCTGTATTCGCGATCCATTATTGATTCGCATCCCTGTAATCAATATTTATGCTGGTAGAGCTGGTGTAACTTTATGGATTTGTTGTTGTTTGCTTTGCATGCAAAAGGAACATAATTTCTTGAAAATCGTTGAAGTAAGCACCACTGAATCTCCAGCTACACTTCTGGATTCGTTGTCAAACATAAAAAGAAACTGGTGCAATACACCCCCCCCCCCCAGAGCAACAGAAGAGAGCAAACCCCGTTTCTTCACGGAGTTCACATTCAAAACGTATCATTCACTTAATGTGAGATTATTGGTAACATTTAGGGTTGTATGTTGCACGGATAAACGATTTAACAAATTAACCTTACTCACGAGAAATGATTAAAATAACTCATATCGGGGAGAATCTGAATGTGAGGAGTTTACGATGGAATTGAGAAATCGCATAAAAGAAAGCAAATTGATAATATGTGCTTTGGCGCAGAAATTGCTGCGGAATTGGAGGTAAATCTGCTTGCCTCGTGTTTAGGATTCAGAGCTTTCCCCGTTGTGTACGAATACCGCAGATACATGTACCTTTGAATACAAGATTCGGCAGCAGTCATTTCGCAGTAAAGTGCATAGGGACTTCTTCTTGCAGAGCGCTCTGAGATGCTCTGTCCTGGAGCATTATGATAAGCGGATCATTAGGGGAATTTAAAAGTGAAGCAGATAAGCTCTTGAAAGATCAAGTATTTAATCCTTTTACAGAACTAACGCTAAACGGCATGAGGCCTGGTTCAGATCTGCCATAATCGTACCTGATTGGTTTTTGAGTGGCCAAGTGGTCGGTTCCTATTCTTATTTTTTTATGGCTCACAAATATTCTAATTCGTCGGATGAACAGTTTCAGTTCTGAAATTATTACGTAACTTTGTTCCACAAAGTAAACATTAATTGCGGTTAATATGACTGGACCACTGTCTGTTGAAGGGCATTCTTATTATGGCTGTATATATAGCCCCTCCAGAAAGGATGACAATGAATTATCATCCGTATTCAACTGTCAGTTTTATTAATCTGGCACATATTGCCATAATCATGATACCTCTTCTAAACATTATGTTCGTATAAAGCTCAAGGATAAACATTCTCCACTTTCTCCCAGAAAGAGACATCGAAGAAAAAGGTTCAGGTAAAGTGAATGATTCAGTCAGAATTTTTACCTCCGCTGAATATATATTCTGGTTGTATAAAATGAACTTATTTACGAACTAATGACTTTGGTTCCGAGCATACAAATAAGCACAGGAAATCTAGGTAGCTTGTCAATATCGAAAAAGAATATGCTTTAACAGATATGCTGCTTTCCGTCTCTAAGTCATGTAATGCGCATATATGCCAAATTCAACTGTTCATCCACGCTTCTTGCCGAACAAAATACAGCGCCGGGTATCCTGGAGTATTGTTGAATAATTAGTTCACATCATTGCTGAACGCTCGTCATCGTATTCATTTCTGCTTATAGCCACGTTTATTACAATCACCAAATGAATCAAAGATTGAGTATATCAAACTGAATCCAAATTTTAGTTGGATGATTTGATAGTCAAGATATTTGACAACAGTAACTATGAAAATTCAAACTATAACAGATGGATACCAATGTTGTACAATGAATAACCATTGAGCCTGTTTTCTTATTTAAATATACAAGATATAGCAAAGAAGAGTAGAGAAATAGGTGAGCAGAATACGACATAAGAACATGAATAATTGTACCGAAATTAAAGCAAAGAAAACACCCATAGTTTCTTGCAATATGAATAAAAATAAATCAAATATCGTCAACTCCCGGCAAGACACCTGTGGTGTTTGAAAATAACTTCAATAATCATTCATCAGAAAAAATAGAGACGGACTTTCACCAGAACAATTATCCTTTATTAGAAATTAAAATGGATTAAATAACTTTGTTTTCAACTGAAGAGGATAGTAGGAGTGGAGGGAGAAATCTATCATTGCGCAGAATCCAGCATAATATTGGTTACGCCATTAGAGACCCGGGTCATTGAGTTTACAGCAAAAACGTCTTCCT
Source organism: Pristis pectinata (assembly GCF_009764475.1). Classification (NCBI taxonomy): domain Eukaryota; kingdom Metazoa; phylum Chordata; class Chondrichthyes; order Rhinopristiformes; family Pristidae; genus Pristis; species Pristis pectinata. Next base: position 37,806,520 of record NC_067424.1, read on the forward strand.
CGCTCCATCACGATCATGTAGAATATTTTGGATATCCACACTCCCATTCTTCTTCCCAGATCCTTGCTAAAGCGCCTTTCTAAAAGGTTCTTGAACGTCTTGTCGCAGCTGATGCACCACTTCCTCCAGCAGAGTCCCATATATCAACCGATTTATTTGCAAGAAAAAAATCCCCTTAAATTTCTTTAAATAACTCCTTCTCGCATCTTCAATATATGCCTTTTATAATTTTTTTCATATCCTCCACACAAACAACATGCACTCTGACCATCTACCCTATGTATGTCTCTTATAATTTCATTTATCCCGATAAGGTCGCCCCTCAACCGTCTTCACTGCAGGGAACACAAACTTAACCGATGAAATCCCTCTCGATAATGAAAGTTCGAGACACTTTAATAATCCTGGTGTGTTGGAATAGTGTTAACGGATTTGTGGGCTAAATTTCCCAGGTTATTATGAGTTGTTTATGGGTCTGAACTACTGAGGAATTTTACGGTGCGGTTTCTTTCTGAGTTTCTATACTGGTTCATTAGCATGATGTGCGGATGTACTTCAATTTTTTTTTAAATTCTACATATTAATGTAACGGTATTGATTGATCTGTTTACTGTTTTATGAGGTTGCATAACTTTTTTGAGCCTGTGTTAATATGTGAGTAAAATTGTTTCATGGGACAAGAAACTTCTTACTCCGGATTTGCTGTTTTGGAATACCTATACGAATTTAGGCAGAGGTGTTTTGGAAAAGTTGCACAGGTTTCAGATGCAGAACGAGATTCATACTATGACTCGCATAAGTATTTCCCGGTGCTGAACTGCGATGCTTCATTGAGATACTGCACATTTTTCCGCTCAGATGTATTGAAACACCTTTTTACATTCGATGTGCGAACAGTTTTCCCAAGATGAAGAGGCAGCTGTAGATTAGATCTGTATAAGGCAGTAGGTGCTGAATTGTTTTTTTTGTATTTAAGGTGGTGAATTGTTAGGTTTCTTTAAAATACCGAGATAACGTGCTATGCCGATGTGAATTATTTATTTCAAATGCAGTTTTGACGGTATGTATTCGTCTGGAGAGATGAAATATTTTGAAGTGCTGCAAGGATCTCAGATTCTCTGTTGCTTTTCATGGTTTATTAATCTGAAATGTTGTGAAATTTTGTGTTGACTTCTAGTTTTGTGACAACGATGGGTGCATTTGCATCTTTGCATCTCCATTAGTTTGATGGTTTACTCTTTCTTGCTGATGTTGAAAGGTGCTTTGATACTCCACTGCGCAGACTCATTTCGAAATACTTATGATTTTGAAATTGTTTGCACAATGAAACGTCCAAGTTAATTTTATCCGTGTTATATGTCGTAACTTAGATTTTTCAACACGACGCATGTCTGTGTCGTTTTGTAGAACTTCGTGGCTTTAAAAGTGTAGTTGGTTTAGTGCAGGATTACGTGCAGAAATAACATATATATTTGTACATTAGCCTCCAGGAATGTTTATAGTGCAAAAAGTGCAACACCTTTGAATTTTGTGAACATTGTAGATAATTTCAGCCCCGTTCATCTTGATTTGTGCTGTAATAAAGCAGGTCCCTGCTCTATTCCACAATCAACATGGGATCCGTCTTCATCCGCTGCCTTGGATGCTATATTTCCCCCTTTCCCCAGAGACTATATTCCAGAGAAAACGACATAAACAGTGCAGATGCTAACTACTCAACTCTTTTCTCGTTGGACAAATCGTTCCTCAGCCCTGATACAATGTTTCGACGTTAACAATTCCATTCCTCCAGAAATGCTGCTCAACCTGCTGAGTTCCTCTGGCAGATTGTCTGTTACTCCAACTCCCAGCATCTGCAGTCGCTTGTGTGTCCATATTTTTGTTGACCTGCTACTTAACCTATTTCAGCACAGTTCACGGTTACACGGGCGCGTTAATGGGTAGGGCTGTGTGTGTGTTTGTGTGTGTGTGTGTGTGTATGTGCGTGTGTGTGTCTGTCTGTCTGTCTGCCTGTCTCTAAATCACCTTCAATTACAGCCTTATCTTTTAACATCAGCGCATTGACCATTTGCTCCATCAACATTTGATGAGTTAATAAGTTTCAGTTGTGACAAATCTCGCATTCTGATTAAAAAAACACAATTAAACGGTCCTCACAATGCTCCAGATACTGAAGAGGCCGCCAAATTTAGTCAACATAGTATATAGAAGCACGCATTTAAGGGGACAGACGAGTTAATAACCCATGATTTGCATAGCAACCTGGTCAAGGAACTCCATGTAGTGATCTGGTTGTAAATTATTCGGTCTTGCACTGCAGCGAATACAGTTTCTGTTCGGATCTAGTTCGCGTGTGCCTTCGTTCTTTCTATACATTCATCTTACTAAGCTTCACTAATTTCCTTATTTCCCTCATGCATATTTGATCTCGTTCACAGAAGAATTAAAGATTGGTAAGTCTGCGTGTCCTAAATAAAAGGAACCCGTAAAGTCAGAAGAGAGCAGGATAACATCCTGTTGGGTGCAGTTTATTATCAGCACAAGATTCCCTTTGATACTTGATTTCAAAATGGAATTCCTCGAGTCATATTCTTCAGAGACTCGCACCTTCCGACAAATATCCTCGGACGCAGATGCACACAATCTCGCAAATGTATAATTCCTTTAGTGTGCCTTCCGCACAAACCATATTACTTTGTTGGGTATTTTCAAAATGACGAAAATTACATGCATTAGCGAAGTCAGCAAATTAATTTAAATGACCTAATTCTAAGACTGAGAAACAATGAACAATTGAAAGGTAGATATAAAAAGAAACAAAAAAAAATGTATGTCATCATGAACAACTACTAAAACATTTCTGAACTCCACTAAGCTATTCCTGCGCATCAATGTTGGGGAAAGCCTCCTTGGGTACATATCATGGAATCACCATTGATTCTCACTCCACTACTGGGCTGCAAAAGGTGATTGTGTATTAACCTCACCTGAGTATTTTATTCATTAGGTTATGTGCCATATTAACTTTAAAGATGCTTACTTCTGATATATTGTTTCCTTTTTTTCATATTGCGTGTGTGAGAAAGGAGACGGTCTTTTAACCGAATGATTCATTGCATCAGAAACATCACTGTGAATTAATTAATTACACCGGTTGTGAGGAGCATACATTTAGACAACAATGATATTGTCGCGCCGATGTCTGGCTAGAACAGACATATCTGCAGAAGACATTTTGATTATAGGAGGGTTTAACGTGCACAATTAAAGAGAATTGGCAGCAAAGTTCTGACATGAATTAAGAATTGGTTGGAAGATAGGAAAAAAAGAGCAGGAATTAACTGGTCTTCGTGTTCCTTGAGAAACAAGGGCTGCCAAAGGGGTTTGAGGCAGGACCCCGCATATTCACAAGATAATTTAATGAGTTAGACCATGGACTTATATGCAATCTGTCCAAATTTGCATACAACATATTTCTGAGTATTAATTGGAGTTTTAACGAGGATGAAGCGCATTTCCGGTATGATTAGGACAGTTTCAGTGAGTGGGGAATTGCATGACAGGTGCATCACAACGTGAAGTACATTTTAGTAAAAAAATAAGCCATGTTAGTAGTTGAAGGAAGTTCGATTGACATATGGCAATAACTGTCCTTTTACATCTGTCGCTAAAATGATTCATGCAGGCTCAGCAGGCTATAGGGAAGAAAATGGTTTCTTGGCCTTAATAGTGAACTGATTACAGACACAGAGATCGGGCCTCAGAAAAATAACAGCTTGAACATTGTCTGAAGTTTTTGTCTCACTATAAGAGGAAGGCTGTTCTTGGTACAGAGTCAGTGCAACAAAATTTCGGCAACCTGGCTTGAGAAGAGAAATTGGATTGCTTCGCTTTATGTTGTTGAGAGTTTAGAAGAATTATTAGGAATCTGAAAGACGGATTGGGAGACCAAATGCAGGAAGGATATTCCTGCTATCTGGGCACCCTGCAGACTAACAGCCGCAACACTTGAAGGGTACGTGATATTTGTTTGAGCAGAGAAGAACTTCCTCCTCACAGGGTTTGGTGAACCTGTGGACCTCTCATCATATAAAATCCATAATGCAAACCATTATCTATATATAAGAAGTAGATGGATATATTCTTGACGATAAAGTGATACCGATGTATGAGCAGAAATCAGAAAGAGTTCATTAAAATAATTGAAAGACCATGATCATTTGTAACACTGGAGCATGCTTGGAGAGCCTATTGGCCTCGTCTTCCTTCTACTTTCTACGATAATAGATATCACGCATCGATTTGGACAGCTGGAGATGAACTATCACACTATTAACTGAAAAACCTAGGGGACCAAATATTTAGCAGTTTGGAATCACTGTTTTTTTAAAAAAATTGTTTCTCGCGTATGTAACTATAAACACTTCAGAAATGCAAAACAAAAATGCTGATTAATTGTATTTTTACAGCACTATGACCTTTATGATTGTGATGAATACATTTAAAATGACAAAATTAAAACCTAAGGCAAGTTCTGTTTGTGCTCTTTTTGATACACTTTTCGGACTACGAGACCTTTAATGGAAGATGTATTCTTCCCTGGACCAAACGTAAGAACAGAAATCGTCTTGCATGTTCCTGGAATTACAAATAATTCGATCACATATTTGCACATCATTCCAATATTGCAGAACGAGGAATCTGTCAGGAAGAACTGAAAAACTTAAGTAAGAATAATATTTTGGTCGATGATTCATTTTCCTCATTTTTTATTTTCCAAAACATATGTACAGAGAATTTAGAAGGTCTGATGCGAAAGCACTGAATGTGATAGTGTTCAATTTTCAAGGACAATTTGAAACATGTGATTGCAGATCTATACCAAAATTAAAAAAAACTAACAAATCATGTTAGTAATCATGTTTGTCATTGTTGACAAATTGCTGTGCACTGGACTTCATTTGCTGTCCAGTTAATTACCATTGAAACATTTTCTTTTGTACGTAATATTGTGTTTTCCTCAGAAGCACGATCTGAATTTGCTCTCTTCTCGATGATTCGCAACTGAATTGGAGTTGGAGCGGGGCATTGATCAACACTGGGTTTCCTTCAATTCAATATAACCTCACATTTATACCGCATCTGTCATTTGAGGTCACGTTAACTTTCAGTGCTTAATATAGCTGTGACAGTTTGCACGACTGCCTCTTTCGGTATTTATAGTATTGTGGGAATAGTTCGACTAAGCTAATATTTTTTCTCTGAATGAATGGATTTGGAGCCTGGCTGTGTATTAACAGTAGAGTTTAGCGGTAAGATTGACAAAGATGATGAAACCTACATTTACGTTCGCTATATACGAAGGAAAATCGATCAACTTGTTATTACTTAACACTTTGACAGAAGAAAAACTAAAATCAAAGGAAGAAGGTAACTGCATAAGTAGCGTGTTGCGTTGAATGGGAAAGTAATTCCTTCGTAGAAATTGTTTAATTGGACAAACATGTTGTATAGCTCTGTTCTAGGAAATAATATGAAGGTTCCAACAGGGCACTAAAGAAAATCACTCTGTCCCTATGTTGCATGTCGACTGTCAGCAGAGCAATCGTATCCGACTCCTCACCCACTCTCCTTTTCCCCTGTATGTTTGCAGCATTTCTTCTCTTACGTCTCCTCAACTCCCATTTGATGCCATAACCATTTCAGAATAACCGACAGGTAGTAAACAACAGCAATAACCTGGCTGATCACTCTAATAATATAATTGGAAGTGAACATCAGAAAAAGCATGTTAAAGAGAGAACACTGAGGAAATAGTTAGGTACGCAATGAACTATTTGCATCTGTTTCATGGAAAAGGGTACATCCAACATAAAAATAACGAAGCAGACAGTTAAGATGCTGGATTTGTTAGCCATTGAGACTACGGTGTATTCGAAACGTCCACTGAATTCAAATTATATTATTCACCAGCAATAGATTTTATTCACCCCAGATTTTGAGAGCATTACAGCAGTACCTTGCTATGGCATTTTCTAAAATTTCCAATGTTCTTCGGATATATGATTAATGTTGGAAGGATGGAGAGAAACAAGTTGTACTTAATTGTTCAAATCAAAACTTAAGTTTAAGCCAAAAAAAAAACTACAAGACAGCCAGTTTAATTTGCGGGGTGAATTTTAGAAACGTTGATGGTGGATTAGATTAACAGTCACCTGGAGAGAAATAAAAACAATGTTATTTAATATCAGACAGCACGTATTAATGAAGGATAGATTGTATTTAACCAATTTGAAATAGTTTGTTTTAATAACAGAAATATCTGGAGTGATGTATTTGGACTTTCAGAAGATATATGACGACGCCAGGCAGCATTCCCGTCGACAGACTTGAAACACATGGAATGAAAGGAACTTTGTTAGAATGGGTACCAAGTGGACCAAACAACAGTTGAGGAAGTATCAGGTGAATGGTTCCTTAGAAGGTGGAAGAGAGGTATTCCCCAGAAATAAGTGTTATGGCCGTTGTTTTTTCTACTTTTTATTAGATGTCTAGACTTTGTCTTCATGTCGTTATGCTTTGCACTGTACTGATGCCACAAAACAAGTGTCACGGCATACGTCAGTGATAATAAGCCTGATCCTGAATCTGACTTTGTAATACAAGGTACAATTTCAAATTGTGAGGGTGACGGAAGCTGTGGAATTGACGAAAGTGCATTGAACAATCATGCGTTTTAGTAATAGAGTCATTGTGTATAAGAAAACTGGAAAATAGACCGGAAATCTATAAAAGTGAGGTCTGACCTCAAATACAATGAGGAGCTTTCTTTGACTTTCACATTATTGGAATGATATGAAGGCAATAGCCGAATTTCAGAGAGAGAGAAAAAAAGATTTATGAGAACTGTTTCCATAAGGAAAGGCAATAACTGCACCTATTCATACCAAGCATGGGTAAGTGTTTAGAACTGCGGAGTTGCTCTTTAGAGAACTGGTATGAATTAGATTTTCCGAATGATTCCTTTCAGTTCTGGAACCAGTCTCTGCTTTGAAGTAGTTAAGATGATCTTTCTGCTGTTGAAAATAACCGTATGGTCTGAGGCAATTTTTTTCCTGCCAGAAGCAGAGGCCAAAACAAAGAACATGCAAAAAACGTCCAATAAGTAACGTGTAAGCTTCATCCATATATTTCCCAAATGCCCATTGAGACACATAACTTGTTACATTACTGAGAAGCGCATGAAAAAGGAAACAAAGATGGAATTAATAATGAAACAAACGGTGTGAGAAGAAATATAAGACTGTTGGTATTACATCCAATATGCAGGAAAAAGGTTGGTGGAGAAAAATACCACAACGAACAGTCAGCTTAAATGGCAATATTTGAGATGCAAAAATCGAAAGTGGTTTACCATTTTCAAGTCCCACCGCCGTTTCAATGTTACATCGAATTAGACTGTCAAATTGAAAGACGAGTTTTTTCATTCAAATACACAAAATGGAGAACTGTAGGATGAATCTCTGTGGCAAAAACAGTAATTTTTTTGGATTGTCTGTAACAGAATAGAATGAATTATTATGAATAAAATTGTCAATATTGGTTATCAATCGGAAAAAAACTTAGTTTATCTTCATCCTTGTTCAATCTTTTTCGAAGTACATTTATTTGCTTAGCATTTTCGCTTATAACCCCTACTTTTTACATCAGTAGTTTTATGCCATGTCTGACACTGCTGCCTGATTTTCAATTCAATGTTGTAACGATGTTATCCATCGCCAATAACACGTTGAAAACCATGATCGCCTCAAATTTGTTTCCGTGATGGCCCTATATTCATGCAATCTGATCAACCTGTGAGACCATGCTATTAAAGGGACTGCACCAGGGGAAAACTGAACAACGATCGTTTTCGTAATTGTTCTGAATAGCAAAGAAAACCTCCGTTGAGCCGGCTATTCGCTCTTCCTAAGTTCGGATAACAATATTTTAGTGAAAAGATGAGCTCGAAAGCCAAGAGCATCTTTTACACATTGGCGGGTTTGTTTTATTACCATTGGTGATTTCAGTATATAACCATAACGACACTTTAAACTTATTGCCAGTTTAGGCAAACCTTAACATTGTCAGGCAGTGAAGACCATGAAATAATTTTAATGTCCAACAAATAAACAGAATTACATGACATTTGCACAACAAAACATTTGTCATTTTAGTTATTGAAATGTTGGGCGGAATATGTTGAATCACTGAAAAGTGAGTGATCCCATGCACTTCGCACTGTTTTTCAGACTTAAATCTGTTGAGTAACAAGCTAAAAGAACTCGGTAAGTGATGCAAAGCGCACGGACAGATAGTATCTCATTTATGTATATTCATGTCATATTTTTAATATATGCTAACATTCATCTCCAAATACAACGGCAGTCCATCGTCAAATTCTAATAAATCATTGCAAAGAAGATGCAAACTACAAAATGCTTCTTTACTGTTAGTGTATATGTTCGAGTTCATAGTATGCGGACAATATTGTGAAGTAAAAAAAGGACCGGGTCTCTGTGAAATCCAATTTATTTATTACGGAACTTCGTGTATTAGAGCCGGTTGTATCGATGTTAGAAAATACATATATCGGAATGCGTTAGGTGGGTACTTTTGAAGACATTTGGTGTTCGGAAACAATCGTCTAAAAGTCAATATTTGTTGAAAGTTTAAGTACATAAATTGTTCCATTCGTTGGAAAGATACGTTTGAGATCAGATAAGACTGTCATCGAGAATTGGTGAGAAATGTTATTTCTGAGCGCAGTTATGGAATGCGTCGCCTGAAGCATGTTTCAGATAATGAATGATTCAGAACGGGTCTATTCATTGTGTTGATATTTTTTGGAATGTGGATGTCGCTGGCAACGTCAGATCATGGACACCATCTTCAGGTCGGTTTCAGTCATTCGTTGTGACGTACATTATTGAGACACAACGGCCTTTATTTTATTACCATGCTGTTGTGTGGGACTTCAACAGTTAGGTGCAGAAATATCAAAAGAATGTCGCGACATTGCAAAATACGCATCATTTTCGACATGGGGTTGGGAAGGGCTGGTTGGTGACATGCAGGCCGTGGTGATCCTTTGGGCCTGATGCCTTTCATGCTGTAGTTCATATGTTTGCCAGGCGCTGTCGTGGAAATCCAAGCAAGATATTTCAGGATATATTTTATGTGGTCTCACTGTAGCAATATTATGTCAGCCGCAGAGATAGAGTGAATTTTCGTGTGCTGCTCGTTGTATTAATCAGGCGTGTTGCTTCGCATAATTAATTGTTGTTAATTGTTGTTCGGTATTAAATCATCCAGATAATTAGGAGCATTACATCATGGACTTGATTTGTAGCTGTCGATCATGGAATGTGCAGAAGTGGTAATGATCATCTGACTTTGAATATAATTGTGTCGCTAGCGCAAGTTTGCAGACCATACAAAGTTAAACGAGATTGTGAGGAGAAAGGAGATCGTCAAGGGAAGTCAAAGCCGGTAGATAAATTAAGTGGGTAGAAATTAACCTGGCAGATGCAAGTGAACTTGGAAAAAAAGTGAAGTGTTTGAAGATGTTGCACAATGCTTAAACCCATGTTCATTTATCAATGATGTGCGGTATCAGGCATTACTATTTTGATACAGAAAACCACAATCCGTCTCTCTTTTTCTTCTTCTTGTGTTCAAAAGTAGATAAGTGCGAGACAGATTCTTTGTTGCTCTCTGTATCAAAATTGGAGCTGACTGATATTTTGAGCGCACTGACCAACTAGTGCGATAAATCAGATACCTGCTTGTATCGACAGGGAAATGATGCAGTTAATCAATATCTCAAATAAATGCACAACATTGGAGAAATAGCGGATATAACAGCAAATGTAAAGAAAAACATAAAGGTCACGCTTCGCGTCGATGATATTCATTCATTCCAAATGATAAAAATTAGCTGCCTATGTTTTATGAGTTCAGATTAAAAGAGAGTCGACTTAAAATCGAACTATTTCTCATTCTGCTGTGCACTTCTTACAGTATCTTGTTCTTCAGAGCATTTTGTGTAAATGAGTTCACGTGAAGTTGACAATGGGTGAAAATTGGATGGGTCATGGGATATGCCACAAATCTGATTAAGTCGACAAACTTATGTGTTTTTGTCAATCTGAGCAGTCGTAAAATTTTGTAAGGAGGGATACTTTTTGTTGCTGAGGGCCGATCCACCAAGCTATAATTGGTCATTTAAATGCTATTATTTATTGGATTATGTTTAGGTTGAAATATGGTTTGGAATGATTATTTATGCGACTTAAGCATTTAAAGGGAGAGGGGTCGGAATGCTAGAGCAGTCAGTCTGCTCAGAATGGATGAGTATATTTTCGAGCGAAATCAGAACGAGTGAGCTCGTTTTGACATGTTGTTGACATGTTCTTAATGTAGGCGAGCCTATCACTGATAATTTCGATATTTTAAAACGTGAAGCCATGTGGCCGAGAATTCAGCTATTCTGCGAATCAAGATCGTCCCTTAAGGCCAAGTTTGCTGCAATTAAATTTTGATACTAACCCGACAAAAAATGTGTATGGTAGTGGAAATGTAAGCTTGACGTCCCACTTTAGGGAAGTCGAGAAGCACTCATTTCTTAATGGAAAGCGAAATGAAATTGAATTGCAGCCAACTTGGTGCGTAACTAACTGAGAAAATTTTGTTCAAAACAGATGTAAAATCTGTGCTGACATTTTTATCTTTGAGGTATGATGAGATTGAAGACGGAAATGCTGGATTTGAGAACTTGAGTACCGTGGGCTGACGCCAATTAAGGGAGGCCAAAATATATCAGGCAATGGATGAGTCAGATTAAACATGGGGCGTAACAGCCATTTGTGGACATCAATCCGTTAACTTGCACATGACTAATCAGAAGAATATGTGATTTCAGGTAAATATTACTGGGTCACTAAGTTTAGAACTGGGGGGTGGGGAGTGAAGCCAGTACAGACATTCCCAAACGGCAGAAGACAGTGCATAACATCTGCATCCTCAACAATTAAGATCGAACAAAAATCAAGGTGATGTTGATTTCATTGTATTTGTCGGCCTGTACAAATTCATGACCAGAGCTCTGGCATTATTAATGTGGTCGAATTTCAAAAATTTCATTGTCTGAGACGATCAACACGCAGTATTGCCCAGACAGTGTGCACAGAGGCGCGTTTTCATTAGTCCTTTTAAACCAGTGCTGAATATTACTTTTATCTGAAATCCGTCAACTTGTTGCACGACCAATGCATACCTTTGCAGTGCACATAAAACTCAGTAACGTGTTGTTCTGCGTGTTTTTTTTTAACTTAGTTCATGAAGTTAAAGCAGACTCGTTTTATTCAAACCAACGTTCGTTGTACAGAACAGGTCACTTATCTCGAATTCGTCCCATTTTGATCTTTGGCACTAACTTTTAATGTTAGAGTCGATATGTTTATGCTACCACTGGAGTCATTGTATCATAGAGATATACAACACGCAACGAGCTTTTGAGCCCCATTCGTACATGCTGATCAAGGTGCCTTCCTGAACTGGTCTCATTTGCCTGCATTTTACCCGTATCCTTCTGAACATTTCCTATACATGAACCTGTACAAACGCATTTAAAGGTCGTAATTGTATCCGCGTCCACCACCTTCTGGGCCGTTCATTCTCATGTGTATAAAATACCTCCTATGTCACCTTTGACCTTTTCCTCTCTCACTTTAAACCTGAGTCCGAGACTTCTAAAAGTTCATACAATTATAATGCCACAGGTAAGGTGAAGAGCCAGTGTCTTTTCCCACACTGGGTAAACAGAGGGTGTCCATTCTCCTTATCTATGCCCTTATAATTTTATAAACTTCTATAATGTTGCCACTCATATTCTTCCGCTGTAAGACAAGAGGTTCCCAGCCAAAAGCGTTTTTACTTATATATCAGGCCCGCTAGTCCCGGCAGCATCTTTGTGAAAGGTTTCTCCCCCTTTCCCAGCTTAACTCTGGAGAAACATGCAAGGGAAGATACAAAGCATGTCCATTTAATTTAGAACAACCTGGTTGTGAATCTGAACTCATAATTGAGCCTGGATGCAGGAACCAGCACCCAGTCGAAGCTTGAATATTGAAGGCTGTGAAAGAACGGTGTTTCAACCTATTGCATTCAAATCTGGTCACAGATGCTGAGCAAAATATCTTCCGACAATAATTGCAGGAATGAAGAACTGTGCCTTGGTGCGAATAACGTGAAGAATCTGCGTTTCTTCTAATTTAAAATGAGGAAGTTGAGAAGAACTGGTAGAAGTCTTTAAAATCTTCAGGGAAATCCACTGAAAACATTGGGACAGACTTTTTCCTTTGGAAGAGGGGCTGTGAATTAGACGGCAAATAACGAAAGTGATTGGCTACATAAACCAAGTTGACATGATGAAAATATTTTGGGCAGTGCAGGTAGGGTCTGCGATGCACTGTCAGCGGCAATACTGGAGGAAAATACAATGTTGTCTTTCAAAATATACCCAGAAAATATTTGAAATGAGGGGAAAATAATGGTAATGGATAAAAGGTCGGAGCAGTGCGGCCAACGGGATTCCTGTTGCCTCGTGACAGCATGGACTTGATAATTGATTGACCCGATTCCATGCAGTGATTCCATGTGATTCTCGTTGTTGGCTTTCAGAAATTCCAAATGTACCCAATTTATTGTCGCTGGTGAAAGTAAAACACATTACGGAATATATTGACTGTGTAACAAAGTATATTCAGGGAAAACTCGTTGTTGATATTTTTCATTTTTGTATATTTTTAAAATTTATACTGAATTGAAAATAACACCGAGACAACTCGACAGCGATAAGGCAAATCAACGCATTTTGGCTGCAGCTTGTGCAACATTGTATCTGTAAATCTATCTTGTCATTCCATTTGCAGATGTGGAAGCCATGTCACTGCTCTTCAGTTTTCCATTTGTTCGTATCACTGTGTTTAAAATGACTAATCCGTTGAACATAATTCACGTGTTCATATGGTCCTCAATACAACAAATTAAGGCTTTGTGATGAATATTGAATATATTCAGCATTTTCTTTGTCCACAGAAAATGCAAACAATGGTGAGAATTTAAATTTTACAGAAATCTGGTTACACAAAGGAAATAACGACTCGCATGGGTGTCATTATAAATGCCTTTGCTTGAGCCGAAGACATTTCAGATCGGTATTTCTCGGCTACATTTTCATGTTATGTTATGCTTTTACCTCAGTTGAAAGAACTTCCATTACAGCAATGATTTCGAGAATACTTTTTACTGCCCCCCCCCCCCCGACAAATAAGTCAATCAGTCTCGTTTCTTTTAAGATGATTGTCCATTTGAAAGGCGATAATGCAGCCTAGTAAAAGTTTTTCGAATTTCATACCTGTCAAAATTTTATCCTCCGAGCAAATTTCAGACTTCGTCTGTATATTTTTGCATTATATCGTATTATTATGACATTTCTAAGAGCAAAACTAAGCTTCCCATCACTGTAATAGGAAACCATTGCTATATGTAATCCACCAAGTTTGTTTTAGATCTATTATGTTCTGATCTGGCTATAGATAGAATTGATGGTAAGTTTATTGCGCAACAGTTTGAATTTTAGATCATATAGTGGGGTTTGAAATAGACAGCCCAGAATTCTCCGTCCGAACGGATACAAACGGTCGTTCACGGAGTTGCCTTTGCTTGTCGATCGTTTGCTGTTCTGTGTGCGCATTCAAATACATCAGGTGAACCGGTCGAAAGCAACATCAAATAAGACAAAATCGATTTTGCGTCCCATTCCCGTCCTTGGTTTGCTGTGTAATCTCTGTATCATTAGTGCACGTCGTTGCTTACATCAGCCTTGCGTTCATTATCCCCTGTCGAGAGTCGCTCCTTCATCGTAGTGTGACACGGACTTCATAAACATATATTCCGCTCGCCATCGAATATACATCAGTCAGTTATTAATTGCCGAAATGTATTGAATACTTACTGGAAACCACTCAAATTCAAATCCTAGCTGTTTACCCTAACTACTTGTGGACTAACCGACACACGCCATAGCGTTTCTATAATTACACTTAGTTTTTAAAAGAAAAAAATTAATGGAAGCACCGTGAATTCTAACTTTTGATTGATGCCAAAGATTCAAGCAATGCATTACGATTTCCGCCCATCTTGGGAGCTCCCTTCCATTCGAAGTAAATTGCATGATTTTAGATTCGATGAAGTTTGGGTCAATATCACGAAGAAGGACTGTTTATTATCTCAACAGGAGGCTGCCGGGAGCGAAGTTGCAATATACATTTTTATTGACGGAATTTAGAAATGAATTTTGCGGATCATTTGAATGAATAAGATGTGACAAATAAGAGGGAGCAGAATTGTCCGCAATATTCTAAAATTCATCACCATTAAATTCGTGCCGAATCCTTCTACCCGTGGTGTGCCGACATACGTTTTGAAATAATTACCGTGGATATTTTAAGATATTCTCTCCTATATGCAGGGGTCATAGATAATTACAAAACTCTGATCGATGGTGATTTGTTAGAAGCGTGTATTTAGAGTAGTAAATGGGTAGAATAAATTCAACTGAAATGTCAATCTACGCTATCGAACAAGGATGGAGGTGAAACGTTCTTCTGTAATATAACCGCCGCAAATATATATCTAAATGTTAATGCACTTGATGGCGTCAACTTTTTTCATTCACATTTAATATTATACCTCTTCTGTTAACACGTCAGTGAGTCTGACATGTCGTCAACTGACCGTGTGTTTGCAAGTCAGCAGCTATTAATTCTGTACGTTATTTTTTATATAATGACCTGCACTATCTCCGGAAGCAAGCTACAGAAATCTATGTTCTATGCAATTATTCCCGCGCATATCTTTTTTTTTCAGATACTAAAGTAGTGCAAGACGTTGATGGTCAGTGAAACAAACGTCAGGAACACGCACGAAGCAAGACACATTTCGAATTAAATTCTGGACTGCGTTACAGCGAACGCAAGATTAGAAGCCGAGTTGTTCTCTCGACCTCTTGATCCTGCTGTGCCATTCCAATGCATCATATGTGAACTGATTGTAACCTTAACTCCAAATTCCAAAAACTCATTCACACCTTCGCCCCCTGCCACCGCTATCACCGCCACCACCACCATCGCCACCACCACCTAAAGCTTAATTAACAATGGTCGGCGGAACATTGTCTCAAAGACATACAGAATTATTGCTTCCAGCACCACTTGAGCAAGATTTATGAATAGTCAAGAAGCTTGGAGAAAAGATAATTTGTTTCAAAACTATCTTAAAATAGTGGCCCCTTATAAAAAAGGACTTTGGTCTAGAATCTGCCGCAAAAGAACAGAACAATCTTTACCGCTCCAGATCTTATACTTTTCAATCATGTCGTGTTTTAGTCTCATAATTTCCAGATGATGTCAGCTTATATTATTTATCCATATCGCTCATATAAACCCGGCCACTCCATATAACTCCACTGAAATTCACCTCAACTGCTTCTTATTCATGTGTGCCTTGCACAATATCCACACAGTACAACAAATATCTTTCCGTTTCCGAGCTGCTCGTTAGGTAACAAAAGATTGCGTTTAATGTATTTGTTCTTATTATCATTATCATTTCGGCAAATCTAACTGCACGTCACAAAACCACAGTCTCTACCGAAAACGAGGCCAAAACGAGATGGTATATCAGAACACAATCTCTGACATGTTCTCCTGCATTCAGACACCATTATGACTTGGGAATATGCATTAGTCATTTATTCTCACTGGAGTTAAATTGTCGAATTTCCTATCCAATGGTTTTGGGGGATAACAACAAAAATGTATTAAAACCACTTCTGAAATCCAATTGGAGATGTAAATAAATACTGACTTTGTCAACGTTACCCAATCCGGTTGAAGAAAAAAATAATACAGATGTTGAACCTGGGGGCATGCGGATTCTGTGCAATTATGATACGGGAGCTAGACATAGAATTTTCCATTTGTATGGCGCCCGATCACATTTTTCTATGCATTATTTACATAGGGGAAGCGTTGCGGGAGAAAATTGCAGGCAAGTTTCTTCCATTTCTGAAAGCAAACTTCGAGTTGTATGATTTTGCACTGTAAGTTACATATTTGTGTGTTGACTGATCCTTGACTTTTGCGGACGTAATTGCGCCACAGAACAAGGACACAGAAACAAATATAACTGTTTCAATTGTGAGGTAAGAAAGAGAAAAACTAGGATAGAGAGATTTTGAGAAAGACATGCCAGGTCATTACATCTCTAAGGTAAAGAAAGATCTTAGACCAATAGCAACTTCCCCTTTGATTACATTGATTTTCAATGTGAATTCATTGTAATAGTATAGTAACTGGCTGCACAATGTTTTGGATGCGAGAAATTATGTCTATGTTAGGGTCGTCTGACAGTCCAAATCACTTTCAATTTCTGAATGTCTTGCCCCTTCATCAGATTTGCCACAGAATAAATGATGGAAGTACTCTTTTTTCGGAACTTGTTGTTTAAACTAAAATGTAACCGTTATTTTCATTCTTATTTTTGCTCAGAAATAACTTTTCTAAAGAAAAGTCTACAAGAAGCAGGTGAGCAGGAAACAAAGAAACAAACAAGAAAAATGTATGAAAATGGAAGTGTTTGTGGAAGAGAAGAAATTCCAGCATTTAACCTTGGAACAATAGGTTGAATTGCACAATGGCCTTTGAAGAGTTGGCTAGATTTACCTGAAACTGCATCTCGGGAAAATATGTGGTTTTAGGAAATGTATATCCTTACAACGTCATGTTTATGCGTCAAACCTGCAACAGCAATATGTTGAATGTATAATCGCTGGTTGAAATAATCTGAGAAGCTACTTGATTTCAGCACAGTTCGTCATAAAAATTTGTAGGGGTCGTTGTTTGTTAACTGACGTATGAAAAAAAAACAAATGTTCCGAAGAAGGACGAAGGCCCTCTCCACTTAAGACCTGTTCCATCATTCAACAAAAATGCATATGCAGTGACGTAGAACCCCATTAACCTAACTATATATTTTTTTATCGGCACAAAAAATGCAAAATTACGAGATAGACTAACAAAACGTTTTTTTCACGGAAAATCGAACCTGTTTTGTTGACAATAATCACAATGTTCCTTAGTAAATGATTGATTTACCCTGTCTCCCTACTGCAAAATTCTGCATGAAATGAACTCATTAATTTCCTTCCATTCCAGTAGGTTAACTGATATTTCTTGATCTTTATTGCAACAGATATATCATATTCAAAATTCTAGAGGTTTTAATTCATGGTACTTTCATTCGACTGACAAATTGGGCCACGTTTCTTTCCAAAATTATTGAAGACTTTTTTTTTTATAGTTACTGGTGGGACGAAATTTCTCGACTCTGCTCATTCGTCCTTGCACACAAATTTAACTGAAACGACTTTTCTACATATTTTATACAAGTCATTTCAAATAAATAAATGCAGACCCTGATAAATTAATGTATGAAATGGTTACTCTTTATGAAGTTAGACAGAGTTTCGAATTAAAAAAGCACTATTTCTGTATTTTAATAGTTTGTTACTAATTCACAAATCCAAGCAAGACACATGATATTTACCCTAGTAAATGAATTTCTCCAGTTATGTTTTATTGCTTACTTTCTGAGAAATGATTTTTGTTGTTGTTGATTAAAAGTTTGGATGTGAGAGAGTTTGATTGTCTCGGGAATCAAGACATCAATTAATTCCGTTAACAAAATAAAGCTTCCCGCTGAAAGTTAAGTTAAATATGAACAATTAAAACATAAGCTTTTTGTTCTTAATATCTATTTCCCTTTGAGGCGTTAGCTTCTAAATCAAGCCAATACTTTGCCGCGGTGTGTGTAGTCAGTTGAATACTGAAATTTATCCTCTCAATTAAAACAGGAAGTGCATCTATGTTCTTTGCTTCAGGTTGCTCTTTTGCAAATATTCTGCATGGTCATGTTCATCAGGAATGATCGTCGTCTCACAATATATACCGAGGCGTCTCCTGTCAAATGACATTTTTTGAGCTGAGTTCCACAGTTATTCCACATTAACTACCCACGCACCACTTTTCGAAGAATGGGCACATACATTCTTGGATGCGACCTCGCTGGGAATGCAATCATTTCCCAGAACGTAATGAATGTCAAGGATGTTTGTGATTGCAAGTCGACTAGTTTTATTTGGACGGAAGTTATGGATATAAGAAAAATGAGTTCGTACTCATCCCAAAAGTGGACTTCACTGAGTAAGATTTGTGGAAGTGCATGCTATGATTAGCCGTGGTGCTTGAATTAGTTGGCGTCATTGGATAAAGAGAAGGTGAGTAACCAACCATGGAACCCTTCATTAGCTCGCCTGGAGTTTGAAAAGAAGGCGCAGATGTCATTTTCAAACCAATGCAAGAAATCGATTATGGAACAAGAATAAGCATATAAATAGAAGAAGGTTTGCTGTCGTCCGTGGGTTGGAATTTGCAAAATTTGTGACAACAAATATTTGAAATTTGAAAACTATCATGAATCCATTTCTTTCCTCACATACATTACATAAACTGCACTCACGACTTATTTCTGTTGGATCCTCATTTATTGTCTTTCATTTGATACGCTTCCTGAACATGTCAACCCATTTGTTAAATGAAAATCCGCATTCCTTCTGCTCTCCTTTCATTTGAATTATATCTGTAGTTCCAGCTGTTTATCTTAAAGCACCAAACGCCATCTGATAACTCCTGAACTATGCAATCAGCTGAAACGAGGTATACTTTTCTGGGGATATTAAGAGTACCAGGCAATATCTATGGTGGATGAACAAGTATAGCCATATCATCAAATACATTCTTTTGTTTCAGATTTGCAGGCAGAGCGTACAGTGTTTTGGTTTTGTCCTAAATTTGCATTTCCCTTTGCTGATATTCACTGAGCTCTGTCAATATACCCTCTGCTATTTCCATAGAATTCTGACAATTCGTAGAAATTTAAACATTGGTGCGTTGTAGCTCTTTTTTTTTACTAATTCCTCAGCCCTGATTCTTTCTGAAATGACTGTCATTCTGATGCTACCTGGTGTTGCTGCTTTCCAAATTGACCACGAACAATGGATTGCTAATAGACACTTTGCATTTCCTTTTCCCTTTTATATTTTCACATCTCCGCCACGATTAACCTCAGTACTGGTGTTGTGCAAGGCTCAGTCCTCAGCCCCTTACTTTGCTCCCGATACAATCATAATTGTGTGGCCATATTCTGCTCTAATCACAGCGACAGCTTCGCAGATGCCGCCATTGTAGAGGGCTGTATCTCAAACGACGACGCGACAGAGTACAGATAGGAGATAAAGAGTCGACTGACATGGTGTCAAGACAGCAATATTTCCCTCCCGGTCAGCAAAACCAAAGAGCTGTTAATTGACTTCAGCAAGTGGAGCAGAGTACACGCTATTGCATGTATCAATGCTGTGGAAGTGGAGATGATTGAGTGCTTCAAGCTCCTAAGTGTGAGCATCATCATTAGCTTGTCCTGGTCCATCCACGTA
This sequence comes from Pristis pectinata, assembly GCF_009764475.1. Lineage (NCBI taxonomy): Eukaryota > Metazoa > Chordata > Chondrichthyes > Rhinopristiformes > Pristidae > Pristis > Pristis pectinata. Next base: position 37,826,177 of record NC_067424.1, read on the forward strand.
GATATTAAGGCCACGAAAAGCTCACCAGCACCTCTATTTGCTCAGAAGTATAGGAAAATTCCGCATGTCCGCGTCGATCCTTACCGTGTTTTATAGATGCACCATAGAATGCATCCTATCCGAATGCATCACAGTTTTTATCACAACTGCTCTGCCCAACATCGCATGAAATTGCACAGTGTTGTGGACACAGCCCAGTCCACCATGAAATCCAGCCTCCTCTCCACTGATTTCTAAATTTCCCGATGCGTCTGGTAAGCAGTTTACATAATCAAAGACCCATCCGACTCCTGTAACTGTCCCTAATTCCTCCTTCCACAGGGGAGCAGGCACCACCAGGCACAAGCACAGCTTCTATCCCGCTGTTATAAAATTTGTTGAACCAACCTCTTGTACGATAAATTTGAACTCTTGACCTTTCAATCTACCATGTCATAGTTCTTGCACATTATTTGTCTGTGTGCACTGCACTTTCTCTGTAACAGTAATTGTAACACTATATTCTCATTCTGTTCTTGCCTTTCCTTTTGTACTACTCAGATGTGCTTATCCTCGGAGTGATCTGTATGGACAGCATGCAACACAATGTTTCCCACTGTATTACGGTAAAAGTAACAATAACAACCTCGTTACCAATTGTAAATTACAATTGGGAATAGAAATTGCGTTTTCTATAATGAGCAAATATTTCAAGAATCCTCCATTAGAAATTAATCATCCTATCAATATTGCTAAAACAACCGATAGCAAATTCCAACCGACCTATCATTAAAGAAAGATACTTGACTACTCCGTTTACACTTACACACATTTTGAAACTTGATTTTGCAGACGGTTTCAGAGGGATAATTGACAATAACCGACAGTTGCAATCTGTATTACAAAGCTGAATAATCAGGGGAATAAAATTTACGGATGAATACAGAAAAGTGCCAGCAGCTTTACGGTCATTCATATTTCTTATACGTTAGATGGTCTTATTTTTGTACTATATAACTCCTCGCCTTTGTTCAATAGAACGCAACATACGATTAAAAGAAAGAGGTACATCGGGATGAGTTTTTTTTCTTACTTTTCAGTATTGTGGGCATTCATTGTGTCTGCGGCTTTGTTAGCTTATCAAGTTGTATGGGCAAATGTTATAAATACTTTGTTAGTATGCTTACTGGCTATCATTTTCGAGGTGCATGAGTACTCCTTTAAATCTGTCATCAAGACATTAAAGTACTTTTATTTTATTTTATTTTATTTTATTTAGGGTAAATATCAGAGAGAATCGTCACCTAATATCCAGTATATATACGGAAGGGGTTAATTTTAAACAATTCAGCACTCAGTGTCTGAAAAATGCCTTATTAATATAATGGCGGCATTAAGACGTTTTTCAGTCATCCAGAGCCATTGGTAGAAGAATGGAATTGAAAGCGTGAACTAATGAAAGTTACATTTGAAGTAATCTCATTTTGTTCTGTGAAATTAAGTAGGGTACCTCGTGAGGTTTCTACCTCCTTGCCACAAAAGAAGACGATAAAATGTTTTACCAAATTTATAATGGGTCCTTACTGAATTGGAAATAAGTTACCGATTTCTGAAAGGATTATCGAGATGAATAGCCTGCACAAATCTGGCAGTGATTGCCAATATTGCCTTCGAGTTCCGACGTTCACGTTCTACCCAATAAATCCACAATAAAACCCTTGGGATTGAACATCTCCCTTGCATATATATATTGTGGGTACTAGTAATAGATTGCGAACTGAGCTGAAAAGAGTAGCAAAATAGATACTGGCTAGCCAAAGGTGTTGCGCAATTTAGAGTGAGAGTGATCTACAACGGGACAATGACCTTTAGATAAAATACCGTCCCTTCTGTTAAAATGAAGCTAAAGCTTTCCTTACACCTTATCCTTTATCACATCTTTATTCAACATCCGGACTTGCTGATCCTTTATTGATTGGAATGTTATTCTGGAGATGTATGAGCAACTGTTCATTTCGTTATAATTCGCTTGGTAACCAATAATCTGACAAAAGCCATTATGGGAAGCACCAATCTATATTTCACGTGAATGTAGAATAATTGAAAGCGGTGCATTTTGCATGCAAGATGGACATCTCGAACTATTTACGGGGGATTAACATCATCTTTCGTTCTGAAACGTCGTTCGTGACGGAGATTGGAAAACTGGTTTATTATTGTCACACGTACCGAGGTACAGTTAAAAAAAACTTTGTTTTGCATGTTATCTATGCAAATCATGTTATCAAATCAATGCATTGTTGTAGTACAAAGGAAAACAATAACAGTATGCAGAATACAGTGTTACAGTTACAGAGGAACAGCAGTGCAGGCAGAAAGTAAGGTGCAAGGCCATAAGGAGGTAGATTGTGAAGTCAAGGGTCCAAATTGTGAAGGGGACCGTTTAGTCGTCTCATAACAAGCTGTAGTTCAGCCTGGTCCAACCTGCTTCCTGAAACGATTAACCTATGTTGATTGCTTTACAGAGGCACGGAGAAATGTAGACAGAGTCCATGGAGGAGAGGCTGGTTGCCATGATTGACTGAGCTGTGTCCACAGCGCTGTGCTGTATTTTGCGTTGTCGGGCAGAGCAGTTGCCATAGTAAACTGTGATGTATCTAGATAGGATGCTTCCTATGGTGCATCGATAACAATTGGTGAGGGGCAAAGGACACATGCCGAATTTCTTTAGCTTCCTGTAGAAGTAGAGACGCTGATGCGCTTTCTTGGCCATGGTATCCACGTCTCTGGACCAGCACAGACCTTAGGTTATGTGCACTCCTTGGACCTTGAAGCTCTCAACACTCTCGACCTCAGCTCCATTGATGTAAACTGGTAGTGCAATTTGAATTCAAACTTTACATTCTTGTACTATCACCCTTTTCAGAAAAATATGTCTTAAATGAAAATCTGAGAGAGTGCGGTAAGTAGGCACAGTCAGGTCCAAAATATATTTTCTGGTATTTCTGAATGAGCACAAATTGGTGTTAATACACTCACAATAATCTTCAACTTGTTCGGACGTTTAATACTCCAGGTGCCAATTGCCATATAAAGAACAGTCGTCGTTGGATTAGATATTTTTGCACATAATTCACTGTGTACCTTATTTTTATATGACGATGATGATGTTGGTGGTGACCTTAACGATTGAACAGAAAACCACCTTATTTGTTAGAGTGTCATGTTCACACGTCCGCACACGAATTCTGTGTTTTTTTCAACATCATGTTGGTAGCCAAATTATGTTCATTGATTAGGGATGGGTGTTTTTTTCGTGTTAAGCATAACTAGATGTCTCATGGTAAGAATACTTAACATTCCCAAAAGGAATTATAATATATCCTCAGCTTGACATGAATTAATTGATATATATATATATATATTTCGTCGAACAAAGTCCCGCTCAGTTGTCAGAATGAATTTAATTTCGTGATGTAAGTGGAGTCATGGAATAATTGAAATTAATTATGTTGACTGGAATATGAATATATGTTTCATTATGACACGGAGTGATTAGGTCAATTAGCCTCGGTTCCAGGGTAAAACTTAACAATTAACTTGAGCGTGACCATTTCGCCAACACAAGGCAACCGACATCAATCACCATTTCATCGTTTCACCGTGCATCTGGAATTTATTTCCCTTCAATGATGCAGTATGGCAAGGAGTTCACATTCCTCTGTATGATATCCACGTTATTGCCCAACCAGTCAGCCTGTTCAATACAGTGAATGCGTTGTTACATCCCCCACTCTTAGTTAGTTTGTACCAGCGAGGTTTTAAATGTGACCTTTCGTCTCTTCTGCCAAATCATTATAATATTGGGGAAGAGAAGCAGGTCTCTCAAGTCTACCGCATGGGTAAATATAATTATGATTCATCTCATGTTTTGCCTCTTTCCATATTCCTCAGTTGGAGATTCCTCAAAGAAAAATTTCTTATTTAAATATTCCCAGTGATATAGCTTCCACGTCCACCGGGTGTAGAAAATTTCAGAGATACATACTTTTCTGCGAACGGAAGAGACCCACCACCCTCAAATTGTTGATGTTAATCGTGAAAAGCTGAAACACAAGAAGAAATCTCATATCGCCCCTCGAGTTATAGCCGGACAAGCCAGAAATAATATACCGAATCCAATTCTTTTATTATTGTCTCAAAACCATTCTACAATCCGTGTTATCATATTATGCCACTCTGCACTTGTTCCAGTCTTGCTAAACAGCTTTCCCTGGGAGACATTTTCTCAATATTCTCAGAAATGTAAACATACTATAACCACTGTCTCCTCTTACTTGTTCTGCTCGCCTCCCTCTTTTGCCTCCCTCTCTGTTCTTTATGAAACATCTAAAACCAGGTACTTGAAGTAAACATTCCTGACCCTGAGCTATCCAAGTCTCTGTAATGTCTACCACATCGTAGCTCCAAGTATTTATCCAAGCTCTAAGCTCATCCTCCTTGTTCATAAACTACCTTGCGTTAAAATAGACACATCTCAAACCGTCGGTCTGAGCACGTCCCTTCTCTATCACCTGCCTATCCTCCCTCTCGTACCGGCTACAAGCTGTCTCTATTTGAGAGTGGCGTCACAGGTAGACAGGGTTGTAAAGAAGGCTTTTGGCATCCTGACATTCATAAATCAAAGTATTGAGTATAGGAGTTAGAATGTTATGGTGAGGTTGTGTGAGTCATTGGTGAGGCCAAATTTGGAGTATTGTGTGCAGTTCTGGTCACCTAACTATAGGAAGGATATCAGTAAGATTGAAAGAGTGCAGAAGAGATTTACTAGAATGTTGCCAGGTCTTCAGGAGTTGAGTTACAGGGAAAGATTGAACAAGTTAGGACTTTATTCCTTGGAACGTAGAAGAATGAGGGGAGATTTGTTCGAGGATTACAAAATTGAGTGGTCTAGACAGAGTTGATACCAGTAGGCTCTTTCCAGCTAGATTACGAGAGATAATTTGTTGCTGGGTCACTGCTGTGTTTCAATGTAGAAAGAAGTTATTACCGTCGTCTTTCTTTTGAGGATCATTTCAAAATTATGTAATAAAGCATTCATTGCCATGCGTGTTAAATATTGTGGGATACCGACATTTTAATTATACCGTTCTCATTTCTTGTTTAATTATATCGCTCACAGTGAAGCTAAAAAAGATGAATGTTATTGTGACACTTCGATTTTAAACTTATTTCTAATGATGTTCCAAACAACAACATTAGTTCGGTAGTTATTGACACTGTGTTTCTAATAACACGTTGCATATTATTATTAACAGATGGAAAGCTAAATAACAGGTCTAAAGGTGATGTCATTAATAGTTTACACTTTTTAACGTGGAGGGTTCAGTACGTTACGTTTTATCATTTACCACCACTTCGACATTTTTCATTCACGTATTGTTGTTTTGCATTGCTGAGCATCACTGATCAACCTATGAGCGCCTGGACCAAGTGGTGTTAATGTGCTCTGGAGGCATGCGCGTATGAGCACATCAACGTAAAGTATTCTACAATAATTTTAAAAAGAAACTGAATGTTTACCGCACTCTGCAGACATTCGCAATCTCACAATCAGTCCAAACCATAACGCCCATTGCACAATAGGGTGATAGATTTGCACAACATTGAAACTCGCCTTTTGGCCCACGACGAACACAGTGGCGCGTGGAGACCTATCCGAATTAACCCCATCATCCGTCACTTGCCTGGTCTGTAGCATTCTGCGTGTAGCATATTCAAGTACCCATTCAGGCAGTTCTTAGATTTTGTGAGAGACGCTGCATGCACCACTCTTTCAAACAGAGTGTCCCAGGTAGTGACGACTATCGAACTGAGAAATGTTCCTCTCATTTCCTCCCTGAATCTTTTATCCTTTATCTGAAATCTATATCCTCTAGTTTCTCCATGGCCAAAGGCTTGCTGCAATCTGACATGTCTGCATCTCTCGTATCCTATATAACTGATTAAAACAGCTTCTGCTCCATGGAAAACAGACTTAGCCTGTCCACTCTTTCTTCTTCCAGAAACGCTCATTCCCTGAAAACATTCCAGGCAATAACCTGTGTTATACGACAAAGTAGATGCAAAAAATGTAATAAAACACATAGGACAATTCATGCCAATTCCATGATGGATTTAATCACAAACAAAGGGTATTATACGAAATAAATATGTTGTGTCAATTAATACTGTCAATCGCTGCATTATTTCCCAAATCATTATCTTTTGAAAGTTGTAGATTGGTTGGCAACATAAAAAAAAAATCCGTTCAGATGAATATTTAGCTGGAGATCTTCCCTTACACAGTTTTCCATTTAGTGTTTGATCCATATAGTGTAACCAATGAAAGATTTCTTCACTCAGTCCTTTGCGGCAGCGATGACTCGAAAATCCAAAAGCTTCACCATTCCGAAAACATTATTTTCTGGGGCCTTTGGCATTTTGGGTGTACTAAACTGATGAGAAAAATCTGAAATACTGCCAATTCCACCTTCTACCAGAACGCATTTATTCGGAAATCTTACATTACGTCATCACCCCCCGAAATAACGGGTCTTCTATGTATTTCCTCAACAGAAGTGGAAGTATTGAAAGGCGGATTGGACGATACAGGTACATTAAAATTGGCATTCCCTGGTTGCTCTGCAAGCCTCTAGGAGATGACTGGTGCAGAGGAAACATGGTCTGCTTCGGCAGAGTACTTTTTTTAAGGGGTGGAGTGGAAGACAAAGACCTTTGTGACTGTGGCCAAGGAACATCAATCAGCACGGTAAATAAATGGACATCCACAGGCTTGTTATTGACTTGATACATGATGTGAAATATGATGTATTGACGAACAAACTGAGCTCTAGTGAAACAGAATAATTTCAGTAAATGTACTGCCAAACTGGGCTGATAAATTTGCACAGTGCTTTCTGCTTTAAACTATTTGAACTCCATATAAAGTTTCAAGGTGAACAAATACTTGTTACATTTCCATTCAGTCATCTTCCAATATATTTCATCAAGAACCAGGTGATAATTCCTGACACTGACAATTTTGGAGTAAGCACTTAAGCTTCTTCTCGAATGGCTCAAGAATATCTTTGGTATATCTCAGTTGCTCGTTTGCTTCTTAACACTGTAAGCTCTATTGCGAGTCATCCTCATCTCTCGTGATAAATCATCCGCCTGAGATGCTGTGTATCCCAACATTTTCCAAAGATTATTTTCAGTTTCTGCATCTCTTGTGCTTTTAGATCACGAACATATATGCTCCTTTCTTCTTTGCTCATATCCTTTAGCGCTGATGGAAAACGTAGATTACCGCAAACGTTTTATGGGGAAAAGGAGAAATTAGAAAGTCACAAAAAGAAGCATAGAGTCACATCAGGGAAATGTCGGAAACACTGAACTTTAGCTTTCACACTGCTGAACGCACAACGGTAAATATTATATATATATATATATATCCCCTGTGCATTTCATTTATCAATATGCTACTTCCCGCTTAACGTCAGAATAAAAAAAAACAGAGTCAATTTTTAACTAAATGGAGAAAACATATCAAAGTCATTGGGTTGCAAGCTCATTGCAGATCTGTACCTTGCATTTAATGGCATTTCTTCAGTGAAAATAATAGTCAGTGACGATATAATAACACGGCAAGCGGATAATGCCAATTCCACAGAACAGTGCAGACATGTAATTAAAAATGCAATATTTGCATGGAATGAAGATCGTAATCAAGTTGATACTTGCACTCAGTCCGCATAACATCCGGCACATGTGCACACTGAAGAATTAGCAACTTTGTGCGTCAGTGAGCCATAGAACAGGAAAAGATGCCTTTCATTTCAGCAAGTCCTCGCAGACGATCAAGTCCCATTTACTCTCATCTGATTGTATTCCTGCTGATTTATGTAATTTCTACCCAGATGCATTTTTTCAAACTAGAGATAATTTATCGCGTCCAATTATAATCTAGACGACCTGAAGGAGACCGACCAGGTCAAAAGAGGAATGTACAACTTCCATACTGACGGGTTATATTTTCGGATGGATTGAGAATCATTATGTTGAGGTATACCTGATAGTAAATATGATTCAGGGCATTCCACATGCAGTTAAGGCTGAGGTGAATTAAAGTCCCAGAGTAACTTATGATTACGTATAACTCCTTGGAATTTTGAAGTTTATTATTAAATGAAATTATTCTATCATTTTTAACATAGTCATTGTTTCCTTAATGTTTTTTGCCGTTTACACTGGTTTTATATTTCACAATTTCCTCCATTTTATTTGCCATGTCCTCAACTCATGCTTATGTTTTCAAGTTATGGTCAGTGTGCCGTGAAATTGGATTACTTTAGTTTGATGAGTATCATTACTCTTGAACAGGTTATTTCTCATACCATTGTATTTGAATTTCCAACTGAATACTGTACGTATTTTCACTGCCCTTCTAAATGTTTAACATAAACTGTTTGAACCCATTATTTCTATCGCCGATATCTTTTCCATTGAATATAACCACATATAACAATGACCACTTCCTCTTTCTGCAGAGACATTCTTGTTGAAGAAAGTGTCCTGAATAAATTTTAAAATGCCTTCCCGTTTTTCCCGTCGGTTCTGCAATGTCGTGTCAATATCTGAATCATAGATTCATAGAATCGTACAGCACAGGAAGGGTTACCTCCATTGGAAGCTTGTTAATGTTAACCATTACTCTGTGTGTGAAAAACCTACACCTCAGATCTCTTTTAAGTTTTTCCCATCACACCTTTTGTCTGTGCCCTCTTGTTCTAGACTCTCTGTCTTGTTAAAACGACTCTGACTCTGTAGTTTATGAACGACCATCATAGTTTGATAAACTTTTATATGGATACCTCTCAGTCACATGCGTTTAAATGAGAATGAACACAGTCCATCCAATCTCTTATAAATTTAATCTTCGATTGCAGGTAACATCTGCGTGAATCTTACTGCTGTCTACTTGCACCACATCCTTCCTGTAGTACGCGACTAATATCTATAAAGACTTCAAGTGCGGCCCACCAATGTTTTGTGCTGCTGTAACATGACATCCGATCACTTCTACGCAATGCCCCTGCCTATGAACTCAAACATATCTCATGCCTTCTTCACTACTCGATCCAACCGTATCGTCATTTTCAGCGAATTACGGACCAGCAAAGTTCCCCTGTACATGAACACCCCTGCTGTTCCTGCCATTTACTCCAAATGTCCTCCCAGAATTTGACTGTATAAAATGCATTACCTCATGTTCTCTGCATTAAATTCCAGCTGGCACCAAACTTTCCGGCCGATCTATGCTCTGCTGTGCCCTTAGTTAACCTGCCTCACTGGGTCTGACTTGAACACTTTCAATTTGTCAGTAAACTTACGAATCATACCTCCGATATTCTCATCCAACTAATTAATATACATGAATGTGGTAATGTCACAATGTGGCCAATCCTATTGCTCTTCTGATAATTTCCTACTAATTTCATTATCTGTTATTCCTCTCTCACCGTTTGGTAGCCTGGAATATAACTTTCCCCTTGGAACAAAATTGCAAATTAATGAACTTTCAAATTGATCGTAGGTATATTTTATCTCTGCACAATACTAAAATATGTCATTGCGTCATTCTCGCCTTTCAATTATTTTCTCTTCCTTATCATATTTCGAACATCCACATCTTCGGAAAATGATTACATGACGAATATTTCAAGTAATGCACGTAAATTACTATCCTACAAGACACTTGCTTTTCCCAGCCCACGAGATTGATTTGTTTCGCAAGTACTTAGATAAATTGTAAACCTATCAATAATTTCTACACAACAGTTCCATATTCCCATATGAATACCTTATTATTCTCCACACCAGATATATCCAACAATTCCGCGCCAGTTAGATTCTTTCTGCTGCACTTATGAGTGTCCATTGCACCAAATACAGATCGTTTATAACATTCCCAATCCCAAAGCAATGCTTCCCCTCAGATATTTCCCCAGTTGTATTCCGATATATGGCATCAATCATGAACTACCCAGAATGCCTGGATAACCAGAAAACCTTTGTATGGTGCCCAGCCACGCGCTTGTTTCAGCAACATTTCAGACTCTGTACTTTTCATCAATTGGCACGTGTATTAATCCAGAGACAACTTTTTCCGAGATTCTTCGTTCTTATATTATAAACTCATTACTACCGTACATCATTCCTGATTTCCGCACGCTGCAGTTTCGGAGGATAACTCGAAATCTGATTTTCAACTCCCGGCCACCAAATTTCTCCTTATGCTCTATGTGATTTTTTTTTTACCCTGGCACCACTCATCGTGGCAGCCTGAGGTTGTTTGTTGCAGAATTGCTTGACTGCCTGAACATTCAACATCCTAGCGGCAACATAGCCTCCATAACCGTTAGATTTGAACTTTTTGCAGCTCTCGCCTATGCAGTACTAATTCCCTGCAGTCCTTCGAAGTATGTATATTCCCAGCAACTACCATTGAAACTGGCATGCTTCCCTGAAAATGAAACGATTCAACCGAATTCTTATTGTAATTTCATACGGCTATGATTGGGTGAGCCTAAACTCTCTCCAGTTGTTGGACAGTCATGCAGCGGGTCTTAAATTCTCTGTATTCGAAACGTTTCAGTGGCCTGCGGTTATTACTGCTCCCTTATGTAAGGACATCTATTTATTGAGCTCGATCAATCTGACACAGCATATGGGTCATTCACATATCCATTTTACGACGTAAGTGAATATGATTTCGCTCAAATACTCGCCCACAATGTTCGTCCCAATTTACCGTTCTACCCTCTATAAATATACTAATTATTGCTGCGAGATCCTGACTGATTTACCGTTACACTTTAAATTACAAGTTTTAAATGCTACGATATTCGGCCTTAGTAACAGGCGTGTTATTATTTTAATTTCTTGATGAAAGCAGCAATGTGTTCAAAAACCCGAACATATGTGAAAAAGAAATCATCCACAGGCACGATAACCTGACATTGTTTAATTTCTTTTCAAATCCCCTGAATAATGCAGAGTTCCACCATCACTGGTTTTCTCTGCACAGTATAATTTGCAGATTGTGTTATTTCGGCAATCGTCTCAATTCCACATTTTGTTAGTAATGTTATGTTATTTTTTCTCACGAAAGAAATTCAGAAATTGAAAAACTATTGTGAAAAGAAAGGTAGGTTAAGTTTGATATCCGTTGGTTTCTCTTCCCGGACAGCATTAACGCTGCAGGTGCTTAGAAACGATGGGCTATTTGCTTAGTCCCTCCTGCATGTCAATAGAAAATGTTTCTGTATGAGGAATTTTCAGCGTATGTAAATGTGACATGAACTTTGGGGCCACATTCTTTTTTGAACAGCGAGAGATTTCATATTGATTGTGCGCGTTTATCAGTGTGACATTTTGTCACAGAAACGATTAATATATACATTACACTGAAAATGACACGTCTTTTTGTATTTGAACCGAACAGAAGAAGAGATAATCCAAAAAGATAAAGGTAATCACGGCATTTGCTGTTCATCATAATACTGGCGCTAACTTTCGATGAGGTGTTCTAAATTTAATTGCAAGATAATCAGGGAATTAAACACAAAACTGCTCTTTCGCAAAATCACACAAAGCATTACGTTGTGCTTTCGTCAACGGAGAAGATAGACATCAGCATATTGTGAAGGACTAGCAATACTTTAGCCGTTTTAGTTTCATATCCATTTTCTGCTCTTAAAGTGAATGCAGAATACAACAGAGATTGTGGCATTAAATATTTCTGGTGTCCACTTGCAGTGCGACACGCCTGAATCTCGCAAGTAACTGCAAACCTTGGTTGAGCGAAATCACTGAAATAAATCAGGCCCGGACATTTTAATGCAGCCTATGTTTATCATGTCATATGTCTCCTTCAGCACAACGGGCGTGATCGCATTGTTCTGAGATGGTTTTGATGATCTGATGCATATCTGAATAACAGAATTTACTTCTAATTACATACGGATAATAATTGAAATTTATAAAGCAACACACTTAATTACATTCTGAAATAATCATTAATCCTGACTTTAATATACAAGGATATCAACAAGAACATAATGAAAGGAATGTACTCAATGTAATTTGTTGGGCCAATGCAAAAAGAATGTGGCTGGGCGAGTTGTGCAACCTGAAACTGATTTCCTGCTTCGGAGCCACGCGAATTCTCGACTCGCAGAATTTAGAATGGGTGTGCACCGGCGTGTGAGTCCAGGGGAGGGGAAACGTGGGAAATTAGAAGGTCTGGCATGAATCTCCCTGAGCATCCAATTAATGGATGTTGTCATGTACAAATGGAGAAAACTAGAATTGACATACATGCAATTTACGCAGTCGGTTGTTCTCTTTGGATGCGGTAAACAAAGGCACGATAAATATGTGCGGGAGCAGGCCACCAGACACCTCAAACTTGTCCTGCCATGAAATATGGTGATGACTGAACTGTGCTGCCCTCCGATCCTCTTCTGTGCCAGTTCCCCACAACTCTCATTTCCTCCATATCTCCGTCTTAAACATATCTCATCATTTTGCCTCCACACCCCCTTGAGCAGAGATTTACAGAGGTTCACTGCCTTCTGGGAAAATAAATTTCTATACATCTCAGTTTTAATGGTTGTTCCTAAGTTGACCCTCGTGCGTATGATTTCTTGAAAATATATTAATATATAACCTATCAGACACCCTTAAAGTCCTACATGTTTGACAAGGTCAGCCCTCGGTCTCCTGAACTTCAAAGAATACGGACACAGACTATCTAGGATAACCCAAGTATACCAGGAATTAGACTAGTGAATCTCTTGTGGAGTGACTCTAAATCTATTGTATCCCTTTAGAATTAAGAGGATCAAATGCGTGCACAATATTCCAGTCCAGGTCTCACCAACACCCTGCAGAACTGTATACTTACACCTGCACTTAAACTCCAGTCTCTTTGCAATGAAGTCCAATATGCCATTTCCTTTTTTAACTACTTGATGACCGTGCGTCGTAACAGATCGTGGTTCATACATTGGGAAGACAGGATCCCTCTCAATTTAGATAATTACTGGCCTTTTGATTCCTCTTCTTGAATTGCATGCTCTCACACCTCCTCATAATCGACCCTCACCCCAACCACTGCATGTACAGCCATTTGCAGAATCACGATGCCCTCATCGGAACAATTCCTTCCATCTGTTTTATTTTTCAATCATCATCATACTTGTAAATATCACACTTTGTTCACTCCTACAGTTCTGTAATACAAAGAGGAAAGGGCTTAGAACCACAAACGATTCCTGGGGCATTAAAGAAGTTACTCTTCCAGCCGGTAAATGACATACGTATATCAAAACTTTGCTTTCCATGTGACAACAATTTTCAAATAATGGTAACGCACTTAACCCGCAGATTGTTACTCTTTCTCGTGGAATCCGTAATTGTAACCGTCATTAATTTCTGCTGCATGTTATGCAAAGGCGTTTCGATGCCCACCGCTGTAGTGCAATCTGGCCCGGCGACTGCTGTTCCACAGATAAGAGGATGTTAAGGACCCATCTGGTTGGCACCAGTTCAATAAAGCAGTGGTCAGGCATATAATTCTTCCAACACACCGGGCACCCTAATTAAAACCGATATTCAAGATGGGTATTAAAAATAAACCTCGTTTCGGCTGCGAATTGTTTCAATTACAGGTCCATGTTTATTGACTTGTGCAGTCCGTGCACATTTTATACAACTGATTCACCTTCATGTCTTCCTTGTTTCAATGGAAACACGCCCAGTCTGTTCACACCTGACACAAACCTAATGTCCTACATTCAACTCAAGAGCATCAGTTTTCCAATTTTAGCACAACCAAATGCTTCCAGTAATTTCATGTGTCGGTTTGCACAATCCAATGTTATTTTAACTATTCTGGAAAATATTATTACCAGATTAAGCTCATTTTTCTGCATTCTCCACCCCGGCTAATAAATTGAATAATTGTCTTCGCTATTAATCCCCTTCTTTAATGCTCAACTGACATAATCAATCAGAAAAAAATTGCGTTCCACAACTTATTGCGCTCTTCGTTGCCTTTGTATGCGCACTCACAGACTTTTCTTTTTGCCGCATACCTACCGAATAACAACTCATGTGTCTTCCTGTAGCAGAATGCTGCACTCCTTCAACCACATTTAGAAATCACAGCTTCCTTTTTGTAATCGCAACTACAAGTGCACACATGAAATAAGGAATGTAAGTTATTTACCTTCTAGTCAGAGAAATCTCACATTCATATACTTCCTATGACATCTGTTAAGCAATAAATATTCAACATCTCTACAGAAGTTACTTGTGTGTTACGCATTCAAAATCACCAACAAGCACCGCCGTTCTCATACTACATTCACGTGAATTTCATTTCAAAATAGAGATTAATATTTTGACTGCCCTCCTCAGAAATGATTGTATGTTTGATTTCCATCTAAGACGATGTTAAATAAGCGTTTATTTTTTAAAGAAATACAGAAACTTAGAAGCAATATATTACATTGCGGTGAGTGACACTGAAGAATTCCTTTTCACTTTTTTATCATTTATGACATTGTTAAGTTTGGTTATCTATGTTTGGAATTCCTTAACAAAACTTTAACCATCTTCTCTTTCCTTATCTTTCATTTAATTTCTTCTGTAGGGAGTACATTTGGGGGCTGGGTAGTAGGGGGCGTCTGTAAGATTAGCTTCATCTGGGGGTAGACCCAAAGGCCCAATTAATTCGCTGTGTGGAACCCAAGTCGATTGAAGTTAAGTATGTGACTTTAAATTACACATGCAATCTTACAGATTAACAGATTTTTTTCATTCTCATACTGAAGGGTTTTCTCCCTCCCCAGGTCAGGGCCGGGGAAGTTCGTTAGGATGGATTCATCAACGTGTATATTGGAATATTATTCAGGCATCGCCATTGCTGATGGATTTGATGAGAACTGGAAGTGTGAGAAGCTCTTTATGAAAAACAATGAAGTTATAATTGACCATTCCCACAACATAGAGACGTTCTCCACTTATATTTGCCTAGTCTGCTGAGTTCCTCCAGCATCATTTTCATCCAGGTTTCAGCATATGGAGTCCTTTGTTTCTCTCCTCTTATACTTGACAATCTTGCTTCATGGCGAGAACCGGCTCGCTGAAAGGAAAATTCTAATGAAGGCGTCATCCAAGAAACAATAAAAGGTGACAATTCACTCTAGTTATATTCCGACCATGTAAGCAATGAAAACATTGAAAGTTCAATTGGATAGATGTTTCAGATGCATCACGCCAAAATTAAAAGGGGAAAATCTGGAGAGAATCAGCAGGCCCGGCAGCACCCATGGACAGAGGTTAAGGGTATGGGAATGAGTTATTTCGTCTAAACATTATTTCCCATTTGCCGAATTTGAAATTTGTTTGATAGTCAACAATTCAACGTCAACGAATTGCATGAAAACTTGTATAAAAATGATACAACTCAAGAAAGAAAACATCTTGAAACTTCAACGTCTGAAACACATTACAAGAAGTACTTAGCTATTCCAAACAATTTTAAAATATGGCACATCTATTTTCCTTTCATAACCTTAAGGACGAAGTTTTCAACATTTCTCTCGTAATTATATAACATTTTTACCGGAGTAAAATGAGCAGATGTCCTTGTTTTTCAATTACTTACGTTATGCCTTATCTGAAATGGCGACGGAGATTTGGGAATTGCGTACTTTGATTAGGAAACTTGTGTTTTCTGTTCAAATATTTTGACCACAGATTTTCGAATCTGTTTGTCGTCATCCAAGGAAGCTGGGCAATTCAAATTTATCCAGAGCACATATATACATTTTCAAATGTTGTCAGGCTGCAATTGCAGGATTGTCGTGTAAAACGACTCTGTTTCATTTATTCCTTTTAGGCATAGTAAGTTCACACTTTACCCAATCAGTTATGTACGTGACCTCAGAGTAACTAATTTGATAATTCCTCCTTCAACCGTTAGCTGCCAATACGAAACGGCGCTCGCTACGCGATAGCTCTGCCTGCAGCGTTTATAACACATAGATGAGTTATTGAAGAGCATAGAAAAAATATATGTCTTCACTCTTGTATCACATTGATAAATCGTGTTCCATGTGGGCTTATAAGCATTTTCAGGCCCCCTCTTTATTTGTCATGCCAATGCCGATTATATGAAAAAAAACCTTTCATATGTGTCAATACAGGTACCAAAATGCGTTTCTGTTTCTTTTACAAAATGATAGGAATCCACATGATCATTTCCTGAGAACTTTGTTTGCGATCCGCGAGAATCTATCTAAAACGTATTATATATTTGAGTTAAATTCCAATCAGAGAAAGAGTTGAACAGTAAAGATAACGGTAAGTACGTACGTTATAATAATTCATAAATTGTAGAATTCTCATGCATAAAAGCGAATATATATACTTTTGAGTCCATGCCGGCTGCAGGACCTCATTATCCATAGATTACCATATCTGTTATTTCCTTGAGATTTTCATTAAATTGCCAAATCAATTATCGTTTCAATGCACTGGTTAGGTCAGTTTTACCCAATTTTAGTCCCACTTTTAAGGGATATTACTGAGTTTCAGTTAAATTAATGGTGTTGACTGCTTATTCGGCGACCCAACAAGCCAACTGTGAACCGAAACTGGACTATTAAATCTAACGACCAATCGTATTATATGCTTCGTCGTTCTCGGACTTAATTTGTTTAGCATTCCAGGCGTAATTTGTGATTTACTTAATAAATTAATAGATGATAAAATGCTTGAGGACAGCCCAATCTGAGAACTTCAGGTTGCATTATATATCCTGGACAACCACAGATGTCTGAGTGATCATCAACTTTAGAAGTTCCATCTCCGGAGTTCGAAGACTCTTTAACCGCTGCCCGAATTGGCGTTAAGTTGTGGAAGTCACAATGCCTTACAGTCATCGAGTTATACGGCACGAAAACAGATTCTTTGGCCAAACTGGACCACGCCGACCGGAATACTCCTTCCAAGCTCGTCTAATTTGCCAGAGTTTGGCCCATAATATTCTGAAACTTGCCAATCCATGTAACTATCCAACGTATTTTCAAATTTGTTGTTGTACCTGCTTGTTTTCAGACAGAGGAAGTAGTTGAAGTAGATGAGTGAAGTATATTTTTGGATAGAAGTAGTTGTTGAGGCAGGTGCAATGTTAATGAATGTTAAGTTTCAGTAGGAAATCGCACATCATCCCAAAAATATCTTGACAAAGAAGGGAATGGCAATGATTATGCATAGAAAAAGCAGAAGATAACTGGATTCGGAAGTATCTTACAACATCTTTTACATAAGTGATATTCGGCGTTGATTGCTAGTGGGACAAGAAATCCATTGAGTGGTCACAAAAAGCGCAAGAGTGTGGGAAACTGCACAAGAGAGTAACGCTGATTTTAAAGTAGTCAATAACATAATGGACAGATGTTTATTTATTTGCAACTATAGATTAAGACTGCTATATTCGGACCCTCATAGCTGTATTAAAATATTCTGAGCATCTGCAAGAAATTCTGGAAAATGTGGCTGGCACTACAGAGGGCTCGCAACATAAAAATTGAGCACATGCCGTAGGTGGAGAAAAGGGATGTCCTGGGTAAAGTTTAGGGGATTAAAACGTAAATTAGAAGCGATCTGACTATGACTAGACTTCTCACTGTGCAATGCACGAATCTGCACAGAAACAGGAAATAAATACACAAAATCTTTCAACAGATTGCGCAACATTCTGGATTTTAGTTCTTGAAGATGGGGCACAGAAACTGGCTGGTGTGGAAAGTTCACTGGCTAGATTAACAACTTCAATAAAACTGGAATTGATGTTCTCGGGAGGATGTACCTTCTTGTTATAGGGAAAGTTCGAACGACTTCATTAGAGCTATAAATACATAAATAATGACAACTGAAGCAATGATTAAGAGATAGAGGGACATGCTTTGAAACACAACACGAATTGTGACATTTTTAAGACTCCCGAGAACAACAGGTCACGTGGAAATCTGATATCTTGGAAAAACAGCAGACTATCTCCAAAAAACAATAGACTCCAGGTGGAAAGATGGAATATGTGCATAAAATATTGCGATGACAAGCGGGGAGGTTAATGAGAATATTGAATAAAGGAAATATTGCTGTACTGAAACACAACATGACCAAGATCTTTGAAGGATAGGATCGATATATATATATATACCGTAAATGCATTTTGATGTTACTATGCTCCTATGAAAATACAGCAGGTTGCCAACGGCTTATAAACTTTGAGGAGGAAATCTTCAGTTAAAAGGACGACTTCGTTAGTTCCATTACAGACTTTCACTTCAGAAATGGAATAGGCAAAAGGGTGAACTTCTTCCATCAGATATTCTTCCAGAATGACATGCCTGATAAAAAGGGAGGTAAGGTTCTTTATTAGTAAGTTTATTACGCAAAAGGAACGAATCGTGGCAGCACTTGCGTATTGGAGAGGAAAGGCGGCAAGAGGAGTAAGATTCAAGGGGCTATACCAACGAAAATATTTTTAACCTGAGATGTGAATTTTGTTTATCTTTCCTCAAATCCACCGTGATCTATTGTGTGTTCCACGCATTTTCTGCCGTATTTTATTTCAAATTTCCAACATCTGCATTTATTTGTAAAATTATGAGAGGAAATAAAGATCTTGTATCATGTTGAGCCGATTGTGGAAATATTTCACTGCAAGACAAAAATGTAGTTAATTGTAAGGGAGGCCATTCAAGTGGTCCCGAAAGCAGACTTCCATATATATAATAGATAGATAATATTCAACGCGTGGCTGAGAAAACTATACCAACAGACGAAGGATAAAGTGGATATGTATTTTCCATACTTCTGGAACATTCCCCAGAAGTATGAAGAGAAATGAAATTGAATGCAAAGCTTTCTCTGTGACAAAATTCGACAGAAAAGAGGAGAAAAAAAGACGGCGATTTATAACAGATGATAGATTGTTAACATAAATACAGTAAGAAGCAGATTGATGTCAAATCGCTGAAGGTTGAGAAAAAGGGAATGAATGTGGTTGATAAAATGCCAGTAGATGGTAGGCAGTATATGAGCAGGGAAGTGTTTCCAATTTCTAAGATGGACACAGTCACAAATCAAATATAATAACTACTTCTCAAGTCACAGAGAAAAGAGTAAGGCCTGAATGAGACAATAACAGTTGGACGAGTTGTTACCGGCGTCTCAGCAAACATAGAAGTAATTGATATTTTAAATTTTGATACTGGAAGAGCGAAGTACTTCTGGATTATATACAAATGCTGGGCTAAATAATGTCCACGTAAAGGGAACGAATGAATGGAGTGTATAGACAGTGGCCGGAAAATTTAAAAAAAATGCTGTGTCCGAATATTGGCAGATATCCCATCCGTGTAAAAGCGGTTAATGGATAAGTCATTAACAGCTGAGATTCAGATTAATTTTAGTAGTACGTTTGGTTTTCCAAATAATAAAAGCAAACGAATTTGGCAAAATGAGGGCAAGTTTAGATGGTTTAGTTCATGAATGGATGAATAAATAAGGAATAGAGTGGTTATTTTTGGTGAATTGACAATTCCGATGGATGAGGAGAACGTCCTTGATGTGATATGATGTAGGTGGACATGCACTATTCGCTGATAATTTCCCACTTCATTTGTTTGACATTTACTTTGAATTTTTTAAAAAAATGTATAGCCTTACCATGACAGTTGGCGAAGGGAGCGATTGCTTACAGCGGTGAGGTATGTGGCGCTGGGATTCTGGTGGCAGGCATTATGGATGATGAAGAGATGAAACGAGCGAAAACTAATTTGGAGACAAGGAGACAACTACCGACGCAAGTGATGGTATACCCGTTTGGAAGAGTTTAGTTTTCTGGATTGCACCTGTTGCTGTGCAGCCAACATTCATTGACCATAGCTGATTGCTGTTGAGTAGGTGATGAGCTTCTTGCACAAATATATTCCAGCAAGTGAAGTTATTCCTGCCATACTACTGTGAATATGTCTGCGTTTTAATCTCAGAAATACTGCAATAATCGTAATATTTTACCAAGGCATGATATGCAATCTAGAATGGAAAAACAGATGCTGTTGTAAACATGTGTTTGGTACCTTAGCATTCTTTGTGATAAGGATCATGAATATGGACGGCACTGTTGATGCAATTTTCTGAATAATTGCAATGTAGATAACAGTTCTACATTCTGAGGTATACAAGACATACATGTCAATACATGTAAGGTATTCCAGTATGGGAGATCAAACCCGGGTAGGGCTTATAGGTGAATGGTATGGCGCCGGGGACCATTATGGAACAGATTGACCTAGGAGTGCTCGTGCATATTTCGCTGAATGTGGCTTCGCAGGTAGATAGGGTGGTGAAGAAGGCGTTTGAAACGCCGGCCTTCATCAGTCAGGTCATTGATTATAGCAGTTGGGAAGTTATATTGCAGTTATGTAAGACGGATGTGAGGTCCCACTTGGAGTATTGTGTGCAGTTTTCATCACTCTATAACAGGAAAGATGTTATAAAACTCGCAAGAGTGCAAAAAAGGTTTACCAGGATGTTGTCTTGACTTGGGGACCTGGGTTACAAGGAGAAGTTGTGCAGACTAGAACGTTATTACTTAGATTGTCAGAGATTAAGGGCTGACTTGATAGAGGTATATACGATCATGAGGGTCACAGACAGCGTTAAAGTGCATCGTATTTTAACCAGGGTGATGATGCTAAAAGCAAGGGGGCACAGGTTTAAGATCAGAGGCGAGAGATTTAAAAGAATCATCGGGGCAGGTTATAAATGCAAAGGAATCAGCTGCCAGAAACAGAGATGGAGGAGGGCACATGGGCATGATTTTTAAGTCATACAGATAAGTACATGGATGGGAGAGGTTCTAACGGCTATAGACCAAGCTCGCACTGATGGGATTCCCAGTCGGCATGGACAAGTTGGGCCAAAGTATTAGTTCCATGCTGTCATGCTCTATGGCACTGTGGTTGGTACAAAGTGCAGCCAATGCGTGTTAAGAGAAAGAACCCGAGGCCTTTCTAGGCAGTTCCAGAAGATCAACGTCGTTTTGGATGGTGTCTTCAGCGTTTATCAAAAATGCACACGTCCATGTAAGTGGAGATTATTCCATCAAAGTCCAGACATGCGTCTTACCTGTGGTGCAATGTATTTGGCATCAGTGTTTGAATTATTCTTCGCAGGATGCTGTGCGTCTGACATACAGTTGCATCCAATTTTTGATACATCAGGCCCAGTCCAGCTTCTGATCAATGGTGGCACGCAAAGTTTTGAGAATTGCGACGGCTTATCAGCAACATATTGAAAATTAACAACACTGGTAGAAACTGCCTTGTGTGGTTATGTTATTGCCTGGCACTTTTACAGTGCGCACATCACTTCATTCTGAACTATTAACATATATATTAATGAATAGTATTGCCATGTGCTTCACTGGATTCCTTAGTAGATTAAGTGCATAACATTAAACATGGGATAATCGTCAGCAAGCATCCTGACTTCGGAAGTTCCGATGGAGGGAAGATCATTGGTGAAGTAGCTCAATTTCGTTGGGCATAGTATGCGTGTAGCCTGTCTTGCTGCTCGAATGAATGTTCTCCGAAAACTTTTAAGCATGCACGACTTCACTGTTTAGAGTTTTATAGATTAGTATCAACGTACTTCTGGTGAACCAGAGTTCCTTGAGGTCTTACTCTGTCATATACAGTCTGTATAGCATGCATAACGATAACTGCCGTAATTTTGCAGATGACTGAACCGCAATTAACGAGACTTTTTTTTAGCAATGAACTGGACAGTTGGCAAGGTAATCCACGTTGTCGGGGAGATGGCTTTGTTATGACAGCACTGCCGTAACTTCCCTGGGTCCGTAGCTTATTTTGGACGACAGGCCTCGCATATCCCTTCCGGAATAAAGTTTTGAAACATGATTTGTAATGCACCCCGTGCTGTTAGGTGCTGCCTTGTGTCACGCTTAATGATTATGGTGGTCTCTGTAAGTATCCCAAAGCCATATAGAATTCCGTAACCGTTTTCTCTCGAGGAAGATGTAAGCAGAAGATCATAAATGATGTCTGTCAATGCCAGAGCGGAAAGATGAAAGGGCTGAATGAGGAGAGATCGGCAATGATAGATTTTCTGAAACAATCGCATTTAATACCCACATGCGAAGTCCAATTCCGTTTGCTTCATTATTTAAATCTGTCATTCACAAAATGTGTATGACCCTTCTGCCCATTTACCAGTTTACAGCAATATAGTAGGTGTCATTCAATCACTTCTGGGGTCCGAATCATCATATACCTCGAACTTACTTCTCTGGGCCGCTCTCTTCCTGGTCGCCGTTAGTTAAAACTAATTTTATGTCTATGGGACGCCATAGAAATTAAGCTGTCTGTCTTAAAACAATCTGCAATTTATCAGAGTTAGATAAAAGTCTAACAGCAACTCGATATGTTCTCTATTGGGAAATCTTTTTAGAATGAAATGCTGGCAGCCTGAAGTTCTGCACATACTCATTATAATTATGCTCGTCCCAGAGAATGCACGTTATGAGAAAATGTTTCATGTATTCTTATCAATATTGTAAAATGATTCGATGGTTTTTGATCTTTTATATACGTTTTGTCTTAATTGTGAGGATAAAGGTAAAAACCCTGTCCTCTGCGGAAGGCCACAATCAAATGAAAACAGAAAAGTTGAGATATCACGACGTCAGCAATTACGATTTCACATGATGTTTGAAGGAAACGTTACTCACTGTCCTCTTCCCCAATGAAACAGCATACACTGCTGAAAAGAAAAAAAAATCATGACCTATTATAGGGAGGCGATAAAGGGAATTTCAGAGGATTTAACAGGACTGCAGATGCATTACAGTGTATCTGGATTCTAAATGGTCCAGGCGAGCTGAAGAGACCAGATTTCCTGAAGGACTGTAAAAAACCAGGTGATTTACATGACTATCAGACAGTGTTGTCTTCAGTGTCACTAAACTTCTGTTCGTTTGCTTGCATGTTTCACTTCAGATCATTAATTAAAAGCTACCCTAACAGGGTCACAACATGTGGTTTCGGCCTTTGCGTTATTTGTATAGTAACTCAGCCGTGTGCACCATCGGAATATCATTTGCTTGGAACAACAGATCATAGGAGATCGCCAACACACCATCGGCAAACAATAGCAACCGTACTGCCAATCTATATGATCATGGTAACTTTCAGCTTGCAGGAGATTTTCCAATGAAAATATTGCCACTAACATGAATATGTTTTCAAAGAAAGAATAATTGTAAATGTCAGCTTCTTTTGACCGGAAGTCAAAGGCAGCTGAGGAAATTCCATTCAAGTGATTTGACAACTCTGCGCATATACATCATCATCAATATGGAAGTCATGAAACAAATAGAATCTCGATAAAACATGAAAGGGACATCACCATTAATATGAAAAGCCACTTGAAATGCCAATCTAACTGACATTTCGGGAAGTTGTAGGGATAAGAAAAATGAGTGCTGAACTGACAAACGAAACCAGAATTCCTTTTAATGAACAACACAGATCACTTTTATGCTCTATTATCATGTTAACTGAATAGGTTCATATAAGTTCAGTATGCGTGAATTCTTGTAGCAGCATTTGACTTACTCCGTGTGTTAATGATGGTTTACCAAATTTCAGGGGCTATAATTCAAACTAATTTGCAACCTACTGAGTTATTTGTTTTTGGTCCCCGCTGTTGCAACTATCTTCCACTGTCAATTTAATAGGATTACATGCAATGCTGCAAACAAAAATAAGGTCACGCAATATAATGACCTCTTTCTGGCGAGAATGCATGTTATAACACCGAGGATTTTCTTGCTTCTTTGGGTCACATGCAAAATATTTATGGCCCAATGAATTATTTATAATCGTTTATCTTGCTTGGTAGCATAATTTGCTTTCTCCCGCAGCAATAAAGAAATTGAGGGATGACAGCATAGAGAAAGGTGAGTGGAGATAAAAATCATTTTCGTAAAGTTCCAATGCTACTGTTGAGATTCTTACCAGGATTTAAAAAAAAATCAGCTTACCTTTAATTTTATCCCTGCACAAAATCAGGTTTCAGTCCCATACACTAAATTTAACTTATCTTGCTCGAAACGATAAACCTTGAATTTAACTGAAGGGGAAATATCCCAAAAATATTTTGTACTGTAAATTATCGTCACCAAATTGGATATACCGCATTGACAGAACACGCAATGATTTGATTACATTATGGCGGAGACAAGCTGTCACCTATTATTTGTCAGGACGTCCATTAGAAAATTATGTTTCTGTAAGCAGTCAGGATTCACCTATGGGTTAAGGCTCCCAGGGCGATAATTCGAGAACAAAGCTAACTGAGATAACTTACTTGTTTTTGCCGTTGCTACTCCAGAAATTCTACTTCACTTGTATAAAAAAATGCCACAAAGAGTGGCATTTCAAACAGCTTCAGTTAGTTTTTACGGAACCTGGAATACATCAAAGCGCTAAAAGTGCTCGCTATGTCGCGCATAAATGCCATAACCACGTATATTCACAACAAAAACATGGCAGAATTTTTGATAATACGATTTAGTGGTTGGCCAAATCAGCATCGATCACATCAGTCAATTGAAGTATTTTGCAAAGAAGAACATTGCTTGGTGGCACAATGAACATGGTATGTTTATCCAGGAACAATTAGTTAATAAAAACAGCTTGTAAAACTTGTATTATGGTGCAAAACAATTTTGCAGTGTTATTTTGGACGATATGATCAGTAAAATAAAAACCGTACCTGGTAAACTCAGACAAATATTCACCGATGCTCATAGGGAATGAAACTAACACTCAATTATGAAATACTAGGTGTTGCCAAAGTGATTGCCCATAGAATATACTCCCGTCCAAAACATAAAAGAGATCGTTACCCAACAACTTGCACTGTGGAGGAAATATTTCTGCTAAGCTTTCTGTCACAACTAATTCATAAAACAATTATTTCTTTATGTTAAAATAGAAGAAATGATGAATGCTAAACACAAAGGTGAGCGTGTGTGCATAATGTATTTCGTGGACGTAGGCAGAGACAAATGGCAACTGCGAAAAACATCTCATTTGAACAAGGGCCGCGAATATGGAGGATATGCGAGTGGAAACGAAATGTTTGATACCCGGCAACCATATATAGTGATGTCATTGATTTTACTTGAACTAATAGAGACACAAAGAATTAAACATGGAACGCCATTGCTTAATAATGATGGATGTGGACGTGATATTGGTGACTGTCACATATAATTCACTATCATCATTATATTGCTACAATGATCTGAAAGAATTACATGGTCAGCTAACACTTTATTGTGTGTGGCATAGTGACTTCCAATTGAACATGGAACCCCAAAAGCCTAAAGTTCAACGTCATTGAATTCACTGGAAGTTAAAAAGTTAAAACTGGAAAGACAAAATTCTGATTAATAGCCAGGAATTTGGGAAGTTGTGGAGGAATCGCATGCAGCTGAGGAATCTGTCATTTAGAAATGTATAGTTCATATTAAGGTCCTCACAGATTGTCCTGGTGTTCTGCCTGGCTCACCGAAGTGTAATTATTTCTGTTAAACGGGAAGAATTAAACTCAAGTTCATGATTGAAGCCTTGTTGCTCTTTGCTTTCAATTCCACATTCGATGAAAATGAAGGCATTTTAATAGTTAATGCTTTTTAAATGAAATAGATGACAGAGGCTCATTACGTCGTTGAGAATTTTAAACGTTTCCCTTGTACTTTTAATAAGTGGTGCTGTTAGTATGCCCAGATTGTTGGAAGTGCTGGTAACATTATTGTAAGTCATGTGATTTTATAGTTTTTTTTGCAGCACAGATATTCGTAGGTGTGAAAGCCACGTACTAGCAGTTCAATGGACCTCGTAGATATTATCTTCCTAGATTTTGGCCGTAAAAATTCATTCTCAGTTTCTAAAACAACGGAAGATTTTCCTCTCAAAGATACATAATAAAGGAATGGTTCAACATACTGGGGGTCTGGCACAGCCATCTCGTAAGTGAATTCTACACTAATTCCAAAAAGAAAACACGTCGACTTAATCTCTCTTGTATTTTATTCAGGGAAAAACATGCAGACGTTTAGAGATGAATTTTGATAAAAGTGTGATCACTGATTCTTGACTACCCAGTTTTGCACATCATCCCTGTACATTTAGGGGACATTTCAGAAGTATTTTTCTGGTATTTTGTGCTTATCTTTCCTGCAGCAAATGGAGGCTGAGGAAAAAACTGCGACGGACCATGTTGTTTCAGAGTATGGGCTGGTAGTTTAGTTGGCCTCATTTCACAGCTGTTGTTAAAATATCGATAGAGACTTTCTTTCCACCACAAAGAAATGCATTACTAACATTGGATAAAAAGTTTTTTTCTTTTCTTCCGTGGTCAAGGTATTTTGTCTTCATTTCTAAGACGAACATCTGCTTACTCTCGCCTCCTCACACTGACACTCGCCCACATACCCGCCCACATTCTCTACCAATGACACCAAAACCAAATCTCTCTACAGAACTAGAGAATCTGAGAACACATGTTCAGGATTTCGGTAAGCAGAAATGTATTTCAGTCACACTGTTTGCTTTTTGGACTTCCCGTTCAGTTATCACTCCCATGAAGTAACGCTGTCTTTATCTTTATTTCTGTCTGAATGAAGAATTTCCTGCAGTTACTGTGTACAATTTATATAAAAATTCCATCCGTAAGGATCATATCTCCCTCGAAAAAAGAAGTAAGCGTCAGCAATCTAGAAAATATCAAACTCAATCGGATGTGCTATGGTGTTATCGGCCCATTATGAAACAATTACAAGTGTCTCAATACACTTCAGTGGGACATGGCAGCAGATAATTAATTTCATATCGCACCTTGAAGCTACTCCATAGTTTGTTCAGTGTTTTCCTTTGATCTCCCACGAATTGGATTCCAATCGCCATGCAGAATTGTTAATTCATTCGATATGGTTTTATATTTATAACACAAGCAAGATGGGCACGTGAACAATGTATGTTGTCGAAAATAGGAAAGTGCATTGAGCTGAAACCCCATTGACTCTGCACTTCCATTGGGCCATGTGAATAAATAATGAAATAATATCATTTGGAGGAGAAAAGGCTGCAGGGAATCCAGAAATGCATGGATTAACTGCAGAAAAATGGACACAATTAGCACCCGTGTAAAACGACGTACAGATGTTGCCTGATTGCAGACTCATTAAAACGAATGTGTCTTAAATATTTTCCTGATATCCAGGCAAACCGTCAGTCCAACTACAATCAGCAATCGGTAATAAATACTGTCTTTGAGAGCTAAACTCAAATGCAATACAAAAAAAGAAATAAAGTCAGAATATTGTTCTTTAGGATTCAATGGGTAAGCATTTTCTGAGTGCATATATGCATTTCGAGGAAAGATTTTATTTGACCTGGAAAAAAAAGAAAGAATGCACTTATTTAAATCACAAAACAGTTCAGGGAATGGAACAAAATTAAAATGTGGTGAGAAAAACTTCGGGCTGATGCACAACTGGCGTCTCAAAATACCAAAATAGATATTACTCTCCTTTTAGATATGTCACTCTCTCGAACAAATTATTGCTGCCAGTTTAGGAGGTCATGACGTCGATTTACCGTAATTATGTTTGCTTCATTTACAGTCATGCATGGTTTTCGTTCTAGTCTGCCTCGTACGCTCGCACCACTTCGTTTCTTTTTCTCTCCCGTTCCAATTTATATTTTACAGTCCCTCTTCGCCTACCCAGCCAAAACTTCCGGTGCAATGATTTTTCCGAGAGCTTGAACAAACAAAGACTCCTTCTTGCGAGGCCGTTGTGAATTCTTTCGCCTAGACCACTGTGATCTCGTTTTCAAAGTTTCATTTTTTCTAAACGATTTAACATATTTCTTAATTCGAGACGGTGGGATAAAAGAGATTAACGACGCTTAAGTACGTCAAATATATAGGGCATCGAAACAAGGATGAAGTAATACATTTGCACCAGTTAATCTTAAGGTAGGAGGAAACAATTGAATAAGGCAAATCATTCTTCCATCTAACCCAATGACAAAATGAAGTGTTGACCCATTAGCTCTCTGCCACGCAGCAACGCTTGAAATCATCCATGAAACCCTCGGTATTTGAATTAAAACGGCACTGATTATTGTATCGTGTGTAGTATCTGCTACTGTTTGTCGGAGGCATCTGCTGCACATAAAGGCTCATTGTACGATGTTGTTTTGAAATTTCTGGCAGAGTGAAAACATCGCTCTAAATCAGCAGCAGATTTGTTCATGAAGCCAATTACAGGAAAAGAAGGCTAATCGGCCTGCTCTGCCTTTCAATAAAACCATATATGAACAGAGAATAACTTTAAGTTCCCGTCTTTCCGCAGTCGTCTTTCACCTTCATGCTTATCAAGTAGTTATCTACCACAGTTATTTAATTGATAGACTGTTTTTTTTCCTTCCTTGCAGAAGATAATTCCAGAGACTCACAATAGGAGGAGTAAAGTAATAGACACTACAAACAGGAGAAAATTAATAGACGTAATGGGACCGACAGATTGAAGTTTGTTTATTTTAATGCGAGGTGTACTATTGGTAAGGGTCATGAATTGAGAACAAGGACCAGGACGTGAAATGAAATGTTCCGGCCATAATTGTGACTTGATTGCGAGAAGGACACAATGGTTACGTATAATGTTCTAGTGTTTGGATGCTTTAGAAAAGACAGAGAAAGAGGTAAAAGAGTCGGGGTGGGGAAGTTTCGCTATTATTCAGCGACAATGTCACAGCGACAGTCAGAAGGAACATCATGGACGGCTCATTCACTGAGTCTATATAGGTAGAATTCAAATATCTGAAAGGTAAAATCACTCCACTAGGATTATAGTACAGACCGCGCAATAGCCACTGGGATATTGAGAAATAGACATGCATACAGATTAGGAAAGGTGTGAAAACAATGATGTTGTTGTAATGGGTGATTTCAGCTTCCATAACATAGACCTCCTTAGTGCAAGAGGTTTAGACGGGGCAGAATTTGTTTGGTGCATCCAGGAATATTTCTCAAATTATATGTAGATAACCTAACAAGAGGATGGACTATTCTGGACTTGGTGCTGCGTAATAAGCCTGGCCATATGACTGAGTTTTCAGTGGGAGAACAGTTAGGGAACAATGAACACAACTCCATACGTTTTAAAGTATCTATAGATCAGGATAAATATGAACTTTGCGGAATAGTATTAAATTGGAGAAGGGCAAATTACGAGAATATCCGGCAGAAACTATGGAGAGTTAATTGGGAACATTATTTTTGATCAAGTCCATATATGACATGGAAAGTGTGTTTGACCAACTACACAGATACAGGACAGGTATGTTCCAGTAAGGCGGAAGGACAAGGATGGCAAGGTCAGTGGACCTTAGATGTCAAGAGAGGTGGTGAATTTAGTCAAGAATAAAAAAAGGAAACGGGTGTAAAGTTAAGGAAGCTAAGATGAAACCGAGCTCTTGTGGATGATAAAGAAGCCTGAAAAGAATTCAAGAAGGGAATTAGGCAATCCAGGAGGGACAAGGAAAATTCCTTGGCAAGTAGACAAGTGAAGAGAATCCCAAGTCATTATATGCACAGATCAAGAGCAAGGGGATCACCAGGGAGCGTGTAGGACCACTCAATGATAAAGGAGCTGACATATGCTGGAGGCGGAGGATGTGGGTGAGGTCCGAAATGAATACTTGACATAAATATTTAACAATGGGAATAACGTGGAGCATAGGGAGATCAGTGTGGAGCGAAGTAATTTGCTGGGGATTTTCGAGATAAACAAGCAGGTAGTGTGGAATCTGCTAAAGAACATGAAGGTGGATTGGGCCCCAGGGACTGATGGAATGTACCCCAGATTATCGAGACAGGCAAAATATGAGATTGCTGGGGTCATGATCAATATCTGTGTGCCTGCTCGAGCCACAGGCAATGTCTCGGAGGACTGGCGAGTAGCTAATGTTGTTATATTGTTTAAGAAGGGAAACAGGGATAATCCTGGAAATATAGACCGGCGAGTCTCACATCAGTGGCACAGAAGTTCCTTGAGAGAACTCTTAGGGATAGGACATACTGTAAGCAATTGGAAAACCATGTGTGTGTGAGAGAGAGAGTTACCTGGATGTAAACGTAGATGGATGGGTTGGTCAGTGAATGTATGATACGAATATTGATGGTGTCGTGGACAGCGTAGAATTTTGGTAAAGGATACCGCGGGATATAGATCTGTCGGAGATATGAGCGGAGGAATGGCAGATGGACATTAATACGGCTAAATGTGAAGTGTTTTCCCTTGGGAGATCAAAGGTAAAGAGACAGTACATTGTTAATGGCAAGACCCTTAAAGTGTTGCTGAGCAGAGCGATCTTGCTGCCTGAAAGTGGCTACACAGGTTTATAGGGTGGTAAAGAATGCATAAGGGATATTTTCCGTTATAAGTTGATGAATTGATTTCAAGAGGCGGAAATTTATGTTGCAGCTTTATAAAATTCCAGACAGGCCGCATCTGGACTATTGCATTCAGTTCTGGTCGCCCCATTATAGGAAGATGTTGAGGCTTTGCAGAGAGTGCAGATGACGTTTACCAGGATGCTACGTTGAGTAGAGGGCATGTGCAATGAAGTGAGGTTGCACGAACATGGATTGTTTTCTCTGGAGCGGCGGAGGCTGAGGGGAGATCTGATAGAGGGTTATAAGATTATGAGAAGCATGGAAAGGATTGACAGCCAGTATATCTTCCCAGGGTTGAAATACATAATACCAGAGGGCATGTATTTGTGGTGAGAGTGGATAAGTTAAAAGAGATGTGCTTGGCTGGAATGCGCAGCCTGGGCTGGTGGTGACGGCGAATACACGGCGGCGTTCGAGGCTCTTAGATAGGCACGTGAACGTGCAGAAAATGGAAAGACATGGGTATTTTGTAGGTAGAAGGGATTGGTTTAATTAGATATTTGATTTCTAATTAAATTGGTTCCGCACAACAAGGTGGGCTGAAAGGCCCGTTCCTGTGCTATGGTGTTCTAAGTGTATGGATATAAAGAAATTCTCACTCATTGCTCTCCAAATGGGTATTACTTTTCTTTTGAACAAAGTCGGTACTTCTCGACAATACATCCTTACTAATCTGTTTCTGTGCTGTATGGAACAATGTTCGATGCCTCCGTAATGTTCATGGCAGCTGAATCCCATCTCTCCACCCTTACTGATGAACGTCAGCTAAAATATTGGATTGGGGCATCAGTAATCACTTCGTCACTCCTTCGGCCGTCTTCACACACCATGGATTCCATTCAAATTAATATCACGTACGACCGTGACTCTTTGTGGTTTTTCACGTGAAATATTCTGGGCCTAGGAACGAAAATATGTGACATAATTTTAGTGAGAACCTATTCTAATCTCATAATGAAACAACTAATGTCTTCGACTGCGAAATTAACTCAGTAGTTATAGACTTATCTTAAGCTTATCTGTACCCAACAACGAAATTTTTAAGCACATTATGAAGTTTATCTACTTCCCTAAATCAGTCCTTGTCCATAATGAGCATAATGATTATTTATCAACTGCATTAACCAATCCTTGAATTCAAAAATCACGTTGATGTACCTCTGATGAGGTATTATTCATGCTTAGCGTGTAATTTCGGTAATACCAAAATAAATTGCGGGAAATAATCTCAACCTGCTCTCGCTAAAGTAACATAATATAATTTGACATGATACATAAAAATGGTTTTCGTATTTGCATGGAAATAACCGTGCAAATATCCTATTTCAGTTATATAATGAAACACGACATCTGTGCATTCTAATACCAATTTCTATTCAAAGTGACACATGTACATTTCCTTTTTGAATATGATATGAGTGGATGCATCTTGTACAAACGTGTCTATGATTGCACTCTGTGTGGAGTTACTGTACTTCCCTGTGATACTGCGAGTTTCCTCCCGAAGACGTGCTGTTTTGAGCTGAATTTGCGGCTCCAATTTGCCACCGGTATCTGTTAACGGATGGAGAAATTATGCGTCCATGTGGGTGGGGTTTTCATGTCCTTGCGTGAGATAAGATATTGCCGGAATTAAGTGTGGGAACGCGATTGTTCTAAAAGCAATCATGGATTCCATGGACAGAGTGGCGTCTTTCTATCGACCAGCGACATAAAATGCAACATCTTTTAATTAGCTGCGTAGGTACTTTTCCAGTTTCCATTATTGACATATTTTAATCTTTCATTCCCCGCGCATTTTTTGAAAATATTCTAAATCATATACAAATAAAACATGGAACATAGACCAATGCAGCACAATACTGGCCCTTCGGCACACCATATTGTGCCGACCTTTAAACCACGCGTAAGACTAACCCCTTCGTCCCACATATTTCCCTATTTTAACTTCCTCCATATGCTTATCTAACAATCTCTTGAACTTGACCAACGTATCTGCCTCCACCACCACCCCACCCCAGGTTGAACATTCCATTCACCAACCACTCTCTGGGTGAACACCTTCCCTCTCTCCGTCTGAGATCTCCCTTCTACTTCCCACCCATTACATTAAAGCCATGCCCTCTTGTAATGAGCATCGGTGCCCTGGGAAAGAGGCGCTGGCTGTCCACTCTATCTATTCCTCTTAATATTTTGTATACCTCTATCATGTCTCCGCTCATCCTCCTTCTCTCCAATGAGTAAAATCCTAGCTTCCTTAGTCTCTCCCCATAATGCATACTCTCTAAACCAGGCAGCATCCTGCACCCTTTCCAACGCTTCCATATCCTTCCTATAATGAGGCGACCTGAACTGGACACAGTACTCTAAGTGTGGTCTAACCAGAGTTTTGTAGATCTGCAACATTACCTCGCGGCTCTTTAACTCGATCCCACTAATTATGAAATCTAACATCTCATAAGCTTTCTTAATTACCCTATCCAACTGTGAAGCAACTTTCAGTGATCTGTGGATATGAACTCCCAGATCCCTCTGCTCCTCCACACTCCCCAGTATCCTGCCATTAACCTTGTACACCGCCTTGGAGTTTTTCTTTCCAAAGTGTACCACCTCACACTTCTCCGGATTGAACTCCATCTGCCATTTATCAGCACAGATCTGCATCCTATCAATATCCCTCTTTAAGCTTCGACATCCCTCTACACTATCCACAACACCACGGACCTTTGTGTCATCTGCAAACTTGCTAACCCACCCTTCAATCCCTCATCCAAGTCATTAACAAATATCACGAAAAGTAGAGGTCCCAGAACCGATCCTTGTGGGACACCAGTAGTCAAAGCCATCCAATTTTAATGCACTCCCTCCACCACTACCCGCTGCTTTCTACAGGCAAGCCAATTCTGAATCCACACGGCAAAGCCTCCTTGGTCACTTGCCCTCTGACCTTCTGTAGAAGCCTACCATGTGGAACCTTGTCAAACGCCTAAGTAAAATCCATGTAGACCACATCTACTGCACTACCTTCATCAATCTTCCTAGTAACCTCCTCAAAGAACGCTATCTGGTTTGTGAGGCAAGATCTTCCCTTCACAAAGCCATTCTGGCTGTCCCTAATGAAGTCCATGATTCTCTAAATGCTCACAGATCCTATCTCTTAGAATCCTTTATAACAGCTTGCCCACCATAGACGTAAGGCTCACTGGTCTGTAATTCCCTGATCCATCCCTAGTAACTTTTTTGAATAAGGGGACAACAATTGCCACCCTCCAATTCTCCGGTACCATTCCCGTGGACAACAAGGACTCAAAGATCCCAGCCAACGGTTCAGCAAGCCTCCCGAAGAAGCTTGGGGAATATTCCGTCAGGCCCCGGGGACTTATCTGTCCTAATATTTTGTAACAGCTCCAACCTATCCTCTCTCTTGATATCTACATGCTCTAGAACATTAACCTTGCCAAAACTGCCCTCAGCTTCATCAAAACTCCTCTCCTTGGTGAATACTGAAGAGTAGTCATTGAAGACCTCATCCAATTCCACAGCTTCCAGACACATCTTCCCATATTTGTCCCTAATCAGACCTACCTTTACTCTCGTCATCCTCCTGCTCTTCACGTACGAGACAAAAGCGTTGGGATTCTCCTTAACCCTACTCGTCAAAGCCTTTCCATGTCCCCTTCTTGCTCTCCTTAGCCACGTCTAAAGTTCCTTCCTTGTTACTCTATGTTCCTCACGAGTCCTATCTAATCCTTGCTGCTTACACGTTATGTATGCTGCCTACTTATTCCTAACTAGTTGTTCCACCTCCCTTGTCACGCATGATTCCTTCGCCCTGCCATTCTTTCTCTGCCTCACCTGGAAAAAAAAAGCCCTGGCATCCTGCAAGAGATCCCTGAACATCGACCACATCTCCATAGTACATTTCCCTTCAAAAATGTCATCACAATTTACACTCTCAAGTTCTAGCCTTAAAGCCGAATAATTTGCCCTTCCCCAATTAAATATATTCCCGTCCTCTTTGCTCCTATCCGTGTCCATGACAATGCTAAAGGTTATGGAGCAGTGGTCACAGTCCCCCAAATGCTCACTACCGGGAGATCTGTCACCTGACCCGGTTTATTACCTCATACTGGATGTAGTATGGCACTCCTTCCGGTCGGTCTGTCACCATACTGTAACAAGATCAGTCCTGGACACACTTAACAAACGCTGACCCATATAAAGCTTTGGCACTAAGCAGGTGTCAATCAATATTTTGGAAGTTGAAGTCTCCTATGATAACAACCCTGTTGTTCTTGCATCTTTCCAATATCTGCCTCCCGATCTGCTCCTCAATATCCTTGCTGCTACCGGGTGGCTTATAGAATACTCCCAGTAGAGTAACTGCTCATTTTTTGTTCCTTACGTTCACCCGTACTGACTCTAGAGATGATACTTCTACATTATCCAACCTTTCTGCAGCTCCAATAGTATCCTTGACCAGTATCGCCACCCCTCCTCCTCTTCTCCCACATCCCTTTTAAAACACTGAAAACCAGGAATATTCAATATGTATTCCTGCCCTGATTACAGCCTGCATGAGCCACAATATCATAGTCCCATGTACCAATCCAAGCTCTCAGTTCATCACCCTTATTTCTGATACTTCTTGCATTTAAGTAAATGCACTTTAGCCTATCCACCTTTCTACTTTTATACCCTGTACTCGGCTCTTTCCTGAAACCCTCTCGACATGTTAGATCTGACTTTTCCACATGCCGTCTTCCTCTGACCTACCCCTCTGGTTCCCATATTCCTCGAAAACTAGTTTAAACCCTCCCGAACCACCCTAGCAAACCTGCCTGCAAATATATTGGCCCCCCTCGGATTCAGATGTAACCCATCCTCTCGGTACAGGTCCCACCTTCCCCAAAAGAGATTCCAATGATCAAAAAATGTAAAACCTTCCCTCCTGCACCAATTCCTCTGCCACGCATTCATTTGCCATCTCCTCCTATTCCTACCTTCACTATCACATGGCACTGGCAGAAATGCTGAGATTGCTGCCCTTCAGGTCCTTTTCTGCCTAGCTCCCTAACCGCACTTTTCAGGACCTTATCCCTCTTCCTACCTATGTAGTTGGTACCAACATGTACCACGACTTCTGGCTGTTCTCTCTCCCGCTCAAGAATGCAGTGGACCCGATCTCGGCTGGAAAGAGTCTGTCAGATGTCGAGAGAGAATTTGAAAACCAGCCAAACGAAAAAGAAAACATGTTTTGACAGACGAGATCGGACAAAGTAATTTACGGAAGGGGGAAAAGTGTTAGTATTTTTCCCTAGTCAAAAT
This sequence comes from Pristis pectinata, assembly GCF_009764475.1. Taxonomy (NCBI): domain Eukaryota; kingdom Metazoa; phylum Chordata; class Chondrichthyes; order Rhinopristiformes; family Pristidae; genus Pristis; species Pristis pectinata. Next base: position 37,862,234 of record NC_067424.1, read on the forward strand.
AACCCGCTGCAGGCTCGTCCTAGCGGGCCGTTATTGTTGAATCCAAATTAAATGATTTGAACTATGTTACAAAAACTCCTGATAGACGCAAGAAAACAGCTCTGTCATGTAAACATGCTTAAACCTTATTACGATAGAAGTCCAGTTGTGGCCATGGTGTATAATGTGGATGTTGTTCAGAGGATATCTGAAGTTGATACTGGGGAAGGTCAATTTAAACCAAACATTGGTTCACCAAAACTGAAAAAACAAATTATCTTAGAAAACCTTGAAACACAGTTGGATCATTTACAAGTTTCTCAAAAACAACAGATAAGACAATTAATTTTAAAATTTAAAACTTTGTTTCTGGATGTTCCAAAAAAGAACGTCGATAATTAATCATGACGTTGACGTTGCGGATGCAAAACCAATCAAGCAACACCCATATCGAATGCATGTGGAAAGAGTGAACTTGTTGACCAAGAGATTGAATATGTGTTAGAGAATGATATTATTAGTCGTTCCACTTCAAATTGGAGTTCAACCTGTGTTATTGTGTCTAAGCTAGATAGGAATGTTAGGTTTTGCACTGATTATAGAAAAGTGAATGCTGTAGCTAAGTCAGATGCTTACCCTATCCCTAGGGTGGATGACTGAAGAGACGGAATGAGAAAGGCTAGATTTCTTACAAAAATAGACCTACTGAAAGGATAATGTTGTGTTCCATTGACAGATAGAGGAAGGGAGATTTCTGCCTTTGTAACCCCTTCTGGATTGTATGAGTACAATGTTTTGTCATTTAAATGAAAAATCCTCCGGGAACATTTCAAAGAATGATTAATTCTGTAATGTATGGGTTAAAACATGCAGATGCCTACATTGACGACTGAGTGGCAGTGAATGAGACGTGCGAAGATCACATCTTTGCGTTAGAAAGAATGTTGGAAAGAGTTTCCGAAGCAAACTTACAGTTAACTTGGCTAAAAATGAATTTGGCCATGCCTCTGTGACGTATCTTGGTTATGCTGTAGGTCAAGGAAGTTAGCTCCTGTTCAAGCAAAAGTTCAATAAATATCTGAGTTCACCGTTCCAACGGGTACGAGGACTGTTAGAAGATTTCTGGGAATGGTCGGTTAATATCGCAATTTTTTTAAAGAAATTCATGATATTGGTCTTCCCCTAACTAATCTTCTGAAGAAGGAGTGAAGTTTGTTTGGACGGATCCTTGACAAGAAGAATTTGAGAAACTGAAAGCCATTTTATACTACAATCCTGTGCTCAAATCACCTAACTTTGAAAAGCCATTTTCATTAGCAGTAGATGCCAGTGATGAAGCTGCAGGAGCTGTGTTATTGCAGAAGGGTGACCGTGATGATATTGACCATCCTCTAGTTTACTTTTCAAAGAAATTCAGTGAACATCAAAACAATTATTCCACTATGGAGAAAGAATTACTGTCAGTTTTAGCTTTGCAGCATTTTGGTGTATATGTTTGCACCGCTCAGAAACCACCACTGACTTTGTGTACAGATCATAACTTATTGGTTTCTGTGCCGAGTGAAAAACAAGAACAGAAGGCTGTTAAACTGGACTTTAAGTTTGCAAGAGTTTGATCTCATGATAACTCACATTAAAAGCAACGATAACCTATGTGCTGATTGCCTTTACCGATGTTATATGTGAAAAATATATCTTTACTAATCTGATATTCTGTAATTGTGTAGAATGATAATTATTAACACATTTCTTTACTAACTGTATGCGGTTAAATATTTTGCCCCTGTTGGTCAACTTAATTTAGGGTGGAGGTGTTACGGATTAGGATACTATTTGGTGAATGTCCCTTTAAAACAGTACAGTAGTGTGTGCGTGTGTGGGGGGGGGGGGGGGTGGGGGTGCGTCATTACGACAATAGAAGATACCGACGTATTGACGTTTTGGTTCAGTCAGAAGAGAGAGTAACACTGCCTGCTGGTCTCTGTATCGATGGATGAAAAGCAATATCTGTGCCTGTCACTACAATCTACGTATGGATTTTTGGAATAATACAGTGGAATCCACTTTGTGGTTAACCTGTAGAAGGAAACAGTATTTCTGTGGACGGCCACGTCTAGAATGCCTTTCGGGGTGGCAGATACTTCGGAACAAAACAGTGGAGATCATCAGTGACTGAGGTGTCGTATGGGTTCCATCGCGGTGCATTTGGATTTCATAATTTCTCTCTATTATCTCTCCACATTTTATCTTCAGTTAACGGTGTTTATGCAAAAGCCTTTCCTCACGTTTCACCTTATGGCTTGCTGAACTGAACTTTGAGAACTATTCCTGGACACGGAGTTTGGGAATTTACCCCCTCCCCCCCCCCCCCCCACACACACACACACTTCAAGTTTAGTTTTTTTGGGGTTAACGTTTAATATCTAACATTTTTACTTTTAACATTCTAACATTTCTACTTTTATTTCCCTTATTATCATAAGCAGTTATTAATAAAATAGTTTCTAACACCTACGCAGGACTCGGCGTGTTTCTTTTGTTGCTGGACGTATCAAACCAAAAGGCATAGCATGGAAACACTAAAGACAAATCTTGTGTAAAATACTCAGCAGTCATTTTCTGATATCTTTTCATTTATTCAAATGCTCAGCATCTGAAGATTTCTTGAATTTTACTCGACCAACCGTGTTTTTCGAAACTAATTGGCCAATTTGTAGAAGCAGGTTAAAGCTTAATGTGGACAACGCTTTCGAACTGTTGTAAGTGGTCGTTCAAAAAGTGCCCATTGAAGATCATACCTTAAATGTTTCAATAATATTCAAGCCGTTAAAATGCTTGATCTCAGCATGGACATGACATCCGCTCAGATACATGTTACATTAAGTCACCATCAATTATTTATACGACCTGGAGAAATTTATAAAGCGGTGTACTCGAGTGGTCAGTAGTCGGGACACTTATTTCCTTAACATTGTTAGTGAGATGCCTTTTGTTGTGTACTGCATTATGTCATATTTTGCATTTAAACCAAGGAGCAGTAAGTGTAGAGAATACTGGCAAAGTAGTACAGAGTATATTAAGTCTGAATATAAGTGGGGCCTGAAAGATACAATGCAGTACGAATAATGCGAAGTGACATGTTGCAGCAGGAGGCATTTGGAAAATGCGACATAAATGGAAAAAAATCACGAAGAAGCCAGGGTAAAAAGATACAGATGCACTTGGAGGATTGACCTGGGTAAGGATGCTTGAGAAAACGATGGAAAAAACATGAATAACGTTGAACAAAGACTTAATATCCGGAAAATACCGAAGCCATGTCCAAAAAATCAAAACGTTCTCGCCAGCAAAGACAACGTGGTTTTCATTTATTTTATATCACCGCACTTTAGTAAAGATGTAAACGCCATACAGATGGAACAGTGGCATTTATTGGTATAATACAGGCAACGAGGAACTGCAGGTATCTTAAGTGTATGGAACCGATATCAGTGCTGTATCTAGAGGCGAATGTGTTGAGAAATGACATTATAGTTGGAATATAAATGCTCCAGACGACTTGGAGTTATTTCCAGTGGCAAAAGTGGCGTAACCAAGTGAAAATATGAGAATATTGACAACAAAACCTTATGACATGGGAAGATATGTTTTCATTTTACACGAGATATCTAAAACTAAATTTAGCGATGATCCTGTCAGTAAAGACGTGACGAGTGAACGTTGGTATTTACTGATGAACATAATCAGAAACAAAAACCTATTGTTGTGCACTTAGTCTACTTCAATGCGCAAGAAAGCAAAATGTTTGTGGGGACAATGGTCAGGCGGTGTTTTGATTTTAGTACAGAGAACGGCTTAACTATGGTGATTATTCGCAATTTCAGTAACAACAGTAATAATAATACAACTTATGTATTTGCAGTAGTAGGCACGATAAGTGATAACTGAACAATTAGAAAATAATGTGCGCGATATTGCAATAGTTTCAGTCATTCAAACTGTCTGGTTCTTACGCTTCTGGTTTAGTCTAGTCTCTCACATTATCCAATGTTAGTTGCGTCATTAGTTCTAGTTACATTTTCAACTTTCAAAGCTACTTGCTGATTCTGAAACAGTATGTTTCCTCAAACCGTGCAATGAACCAGTCCAGCGCATCTCTCAATTTATTATCCGTTTCCTCTCGAAAGTTCACACATCGTAAGAATTGTCTTTGCCTTTATCGTGCCAGATGTAGTTTAAAGAAAAAAAGATGTTGGGAAATAGAGAATTTATCAGACAGCTTAATTTTAAATTACTGGATCACTCTTTTCAGATCTACAAAAGGTGGAGATTGATCTCAGAGAAAGGATTGTGTAACTGTGAGGGGAATGGTTCCATTTTACTGTAATTTACTCCCAGTGAATTGAAATCTGCATTGATGAGTAAGGGCAAATGTGCTTTCTGAAGTGATACAGGTGCATCCGATCAGAATCCGAACAGTCACCTTCGCTCAAATACTGAGTCAAGACCCACATAAAACTCATGTTTCTGTCATCTACTGATAGACTTTATTGTCGCTGATATGCACAGTTTTACTGGACAAATCATACGCTTGCCAATAGCGATTGAGATACATTTATTTTTATACTGTAACTGATTCAAACAATTTGCTCATATTTTGAACAGCATTAATACAAATGCAGTTTCCGTTATCCCGATTTCCATTTGAGTGGGCATGGAACTGTAGGTATTTCGGAATTGTTGATGTAAATGTGTCACTCCTATCCTCCGCAGCATTGTTTGAAGGACAACGACTTCTGTCTAAAAACTGTTTTCTGTTTCACGGTCGTAAAAATACTTTCTCAAGTAAACTTCTAAATTGAGCACAGACAACGTCATTTGTCGGACATGACTAGACTACCTTCAGCATCAGTTCACAGAATATCAAGGAATTACAGCTGTGAATCCCCCGCAAGATCCATTCCCTCCGGCATTTTGCCCATTGTTATATCTCCACCATCCCCTTCCCGATGGAGTGGATGCAAATTATTTATCATGGTCATTGATTATTTCCTTCGGAACATTGCAATAATGATTGAAAGTGAATTGGGTGGTTGTAAACTAATTGCGACCATTTTAAGTGAGTGAAGAAGTATTTCTTTTCTTGCTTCTGGCTGTCCCTGTTTTATTTTGCAATAAAAGTTCCAGATTTCTCGCATTGGTTGTCCCGACAAATGAACTTCCCAAAGAGATTCAAATTCTGTGTAATGTTTTGACGATGCACATAAAATTGCAGGTTGGAAATTACAGCAGTGGGGTAGCTTAGCACTAATGAGGAAAATGCATCTTGATCGTCCTAATTACGCTGCGGTAGTAAATATCATGATACTGGAGTTACTCAGCTGGCCAGGCAGCAAGAGTTCCTCCAGCATGATGTTTTTAATCTGTATATTAGAGCATGTGCAGACCTTTGATTCTCTGTGATAAATCTTGTGACGAAGAAGAGTTTCATTTGCTTTTATTTAGTACATTGATAAAGGCACTGCAAACTGGTTTGTGATGTCAGACTGAATTATTAAAAATAATTAATTCAGAATTGCTCAAATGGAAAATGCATCATTTCCCCCGGAACATTATTGGAAGTTCACCGTATAATCATCATCCAGGTCTTTGGATGTGGCTTAAACAAAGAATCACCTGATTTTCGGTGGAACGTGATTCTCAGTGAGCCACAGCTGCCATTAGTTAGAGACAGTGCATTTCTTAGAAGAACGGTTGGAGCATACTGAAATTTACTCAAAATAATCTCATAGAAACTGTAAATTAAATACGTTTTCGATTGCATGGTGCGACTTTCGGTTTCTTATGTATTGATCTCTTGAAAACTGTTTTCTGTTCAACAGACAAATCATTGCGAAATAAATCAAATGGTAAGCCTTGTGCCCTTAAGTGTTAAGAAATTTATTTTCACTACCTAAGCTAGATAATTGAACTTTACCCAGCTTAACTGCATTTTGGGCGAATATTCAGAATGTCCATGAAGTGAGTAGGGCAGAAGACCTCCTCACATCAGTTCCATTTATAGATTTTTAGATTATCATTATATGATCATTATCTATAATTGCAATCTTATTTATGAATTGGAATTGGAACTGATTTATTCCAAGTGGACCAACTAACAGAAAGGACAGCAATCAAATTAAATATGTAAACCAATGGCTACTTATATCCTCAACAATTCCATATCATTCGGAATGTTGACGTCACCAGCCATTTGTACCTGACGTTGAGGATGCGATGGGAAATATATTCCTTGGACTGTGTATTATTCCTCGTTAACGTATGGTATGTGAGTGAATGGTGATAGGACGACGATGAAGCAACTGCGAAATATTTTCATTTCAGGCTGATGTGCGACATCTTGCTATGCGAGTAGGGACTGATCGAAATTCAGGAATGTAGTCGTGTGTGAATTGGTCCCCTGCATTTGTTCTTATTGTTGGTAGATTGTGCGATTTTGGGAGATGGCAGTGGTAGACAGAATGAAAATGTTGGTTGGAGACTGGAGTAGAGCTTAACCACCAGCTCTGAACTGATTTGACAACAAGCCTCATGAGTGTTTTGGGACCTACACTCATGCAGTTGAGCAGGAACTATTTTAACACACTATTAAGTTATGCTTTGCAACTTGTGGAAAGGGTTATGAATTCAGGAGATGAAACTCTCGCCACAGAGAATCTGGTCACTGACCTGCTCCTGCAGATACAACAACTGCCGACAGTGACATTGAAGTTATGATTAAAGGTGACCCCTCTATCGCAGTGTACTGATGTGGCAACTCGACAATAAATATGTCATTACCATGGTGTCTGATTGGGCATGCCCGCTTGATGACTTCTCTTTTGGACGGATATTCGTTGCCGTGTATTAAGTCACAGCGTGAATATTGACCAGATATTGCTGCATTAACACAGAAACAAGTTCATGAGATGAAGAGTTTCAAATTGAATTCAGTAATTTTCAATAATTAGCAAGTTCCTCAATTCGGATTTCATCACAAAGGGGATTCTGGCATAAAATTCAATTGTCTATTGTAAAGGCTGTGATGATTGATTCCGGCGATAGGTAAATTAGGTGTCAGTGATCCTGTCATTGTCGAGTCAAAAACACTTATTATCATTGATGATGGCTCCTATTATTTACTTAATATGCGGGGTAGATCAGCCGCGTGATAATGCCGACGGGATTTCACTACTCATTTGCCATTTTCTCATTTTCTTTTTGAATGGCGTAGAATGTTGTTCTCGGTCAAGTCTGATAAGTCGCTCAGCTCTGCCATCTCCTTTGGTCCAGGGTATGTTCGACGAAAAACCGCATTCGCTATGACAATAGCAATAGAGCTCGAGAATGGACAGGAATTAGATAACGATTCGAAGTCTTTAGAACAAGTAGGAAAATACAATAGATTGATTTGTTCCAGTACGGAACCTTAAATTGAATGGTTATATTAGTCGATTATCATTGTACTGACGGGGCAGCATTCTCTGTGTTTCATGATAATGTTGTAAATCTTTTACTTGTTAAATTATCCAATATTATGGAACTCCCTATGTTATTTGTTTAAATTGCAGGGTTTCAAATAGCGTATCTCCGCTTTGCCTGAAAGCTAAACGAGTACACATCATCTACCTTGTGCTAAGCAATCAAAGATAAAACAACCATGAGACACTTTGACATATTCCTCTGTATAACTACTCCTTCGACTTAACAGAAGTGACTGTTCTGAGAAAGAGTCTGCAAGATGCAGGTCAGGAGAGAGCTATCCATTTGCTTATTAAATCTTCTTATGGAACAATATGTATTTTATCGATTGCGTAAACAGTGAAATGTTTCCTTCTCACTGATTCCATTATTGAATGAGCGATGGCAGATGACTGGGTGCCAGTATCTTTGCGCGAGTTTTTGGAGGAATTTTCAGCATAAGCCGGTGCAAGTAACACTATGTTTAAACTTCTGAGCTTGCACGGGTGGGCGTATAGCTTTAGAATTCTCTGGCATTTTGTCACCGAGGATGTCGGAACCATGGGAAGATACAACATATTGCCATGTTGCAACATTTCACTTGAGCTTATTGGGAAATTGAGACGAATTCTCGACAACAGCTCAGAGTTCGGGAAATTTCTCCTACTGCTGATTTCAGTGGAACATAGCTGCCACGCTTTACACATGTAAGGATCTTCATTCCTGTATTCTTAATTTCTATGAGTTGATTAAAACATGCCAGAAGTGGTATTAAGACATTTAAATAAACAAACGTTTTATAATCTAAAATATTTCAAGAGTATTGGAAAATATTCTTCAGAGATAAACGCAATAATAATTTGGCAACATTATTAGCCTCCTAGAATTTCTTGCAAAACATTTATACGGGGACGTGGTTCTTTCGGCTGACTTGAATATTCCAGAGTACCGCGGCAGTTCTATTTTTGCATTTAACAGGCGTAAACGTTATCACGAATAGGGTCAATGTCAAATGTCGAACCTTGCTTCTGTATTTTGTCAAAGATGTTAACGAAACAAGCATCAATATCTTTCACTTCTGGGGAAAATGATCAGCTACAGGTCATAAGCTAAACTGAAAGAGACCTATTGTTTCCAACAGGGCGGAAATGATCTATATTCTGCTCATACAGTCATAGAGTCATAGTGTTGTCCTGCATCTAAGTTCTCACTCCTGTCCGCTGCATAATTACACAGTGCCACAGACTGATTCAGTAAAAACGCGTTTATTTGCAGTATACCGCTGGGGAGAAGTCTTGTCAGCAATCGTTGAGAGTCGCGACGAAGGAACAGACAGTAATTTATACAGACATTGTCACGCACACTTAATGAATGCGGCTGCGCGAGTTTTGGTCAAGCCACTGAGATCCAAAGACAGACATCGCACTTATTGTTCAGTATAATTGATTTACAATCAAGAGATTCAAAGACAGGTATCACCGTCATTGTTTAGCACAAGCTTCTCACTCGCTGTTTAATGCAACCATCACCCTTATTGTCCAGTGTAATTGGCTTGCAACCACGTTCCGGACATAGTAATCACCACCTAGTCCTGAGTCAGGGGCTTGCTTGCTCTTTCTTGCGAGGTATCTTGTCATCAGTTATCTGCACATTCACAGTTTCTTAACCATTTACTTCCTCAATAGAGTATAGGAACTACTCCCACCAGGTCCATCCCGATTAGTGTGAACCCATTCGTATTAAAACCATCTTCCAGCACTTGCCCCATAGCCTTCTGTGCTCAGGCGATTCAAATGCACATCTGCAGACGTATGAAAACTTCTCAGGATATGATTTATCATATGTCATCTTAACCTGTTACGCTCCAGAAAAGAGACCCGTCCTCTCCAAACTTTCCTCACAACTGAACACTATCCTAGGCAACACCCTGTTTGATCGGCTCTGAACCTTCTCCAGCACCATCAGCTATCTCTTATAATGTGGTTGCCAGAACTGCCCGCATTACCCCACATGAGGTCTGACCAATGTTTTATTAAGTTGTACTTATATTCTTGTTTCTGCTAATGAAGGCCATCATCCCATATGCTTTCTAAACTATGTTATCTATCAACACAACCACTTTCAAGGATCTTTGGACATGTACTCCAATGTCCCTTTGTTCCTTAAAGCTGACTGGAACCCCAGCATTTACATGATGTGTGTTCTAGCCCCTTTTGTGCTCCCAAAATGCATCACCTCATATTTAACTGAAGTAAATTTCGCATGCTGCTTTCTTCAGCTTACTTCACCATCCCATCTATATCATCCCAAATTCCAAGACGACCCTTCTACTATTAAAGATTCCATTCAAATTCACAGTGAATCGACAGTACTGTGCAAATTGCACGAAAACACATTAAAATAAACTTTATGGGATTTTGTTTTTATTTTCAGCATGCGTGGATGAGCTGCACATATTTGTCATGTATTACATAATTTCACGTTCGAAGATTAGCATCCCGATAAGCATAAATATGAATATAAATGAATAATGCTATTGAGTTTTCTTTTGCATTTACCTTCTACTGACTTCATGTTTTGACATTTACCCTGCACAATAACAAATAAAAAAGAAAGCAGAGGACGTCCCGTACCTATTCTTGATTATAAGTTCTAATTACTGATTACAGTGTATGATTCCAACACGTAACCAAGTACAGCCTACTTTATCAGGCGTGTGGTTAATATTTAAAATACATGTTGCATTAATTACTGCCAGGTATTACGCAGATCAATCGAAAATGAAACTTGGTAAATATATGCATGTGTAAGGAAGTATTACATAAGTGTTTTAGAAGACTGAGAAGATATGAGGTCCAGGTTCAAACCAAAAGTTGATATGTAATGAACCGTATGATTTTGATGACGACACGTGTGGCAGGTTTATACATAAAACAATTATTTTGTTTCTGAATATGCCTGACAACCAAATCTGTGGAAAACTACCATAAAATGCAAATTGGATGTTTTAAAATGAGAATAAAGGATGCAAAACTGAATAATTCTCCAGAGTTAGATGAATTTAATTCATACTGAGAAAAAAGTGGACACGTAGATTAGATGCTCACGTTCACATCGTAGAGTTATTGGAAGATATAGCAGGGAAATGGGTACGTTGGCTCAACAAGACCACACCTGACATCCAGCACCCCCTACCACTCAGCCTACACTCATCCCATGCTTTATTTTCACTATTTTATCATTAGCGTCCCCTTACAAGATTCTACCGAAGGCAATTTACAACGGCTAATTAACCTATCAAAAAACAACAGATGTCTTTGAGACTGGAAGGACTGGAGCACCGGGTGAACTCAACGGGCAAACTCG